>NC_084790.1:5864834-6201501 GCF_028858725.1 Colius striatus
TTTAGATTGGAGCTGAGGCAGAACTGTTTCCCTGAGAGGGGTGTCAGCCCCTGTGCCAGGCTGCCCAGGGAGGTGGGGGAGTCCTCAGCCCTGGAGCTATTGCAAAGTCATGGAGCTGAGGTGCTGAGGGCCAGGGGTTGGTGGTGGGCTGGGCAGTGTTAGGGCAGGGATCAGACTTGATGATCTTAAGTATTTTCCAACCAAAATTATTTTATGAGTCTATGAAAGTGCTGTCAGCTGCAAGAACAAACCCTTGTTGTCAGCTCCTCAAACACCAGGCAAATTCCTCCCCTGACCTGCAAGCCCCAAGGTGGCCACGGCAGGAGTCAGGCATCACGCATCAGGTGTGGCCGTCGCAGGGATAATCATGCCTTCCTCTCCTCACAGCCATCTGCAAACACAGCTTCCAGCGCTTGGGAGAGGCCAGGGGTGGGCTCAAGGGTCCCAGGTTCCTAAATGTGGGATCCAAATGTTGCCCAGTGGCATCTGGGCATGGAAAAGCTGCCTGGCCAGCCTTCCCCTCCTCCTTCCCCAGCCTGCAATGCTGATGCTCCCATAGCTGGGGCATCCTCTTCATCCACTTCCAAAGTGAAGATCTCCCAAGTCTCCCCACTTGCTCTGACCTGAAATCAGACCATTTCAGGCTCTTTCTCCACACCAAAAAACAGAGACAAGGATTCCTCTGTGAGTCTTCATTCTGCTGGTGTGGCTGGTGGAGTCCCTGGCCCTAAGACCTGGGCCTTTCCCCAGGTTCTTATAGTGCATCTGAGTAGGGGCAGGGGTCAGATTGCAGGGGAAATCCTGCTGTTTCTTCCTGCTCCTTTATAAAAACAGAATGAAAAACATCCTATAAATAGCAAGTCACCCCCCACAACCCTTCTGACCCATCAAAATGTTTTGCTTTGAGAAAACAGAACTATTTTGTTCCACTTACTGAAACAGAAACAGAGTTTTCCTTGTTTAAGAGAGCAGCTTGAATTCAGAGTGAAAAATCGCAGCTACAAGTGACAGGAGGGGCTCTTCTTCCCAGGAGCTCAGCCCTTCCTCCCTGATGTGCCACTTCACCTCTCGGGTTTGCCTGCTGTGTAGCCTCAGGACATCTCTGCATCAGCAGGATTGTCCTTCTGCCCAGTGGGTGGCAGACAGTGCTTTGCTGGGGGCAAGGGGCAGCTGGCAAGGGCAGGGAGGGAGCCCAGGGGAAGTCTCAGCCCACAGCCTTCAACTTTCTGGTTGGGGCATTGAAAAACCAAACAAACCAAAAACAAGTAACAAAAAAAACACCCCAAGAAAATCTGTGGGTTTTAAATTCCACCCTTGGCCAAGCCTCTTTCCAGAGAAACACTGACAGGTGTTGCAGCCCTTGGGCTGTTTAATTCCTCCCACCCAACAGGCAGCAAGGTGGGCACCAGACCCTGCTGTGTGCATGTGGTAGGGCTCCAGGTAAGGGCTCTGCCAGCACCTGCAATGGAGGAGGATGAGGGGGAGGAAACACCTTTGTGCGCACCCACTGGGCACAGCTGAAAGGCAGAGGAGATTGTACCACTCCCAGGGTACCACATCAGGCACCTTTACCATCTCAAACCAGGGCATTAAACCCTCTTCCTCTTGGGCTGGTATCTATGAAAGAGGTAAAGTAGGTTCTGCCCATTTCAATCCTAATCCTAAAGTTTATAAAGCTGCTGTTGTAGAGATGTGTGCCTGCAAGAGGTTGTTTTAAAGCAAATTAGTCAGGTTCGTTGGGTCAAATTCTCTGCTGAGAGGCTGGCACTGGATGGTCCCTCTGTTTCAACGCTGCATCCAGCTACTACTAACAGTCTCGTTACACTGTTAAAGTTTCAAACCCTTAATGGTCTCACCAAGGGGAAAACAGCAGCTTCTTGAATTAAGCGCCTGAGATAGGAAACAAAAAGACCATTTGTGCCAAGAAGAGTCTGCTGGAAATCATGTAGAAAACCTGGACCAGGGCTCAACTGAGCTCATTGTAAAGCTCATCCTTAGGGAAGAAAACAGCCTCCAAACAGCCGTCCAAAAATCCAACCCAAACCCACACTGTCCAGTATTTCAATGCACGATACATTCCGGTTATTACAAAAGTAAATACATAAGAACCAGTATATCCCCAATATTTAGCTGCTCAGCTATCTGTCTTGCCAGATGTCAAGAATCAGTAGATTCAGGTTCTTCTTTTTATCTGCCCCACACGAAAAGAGGCATCTTTGCGCTGCCAGAGGCAGAGAAAGGGCAGAGGGAAGCACATCAGCTTAGAGAAGACAAGTAGAGCTTCATCCTGGTGCAAGTCCAGGCAATGGGGTTTGGTGTGAATGGGAAGAAAGGAAATGCCACTGGTTTGCAATGCTCCTGTATTAATGCCAGAAGAGGACAGAACACCCATGGGTGCTCAGGCCCGTTTCACCCCCACGCACACAGACCATCCCCTTCCAGCTCCGCACTGATGTCACTGCTCTCCAGCTCCCTGTGTTGAGGGCCGGGGAAAGCCAGGGGAGGGTTCAAAAGCCTCTTTAGCTGGTGCTCTTGTCAAATTAGCAGGGCAAGGCGCTGAGGCCAGGGCTAATGAATGGAATAATTGATTAAATCTGTCGTATTTCTGCCTAGCAGGTTCACACCTTCCCCAAAGGTTTCCAGATGGGGCATAATTATCCCCAAAACTGGCTTCACATGCCAGGGCACAAGAGGAGAAACGGTGACATGGGGAATTTAGACAGCAGAAAATTGCTCCCACAATTAATCCCAGGCACTTCATAAACTCACCAAAGAATAGCAGGGACAGGGTGATGCTGGTGGGAGTTTTCAGCCTCTGCGCATTTGAGTAGCAAAACTGGCGCCAGTTTTGTTTCTCTCCGAGCAAGATGCCCCTTCTCCTTTGCTCCCTCATTCATGCCTCAGTGGGGGCCAAGGGCTGAAGTGATGTAAATCACGGGCACTCTGTGCCCCTCAGTGAATTGCTGCTGACTTACATCAGGGTCCTTCTATTCCTTTGATTTCCAGCCGTCAGCCCTGTGAAAATCAAACCCAGACCAAACCTACATCCTGGGAAATACTTTAAGTTCTAAAATAAAGTATTTGCTTTATTGAGGGTGGATGAAGCTGATGGAGCAGGGCGGGGGTAGGGGGTGGGATATGATGACTTGTCGTAAGAATTTTCAGCATCTATATGATTTCATCTCAGCTCCAACCAGTGCCGAAGCTGGGCACAAATCCTGGCCACTGTGGGGGAAGTGCTCTTGGGGAAATGCTGATTTACACCACCTTGGATGGCACCAGGCTGACCTGCGCCTGATGCAGAGCCTCTGGGTGCTGGAAAGAGGAAACCCCCACACCCAAGCCAGGGAGCTGGATTGCCTGGCTGCCTTCCTGAGGGTGAGCCATATTTTAGCATCTTTTTACAGAAAAACCCTTTCAAATCCCTTCTGGAGATGCTGGAGCTCTGCAAAGATAAAGAGGGAAAAATCACTACTGTGAACTTTATGTTCCCTTGCATCTGTCTGAAACCTCCCTGCTGAAGCTGCATCCCAGACCCTCCTGTGACAGCCACATCACTGTCACCTCCTGGGTGCCTTTAGGTCACCTCCCCACCAGTAGTTCCCACCTCGCCTCACTCATCTGGGGGTGTCTAAACCAATCCAGAAGATGAATCCTGGTCTCTCTCTTGTTGGTGCTCCCTGCGGGGCAGGAGAAGGAGGGAGCACAGCCTTTCCCCTGCACTACGACCTTCTTTGGTAGATCTCCAGCCTCGTCCCAAGGGAAGCTCCCCTACACCCTCTCAGCCTCCCATTTCCTCTGGGATGCCTTCTGCTCCTGTCAACCAGTCTCCAAAAAAGGCTGGGGAGAAGCTGGGCGGGATCCTCGCTGCGCAGAGGAGCCCGGCTCCCGCTGGCACTCCGCGCTGCCCCGGGATTACTGACGGGCTGGAGATAGCGCGGTTGTTCGTTAGTGTGGCAGCGGTGGCGTGTGGGAGGGCAGACGCCAGGCTGTCTGCTCCCACTTTGTTCGGCTTGTTATTAACTTCTCCTTGGGTTGCCATTAACCCAGAATTCCTGTACTTGGCTTCAGGCTTTCCCCGCGCCGCTCTATCTCCAGCTCATAATTACAGCTGTTGGGATCTCCCTTTATCTTGGAGGATCTTGTAGGTTTGTTACCTGGCACACATGTTCTCCTGCACCCCCCGCCCCCCTTCCCTTCCCTGCACCTTTTTAATCCTTCCTGCTTTCATCAGCCTCGGCAGCCGGTGCTGGCAGGTAAAAGCGCGAAGCCGCATCCCGCACGCTGCGGGGGCAGCGGCGGGCGCGGGGCGGGCGGGCGGCAGCCGCGCTCCCGCGTGTCCCGGCGGCAGCGCCCGGCGCTCCCCGCACCGCCAGCGCGGGGCTCGGCATGTGTCGGCACCTTCCAGCCCCGAGACCGAGACTCTGAATTGGCTCCCAGCACGGCCTTGATTTATTTTTTTAATTTAATACGAGCTGACTCGATGTGTTGATCTTGGCGGCGCGTTACCCCCCTCAAACCCCAAACCCTGCTAAAACAGCGCGCTCTGTCCCCTGTCAGCCCTGGCCGACGCAAACAGGAGGGCTGGGACTTGACCCTCGGAGTGTGCCCTGGGCTCGTCCCCAGGCAGGTGCCTGGATGGCACCGGCTCCTGCCCTGGAGCTGCCGAAGCCGCCGGGAACGGCCCCCCGGAGGAGTGGTGGCTGGGAGCGGCGAGTTTTTGACAGCCTGAGGGTTTGCTGCCAGTGTCTTATCCCGTCTCCCAGGGGAACGTGGAGCGGGCAGTGCTGTCCCTGCACCCGCCCCGGTGTGCTCGGAGATAGGGCGTCCCCTTGGCACGGGATGGGAACGCTGAGACCTTCAGACCCAAAATTCCGCCTGTGCCAGGCTGGAATGGAGTCGAGGAGGCGGGATGGGCTGCCCCTTGTCTGATGTCACTGCCGTCTCGTTGCTCGTCCTGGGCTGCCCCACGCTGCGAACCCTCTTGTCGGACACCAAGATCTCTCCAGCCCCAAGGCGTGGAGGGTGGGATCCCTCCTTGACATCACCAATGAAACAGAGCTGCGGTTCCTTGCCCCGGAGGGGATTTGACCCTGAGGGTCCTCTTCCTCCTGTCAGAAGTTACATACTGTCCCAACACATCCACGGGGACACCATCCTTCCACCAGCACTCGGCACGGAGACTCCACCTCCTCTGATACGTGGTGGACATCTCGATTTCAGGTATTTATTATGTCCACCACCTAGCAGAGGGATGGGAAGGAAGTCCAGGTCCCCTCAGCACTTGAATCTCCTGAGTCCAGCCCTGGGAGCCTCCTGGCTGCCACGGGCAGCCTCTACTGTAGAGGCAGCCGCAACTCCCACTCCCAGCATCTCCCTTCCCCTCTCAGCACCGGGCCAAGGAGCACCAGAGGGAGCAAAGCCTCCAGTAGCTCACCCCAGCAAGCCAGCAGCACCCGTCCCCAAAGCTGCTGAGAGCTGAGTCACCCCAGCAGGGAAAGTGAGGAGCAGAGAGAAACACAGATCAGTGGAGGTTTACTTTGATACTAATGGCAGCTACGCTTCAACCTCGATGCCAGCCAAGCTGGGCTCCCTGGGGATGCCGTGGCCAGCCCAAGCAGGGCTCGAGAACATCTGCATTTCTACTTGTGCCTCTTTTTATTTGCTGCTTCATCCTCAATTTTGAGCGGATGAGGCTGAGGGATTTTCCATGTTGGCCTCTGGAGTTTGGTATCCTGGACAGAAGTGGCAAGACAGCTTCTCCCTGAGCCCAGATTCAGGGCTGCCAGAGGATTTTGAGCCCATGTTGCCCCAGTCCCGGGGACACTGGTGCTTTGCCCAGCTCCATACTGGGATGGAGGGTCATAGGCACTAGCACTGAGGTGCTGGTCTGTGGGTCTAGCTGCACTGGAAATAATCCTTACAGTGCTGTGAGAGAATGTTTAGAGAGGCTGTGAAGGAGAGAGAGGGCAGAAGCCACCAGCAACAGGGGGTGAGAGGTGGGTCAGAGGAAGGGTTGTTGGATTGGGAGTTTGGGGCAGGTCCCAGTGTGTCCTGGGGTTAGCCAGGAGCTCAGTTATTTATATCGCAGCTCCTGGCCCCTGCACGGAGTGACTCAGGCCCAGCATGAGCGCCAGATGGAAACATGTTTTGAAGATGGTCTAATGTGAGGGTGGGGACACAGACCCTCCCTGCCAGCAGCCTTGGCCACCTCTTATCCCGCTCCCTCGGGGCTGTTCCTCCTGGGCAAACCCCACTCGGGGTGGCAGCTGAGACTTTGTAGCCGATGCTCAGCATGGGCCACCCGGCCCCCTTCCCCTCTGTGTTACTCCAGGTGTCCCCAAACCCAACACCACAGTGCAGCGGGAGCTCATAGGGGTGCAAATCCTCCCCATCAGCGCTGCCTGGGGCTCTGTCTGGCTGTCCACAAAGGTGGTGGCAGTGTCCCCCAGCCCTGGCAGGGGAGTTTGCCCTCGTTTTTGCTCTGGCTGGCAGCCAGGGTGGAGGCTGTGGGGCTGCTGCGAGCCCCACGCACCCCACCGGGGTCAGGGCTCCCCGGGGTAGTGGGAGGGAGCGGTCGGGCAGGTCGGCGCCTGCGCCGGGAGCGGGGCCCCGCGGGGACGGGAGCTGGCGGGGACGGGAGCTGCCGGCGCCGGGGAAGGGGCCTCTCGCTTGCCAGGGCAGGCGCCGACGGTGGCCCCGGGGCTCCCACCCCCCCCGCCACTCCCAGGGTGTCCCCCCCAGCACCCGTGAGCACGAGGAGCGGTGATGCAAAGGGCCTCGACGCCCCGCGTGTCCGTCCCTCTCATGTCCTTCCCTCCCGTGTCCGACCCTCCCGTGTTCTCCTCCCGTCTCTTCTGCCTCCCCCGTCCCCGCAGGAGTGATCTGAGCGCGAACGGCCTCAGCTTCTCCCGACCCTCCGGGCTGCCCTGTGCCCATCCCTCAGGGGACGCCCCCTCCCTGGGCCACGTGCGGGGGGAGTCACCGTCCACTCCTACGCTCCGATGTTTCGGTGACCCTGAGAAAGGGTGTTCCCCCCAGCACCAGATTACCCCTTACCCAGCGGGGGCAGGAGCACGGGGGTCAATCCCTCCCCCTCGGGGGAGACTCATCCAGGACATGAGGAGTCTGGGGTCCCCCCCGGGGCTCCTCCCCGAGGGCGCGTTGCTCCGAGACGAGGCACAGACGTGATGGGGAACCTCGGGGGGAGGTGGAGGGACACACAGGGGTCTGCCCCCCTGGGGGCTGGGGGGGCAACCGCGAAGGGTGGGGGGGGGGGGGGGTGCCCCGGGGCGTGACGTCACGGCGGGCGGGGCGGGGCGGGGCGGGCAGGGGATCCCCCGGGCGCGGGGCCGCGGCGCGGCAGCGCGGAGCCCGTCGGGGGGCGGCGGGGCTCAGCGCGGCACTGCGGGCTCCGGGGGCCGCCCGCCCCGGCCCGGCCTGGCCCGGCCCACCATGACCATGAGCTCCGTGGCCGAGAGCCTGCTGGGGCCTGACCCCTCCAAAGCCTCTTTCCTGGAGCTCGGCCACCCCTCGCCGCCGCACTACCCGCTGCACGGCCTCCACCCCGCCGGCCACCCCCAGCACGACCCGTCGCCCTTTGCCTCCTACAGCCGGCCCGGGCCCTACGCCTACCCCGGCGGTGTCCCCCCGCCTGCCCACGGCAGTCCCTACCTGCCCTACCCGCCCCCCGGCGCCCAGCACCCTCCGGCCGGGCCGGCCCACGGCGCCAGGCTGCAGGACGCAGGTAAGGTGGGCGCGGGGAGCTCGGCGCTGCGCATCCGCCCCCGGGCACCCACCTGTGGCGGAGCGATGGGCACGCACCGGGATGCGCCGGGACGGAGCCGTCGGAAGCGCGTTGGGGTTGTGCTGGCCCGTCGGGGCGGCGGCGATGCGGGACTCGGCCCGGGGGGAGGTCCCCGAGAGTACCCGCAGGGACCAGGGGTGAAGTCCCGCGGTTCCCAGGGCACCCGGACGCGATGGAACCCCGTGAACTGGGCGGCTGTGTGACACCAGAGGGATGAGGAGCATCAGCCCCCTGGCTGCCCGCATCCAGCCCCCTCTGAGCCCCCGAGCAGCACATACGCTGCCCTCAGCCCCACATGCTCCCACCTCAGCTCCCTGCCCTGTCGCATCCCCACTCCCTGCTGTTTTCCCCTACAGCCGATGCAGTAAACTGCAAGCTGAGTCGCTCCAGAGAGAAGCAGCCTCCAGGCTGCCCCACCGAGGGGTCCCGAGTCCGGCTGAGCCCCCAGGCTCTGTTCACTCATCAGCTCCAGAGAGCCATCCATGTCTGTGGCCAGAGCAGACTGTGTATGTGGGTGTGCAGAGACACTCACACCCATGTCCTGCGCTTGCTCACATCAGCCCTGTGCTTCAGGGCTGGGGACCCCTTTGTCCCCAGTGGGTTTCAGCCCCAGTGTGTTTCTACCCCACACAAGCCATGTGGCCCTAGAGGGGACCAGGAACGCTGAAAGGCATCAGGATGAGGGAACAGACCTTGCAGTGAGGGGGCTTCCCGGGGGCTCACTGACACCCAGGGGAGCAGCATGCCCACAGCAGTGGCCATGGGGGCAGGTGGGGAGGGTCTGCCCTGTTGCACCCTCCATCGTCCCATGGGGTCACGCCTGGCCCCCACACAGTTGGGTGCATAGCAGAGGGGCCTGTGGCCTGCCTGCTTTGGGGCTAGAATAGTGATATTGAATGAGTAGTCCCATCCCTCTCTTCCTACTCTTGTTTTTCCCTTTGCTTTACTTGAGGCTTAGATGAGCCAGTGCAGCAAAAACAAGTTTCCCTCCTGCTTATTCCCCCTCTCCTCCAAAACTAACCTCCCAAAAGAAAAAGCCCATTGGCTCCCTCAGGACCGGGATGGGATGGTTTGGGGTTGGTTGGCGTTGTTATCAACCTCCCGGAATGTTTAACTCTCTGCTCCTCTGCCACCCCAAGAGCACGAGAAGCCCCCAGCCGTCACCAGCGGGGAGCTGCGCATCAACGGCAAGGGGAAGAAGCTGCGCAAGCCACGCACCATCTACTCCAGCCTGCAGCTGCAAGCCCTCAACCAGCGCTTCCAGCAGACCCAGTACCTGGCGCTGCCGGAGCGCGCCGAGCTGGCGGCGCAGCTGGGGCTCACCCAGACCCAGGTACGGCCCCTGCCAGCGGGCAGAGCTCTGGGCCCCAGGGATGCGCCGTGGCGGCAGGGGAGGCTCCTGCCCTTTGCTGCTCGGGCCGAAGGCTGCGCCAGGGTGCCGGGGCGCGCTGGAGACGTGCCGAGCCGTGCCGTGCCGCGGTGGGGGAGCCGGCGCCGGTGGGCCCCCGGGGCTCGGGTTCAGGGCGCCCCTGCTCGCACCTCCCAGCGGCACCGGGACTTTCCCAGCCCCGGAGCCTGGCTGCGGGCCCGGCCGTGCCCGGCGCTGGGCGGCCCTGGGCCGCGGGACGGGGTGAGTGGGTTTTTGAAGGCGATGGGGAGAGACAGGCAGGCGGCAGCGGTGCAGCCCGGAGCCAGGGGCGAAGCGAGCTCATAAAGCTGGGGAAGAGGAGACAAGTGGGAACCTGCCGGCAGCGCGGGGGGGACCGTGGGGAGGAATGAGCGGGGCCACCACCCCACCGCGCCGCACCCCAGCCCAGCCCCAGCACCCGGCTCCCGGCGGGGGGCGCAGCCCGTGCCGCGGGGGGGACGTGGGGACACACGGGCATGTGCACAGCTGGGGACTCCTGGGCAGCTCTCGGTTTGTTGCGTGTTGGTCCGGGCTCCCCGTGCCTCTTCCCACCGTCTCCTCCAGCTGCCCTCAGCGGAGTCTCTGATGGCTTGTAAAGGCTCAGAGCCCGGCTTGCCTCACAGACCCCCACACCCAATCTCCTATGGCTCTGGGGAAGGACAGGTGCAGATGGGAGGGACCCCGGAGGGGTCTGTGAGTATTGATGCTGGGGGTTTGGGGTGGGGTGGCATTGGCCTCACACCTCATTGTCCCTGCTCAACCCTCCCTGTCCCGCAGGTCAAGATCTGGTTCCAGAACAAGCGCTCCAAGTACAAGAAGATCATGAAGCAGGGCTCAAGTGTGCCTGATGGGGAGCACCTCCACACCACCACCTCCCTCTCCCCTTGCTCTCCCAACGTCCCCCAGCTCTGGGACATCCCCATGGCAGGCAAAGGGGCTCCCCTGGCCCCCAGCAGCTACATCAACAGCTTTGGAGCCTGGTACCAGCCGCACCCACAGGACACCATCCCCCGGGCTCCCATGATGTGACACTGCCACGGCTCCAGCACCCCCCGGGTGCGGGAGGGCCAGCAAGTGTGGGGGATGCTCCGCCACCACCTCTGAGGCACCGGAGAGCCCCGTGAAGCCCTTGAGGAGCCCAGCGAATGGAGTAGGAAAAAGAGGAGGTGGAGGAAGGCAGATACTGTCTGCAGAAAACTGGGGATCACCTGCTCCATCGCTGTCTGAAGTGAGAGAGCTCTGGCACACACCGCAATGCACCCGTCCCGGCGGAACAGAACTCGGCCTCCAGCCACTGCCACGAGTCCCTCTGCTCACGGACATGAGGCAGCGGGGCTCCGAGAGGCTGGGGTGTCCAGGGACTCCCCAGCCTGGCTTTATTTATAAATACTGTCCGTTATTGTACGTGCTCCTCCGTTTATAAATAGGCTGCACACTTGTAAAGTAAAGCCTGCTGCTTCCTACCTGCTGCTCCCTCTGAGGGTTGGGATCTGTCCTTGGTTTGGGGGAAATGCTTCGGCCCCATCCCTTGGAGACTGCTGTCTCCAAAAGCTCCTGGGGACAGGGGCACTGGAGCAGGGGCCAGGGGTTAGGGCTGTGGTCCCGTCACCTTCCCAACCCAGACATCTGTGTGGGACCTGCTGCTGCTCTCAGACACCTGATTGCTCCCCCAAAATGGAGGCGCAATTATAGTAATTGTGGACCCGGGCCCCTCACTGAGGGGCTTCTCGCCCCCTCCTCAGGGTAATTACAGGCAATTTGGAGCTGTTGAAGATGTCTCCTTTAATAGGAGCCGGGGAAGGAGGGCGAGGGACACAGGGCAGGCTGGGGACTCCGGGGCAGGTCAAGCCTGGGGTTCCTGCCCCATGTCTCCAGCAGCCCCCGTGGGTACTTGGCCTTGGGATCGAGAGCGTTTTGAGAGTTTGAGCTATTGCTCTGCTGCAGGTTTGACGGCGGATCACCTCTCCCCTTGTGCCTTTCTGAGGCCAGAACCCAGCTAGAAAACATATTCTCATTATTTCCTACTTTTCCCCATCCTGCTCGATGTGTTTGTCACTGCAATGGGGATGAGACCCTCAGTGGGGCAGAGATTTGCCGGTGCTGCCTGTCCATACTGAGGTTTGCTCCATTGCACAAACAGGCCACAATCCTCACTCCAGATATTCCCACCTCGTATTTCCACAGCTCCAAGGGTCCTTTCCTGCCCCAGGGACCACCCGTCTCTTTCCAGCTGGCTCGGTCAGGGAGGGAGTGGTGCTGGGCACAGCTCTGTGTGTTGCATCTTCGGCAGCACACAGGGACAGAGGTTTTTCTGAGTGCTTGTTTCTGACCTGAGGAGTTGGGTTTTGGGGCAAGCAATCGATAGCTGGGAGATGGACAGGGCTGGACATGTGATGCTGAGCATGGGCATGGTGTGTCATAGGGCCAGAGGTGTGTGGAATCGATCTCCTGCTGCCCTGACAGCTGTCAGCAGGTTTGATCCCTCAGCTCAGAGGTTTGGGGTGCTGACAGTGACCCTGCTGGCATGCAGGTACAGTTGTCCCCAGTTGTGTCCTGCAATGGCCTGGGCACACTGCAGCAATGGCACGTGGAGGGTGCAGAGCCCATGGGCTGGCTCAGCAACCTAGGGGACACGGTGGGCAGGACTGACTATGGTCCAGGACCAAGACGTGATGCATTGTATCCCCTGCGTGGTGGATGGTGTGCACAGGTCTGACACAAGCAGGGGGCTGTGCAGGACAAGGTTGACTTTATTTTCCCTGAGCAATAGAGCCCATCTTCCCCACTGAGGCTTTAGGAAGGAGGATGAATTTGCTCTGTGACAACACTGGAGGAAAGAGTGCCTCATCCCCTCAGAAACTAGTGAAAACCATGGATGGGCTTTACCCCAGGCAAGGGCTTTGGCCTGGAAGGGGCAATTTTCCTCCAGGAGTTACTCTCCAGCCAAGGAAGAGACTGAAACCTGGTGTGGTCCCAGCTGCAAAGGGCTCTTGAATGGCTTGGGGTGCTGCTGTGGAGGAGCTGATTGCTCAGCACCATCTCAGCCCCATGCATTTGGAGTAACCTCCTGCAGAGGTGGAGGGGGCTTGGTGGTGTGGTATGCCTGGGAGGGGAAGGATCCGACGGGGTGGGGGAAGCAGGAGGCAGAGGCCACAGTGCCTACTCGGCTTTCCTGATGGATGTGCTGCCAAAGGACCTGCAGCCAGAGCCACTCGCAGGTCCTGTCTTGCAGCAGGAGGGACGCAGCAGCCCTTGGCTCTCAGGGCTGGATCTGTCCCGCTCAGCATTCACAGTGCAGTTGGGACAGTGGCAGGGCCCCAACCCCGCAGAGGTGATGCCTGCGCCCACAGCTCCCACCTACCCCTGGCCACACATATGGGACCCCTGATGCCTGGGAGCAGTTAGGGCACCCTTGAGTGCTCCAGCCCATCTCTCAGGCACCCAAGGGAGCCCACTTGTACTTGAGTCCTGCTCAAGACACTCCTGTGGGATGGGGGTGAGGACAGGGATGGGGTCCTGTGCCCTGGGGAGGGGTTTTAGGGGTTGTTCTTCCCTTTCCTCTGCAGCCAAACTGGGTGGTGACCATCACTTTCCTCTGCACCTCGGGAGAGGGGTGGCATTGCCAGCATGGCATCACTGGAGCTGGGCTTGGCTGTCCTCCACCAGCCAAAAGTGTCCCCATCTGGGCACACTCAGAAAAGACCAAGAGCCACCCAGATATCCCAGTGTGGTAGCATTTAACCCCCTGGATGGAGAAATCCCACCAGGAACAGAAATGTCCAATGACTTGTTCAGGTCCCTCATCTCCAGTGGTCTTCTTCAGCTTGCCAGGGCAGGAATTAGGCAGTGGTGAGGGAGGACTTTGTGTCCCCTTCCCATCCCCAGCCTGGGTAGGGTGCTGGGCCATGGACTGGGGCAGACAGGGAGCAGGCATCCTCGAGGCCACTCTGAAGCTCTTCTGTCCTATTTTCCAGAGCTAAGGGAGACAATGGAGCCCCAGCTGGCATCAATGCCATGGCTGCCTGGCATCGCTGCTCGACTCTGGCTGCTGCACACCAGGTTAGCCAAGAGCTGGGGAGGGGATGAAGCCATGGTGGATGCCAGGCCAGGCCGTGGGCGGGCAGCTGCCCCCGCGCTTTGTGCTGGCAGCAGCGTGACGCAAGTGGCTGGAAGCAGCATGTTGCAACGGGGCAGGAACCGCGTGCAGCATGGAGAGGGCTGTACATCAGGGCTTGTGCATGTGGGGCAGAGCAGTGCAGAGACACTGCTGCCCCACAGCTTGGACCCATAGGGGCTAGAAACTACATCTGAGCTCTTGTCCTGCCCATAGTTACTGCCAAGATCCTCTCCAAGGGGCTGGATGTCCACAGCATCCCCATCCAAGTACTGCCCAGTGCTGCTCTCTATCCCTGGTGCTGGAAGAGGATAAAAAGGATAAATGGTGTAATAAAGGATGGTCATTTAATTCCTGTGCCAGGGCTGGGTGAGGGGTACTGGGAGGTGTGAGGTGATGGGGTGATGTTCCCACCCTTGGAGGGTCCAACTTCCATCTCTCAGGCCCTGCTCTGCTGTTGACAGTGCACTGGGGAAGCAGCTGCAGGCAGGGGGAGTGGGCTTGTCCCTGAAGAGGGTGTCTGGGTCCTGTACTCTGTTTTGGGGAGCTCTGGGGGTCTTGGCCACTTCTGGGCTGGAAGAATGCAGGTAATGCTGGTGGCAGACCCCACTGGGCTATTGGAGCTGGGGCTGAGTGAGGAGGAACAGGGGAAGGCAGCCGAGAGGGGCCATGCGTGGCTCTGCCACTGCTCAGTGGGCAGGTGCAAAGAGCATCTGCACCAGCCGTGGCTCCTGGTACCCAGCCCACCCCACGGGCTGTGGGTCTGTGACCCCTGGGTGCCCCCAGCCCCACACAGGCTCCAGGACACGGTCTGTAGCTGGGACCAAGGAGTGGGAAAAGAATGATGTGGGGGCTACATGTGCACAATGTCTCCCGTGGTGCCCATCCCCGGGGCCTCAGGGCTGGCAGCACACGCTGCCGGAGGAGAGCTGGATCAGTGCAGGTCCTCGGGCAGTGGTGCACCCGGCATTTATATAATCCAGGGATATGTAACCTTGTCTTTTTTCTTTTTTTCACACCCCCCCCCCCCGCCTCCTAAATTAAAAAATGCGAAAAATAAAATCAGCCCGCGCCAGCTCAGCCGCGCTCCCCACTCCAGGCAACGCCGCTCGCTCTTCCTCCTCTCCCAACCCGCCGCCTCCTCGCTCTTGTTGGCAGCTTCCCCTTAATAACCCCCGTGTCTCCAGCGTGTCTGCCGGCTCCGCGGCGGTTTGCACGCAGCCTCCAGCCCAACCCCAACCCCCCGCGCTGAGGGACGGGGACCGGCAGCCCCGGCCTAATCCTCTGCAACCGGCCCGGTGCCTGCGGGTCCGGCTGTGCGCTGGTACCCAGGGGTCCGGCTGTGCCCGACGGCAGCGCGGCTGGAGTAGGGGATGGGATGGGGAGTCGGCGGGTGTAGTCTGTGGGGGGATCTGAGTGCTAAGTCGGCCCTTCGTGGGCTTGGCTGTGGGAAGGGGAGACGCTGAAAGTTGTCCCGGCTTTGCCCGGGGTGCCGGTCCCCACTGTTCCGGGGCCGGCCCCGACGGGTGCAGGGGAACCATCCCCACAGCCACTCCACGGGAGGATGGGGGCTTCGTGGGGAGCAGCGCGGGGAGCTGGGGGGGGCCCTCCGTGACCATAGACACAGTGATCCTGGGGCCCAGATCCCCTGTCCCGAGCATGGCAGCACTGGGATGGGGGACAGAGCTTCAGAGCTTCCACCCCTGATCCTTTGCTGCACCCCTGCCCGTGAAACGATGGAAACAGCGGGAACAGCGAGGCAGGGTGACCAGCACGGTTCAGCCCCAAGGACTGTCACCGTCCCCATCCTGTGGCCCCACGTCTGGGGGAGTCTTTGGGTCACTCGTGCCCTCCTGGACCCATAATGCTGGTGGGGATGGTGAGTGCTAGTTCCGAGGGGTCGGTGCCACGGTGGAGGTCCGGTCCCCTGCCAAACTTTCCTCATGGTGTGTCCCCAAAAGAGACACCGAGGCAGACCAGCCACCCTCCCAGTTTGCATGGCTAGGCGCCTACTGGTCCCAGTACGAGGAGCAGGAGGGAAGCGGTAGGTCTCTGAAGGAAGACTCCGCAAACCAGCAATAAAAATCCCCCGTCCCCAAGTTCTCACTCAGGGGGCAAAGTGGGAACTGGCAGTGGCTGTGCCCACCGCCCAGTGCCACCTTCAGTCCCCATCCCCCCCCAAAAGGAGGCCGCAGGGTTTAACTGCATTGCCACAGCCAGAAAACCGCCGAGCTCCTCTCTCTTCCCCCCAAACCTCCCAAAAAACGCTGTTCAGAGCCGTCAAATTCAAAGCACTTTTATTAACGTTTCTAGATCAGCTTTGGGAAGCCACAAAGGACCTTCAGGGGAGCCCCCAGCCTTACGGGGTGCTCCTGTCAACCTGGCTTGATAGGGGGTTTTTTACCTTACAAAAACAGTGAACAAAAAACCAGACCGAAACCAGTTTGGTTTGGATCGACTTTATAGAAATGAACTTTATGTACACTCTTTTTTTCCCCCTACACCCCTATTTATATAAGGCAACATAAATAAGGTCCTCGGGACTGTACAACACATACGAACACTTCTTAAAACTGCACTTTCTGCGTTTAAAAAAATAGTGTCATTCTCTTAAAAAATAGTAAAGAGGGGTGTTTTTTTTGATTGGTTTTTTTTTGTCTTTTTCCTTAAAATGTGTTGTCAGTTTCTTTAAAAAATAGGCATTCTGCTCTGTCCGTAGCTTAACTGGCACAGATGGAAGCACTGCTAGAAAATGGACATGAGCACGGGTTTTCTTTCTTAAAAAATAACTTAAACTGTTCCTGAACTGTTTAAATATTAAAATATTTTGTCCCCACACACTCCTTACTTCGCTTTTAAATATCCACCTTACTGTCTGAGCATTGTCTCTGGGTGATTCCTGTGACGCTGTCACAGAAGCGGCCAGGTTGGGGGTCTAGGTTTGTTCCCATGGGGTGTCCGTAGCACACCCCTCATCCCCACCCCCAGCCTCAAACAGCTCCCCAGATTTCAGGTGCTGCGAGAATGAAGCGTGCTACACTCCTTCAGTGTCAATGATGGGCACTCACATGCCACGATGTTGCGTTCTCCACCCCACGGGCTCCATCCCAAGTGGGGGGCAGGTGCTCCAGGCGCCCCTCCTGGGTGCCCACTCGTGCTCGGGGTAGGGGTAGCATAGGATAGGGTAGCTCCCCCACACCACGGCAGCTTACTGGGGTGGCCCCAGGAAGCAGAGCTCCGGCGAGGGACCTCCGGTGGGATGTGGCTCCTCAGGGGCCGGTTTTATTAGGGGTGATGAAAAAAGGAAGAAAAAAAAAAAAGCATCAGAGGAACTGGGCACTTTTTCCTCCCCTGCCCTGGGCTGGGAGCTAATGAGCTTAACCCTTTGCAGTCCTCTTGTTCCTGAGTTGAGCTGGGAGAGGATAGGATATATAAGTGTATATCTAAGGGTGCGTGTACATGGGTGTCCTTTTGGGTTTTGGCAAAAAGAAGGAAAAAAAAAAAGCCAAAAATAGAGGGGAAAAAGAAAAAAAGGAGGCAAGGGAGTTCTGCCACTGTCTCTCTCATTCCTTTTGTTGCCGGGGCTGTTAGTAGACGGCGCCGGTGTTGGCGGGAGGCCCCGGGGAGGTGTGATGCATCGCGGTGGCTGGCGGCGGTTGGTGGGGTCCGTGGGGTCCGCTGAGGGTCTGGGGGTGATACCAGGGGTTGTGCTCCTCCAAAAAGCCGGGGGAAGAGCTGTAAGGAAGCGGCTGCGGGAGCGGGGTCCGGCCTGGCGCGTTCCCGTGCGAGTTACTGTCCCAGACGGCTGGGGAGGGGGGCGAGTTGCAGGCCATGGAGTCGCTGTTGTTGGGGCTGTGCTCCAGCGGCACCTCGCCGTTCTTGTACAGCTTCTTGAACTTGGAGCGGCGGTTCTGGAACCAGATCTTCACCTGGCAGGGAGGGAGAGGAGTCAGCGACCACCAACAAAAGCAGACCGGGGTGGGGGTGACACAGGGACCCCAGGCACACAGGAAGGAGCCAGGGACATCAGTGTCACGGGGAGCCCAGACACACAGCGCAGCATGGGAAGGGACGAGGGACGTAAGCTTCCCACACACAGTGCCGGTGAGACGGGAACCCCCTGGCACGTGGGTGCCACAGGGACCCCAGACACACGGTGCAACACAGCAAGGCACCCGGGGTGTGGATGTCAGGGGGAACCCAGACACGCCACGTACCGTGGGAAGGCACCCACGACACGGGTGCCATGGAGACCTCGGCACCACGGTGCATGGCAGGAAGGCCCTCCGGGGCCGGCAGCGCCGTGGGAAGCCTGTCAGGCCACGCAGCACAGGGCGCCGGGCGTCGGGAGCGGCGCTGGTGCTGGGCGAGGCGGCGGCGCGGCCGCCCTTGGCCCCTGGGGACAGGGTGGGGGTGGCAGTGGTTGTCACCCAAACAGGATGTCCCTCTGGGAGCGGGTGACGCGCTCCGTCAGCCTTTTGCCTACTGTCCCCGATTGCTTCATCGCCCAAGGGAGGAGGAGGAAGGCCGGGCGCTGGCTGGGGAGCGCCGCGCCAAGGGCGGCACAAGGACGGGGTGCGGAGGTGTCGCCCACTGCGGTGATGGTGGTGACAACCTGCTCGCCCTCACACCAACAGATCAGCAGGGACAATCTGTCCTGACGCCAGGCAAGCCCCAAAAGGAAGGGTTTAGCCCCAAACCTGGGTGCTGCAAGGGGAGAAGCCCTTTCCTGCCCTTCCAGTCCAGCCTAAACTGCCACTTGCAGCACAAGGTCCCTGGGGGGGCATGTGGCTCATGTCCCAAAATCCCTTCTCTCTGCCTGGTTCAAGCAGGATGGGGGAGTTGGAGCACCGAGAGGATGGACCCAAGGGAAGCTCCAGAAAGCTCGTCTGGGGCGAGCCAGATCCAGTCCCCAGGACCCCATATTCCTGCCGGACTTGGGGCCAGGACCTGCTGCTGGGATGGGGCCAGGACCTGCTGCTGCACCCTGTCTCAGGCAACCCATCCCCAGCACTGAGAGTGCTGTCCTGCCTGGGATTTGTTGTCCTGCGTTCCTGGGGAGCTGTGTGGGTTGCTGACCCAGGACTCTCCCAGGCACTATGGCAGGATTTGGACAGATAGAGATCCGGGATGGGGCTGGCTCCGGAGTGAGGGCAACAAACCCCAAAACCTGGGGAGTGGAGCACAGTAGGGGTCTGACCTCTCTGTCTGCTCAGTCCCTCCTCTCCACCTCTTCCTCAGCAGTGCAGATCTGCCCCACAGAGGGAAATTTGGTGGCAGAGACTCCTGTACCCGCGAGCAAGTGGGGAGTAGGGGACCTGCAGATCCCTTTCAGCTCTCACCACCCAGCTGTGAATGAATCTCTCACCCAAACCCCCACCAATTCAGGTTTTGCAAGGGGATTGAGCTCCAGCTCCCTCTCCTGCCGATCCCTCCTGCCCGTGGCTGGGAATTGGGGTGACCGGGGGCTGAGCCCTTACCTGGGTCTGGGTGAGCCCCAGCTGTGCAGCCAGTTCAGCCCGTTCGGGCAGCGCCAGGTACTGGGCTTTCTGGAAGCGGCGTTGCAGAGCCGCCAGTTGGTAGCTGGAGTAGATGGTGCGGGGCTTGCGGATCTTCTTGGGTTTCCCATTGACCATCCGCACCTCCGGCTCCGGCTCCTCTTTCACCGACACTGGGCAGAGAGCGGAGGTGTGAGGTCAGTGATGGCGAAGGGGTCCCAGCACAGACACCCCGCACCCCACTCAAACTCAGGCTCATCCCACTCTGTGTGGCGGCACTGCCCCATCCCCTGGGCACCACAGCCGCATCCAGCGCTGCTCCATCCCACTGCATCACCCCCCAGCAGCACCAGGAATGCAGGAGGGGGCTCAGCCCTGCCCCAACAGCCACCCCATCCTTGGATGGGGACCACAGCCCCTTCCCTGTGCCCTCAGCCAGCCCGTCCCCAACTTCAGAACACTTAGAGGGGTGCGACTTTGCAAAGTGCTCACTGCAGTCCCAGGGGACCAGCGGGATGGATACGGCCCCTCACTCCCTGCGTCCTACCTGCTTCCTGGGCTGGGAGCTGCTGGTCCCTGAAGTGGCTGTATTGGCGGTAGGAAGGGCTGTAGGAATAGTCGGATTTGGGCGAGTAGGTGCCAGCAGCGCCGATGCCGTTGAGGTTGAACTGGTGGTACGGGTAGTGGCTCACGGGCTGGCTGTAGGACTGGCCCGAGTAGTAGTCATGTTGGCTGGTGTAGTAGCCCAGATCGGTGACGGAGGACTCGGGTAAGGTAGGAGAGTCCTTGGAGGCGGCATGGCAGCTCAGCGAGCCCGAGAGGTCGGTGAGGATGCTGGTGAGCTTCTTGTCGAAAGAGCCACTCATCGCTGGAAGTGGGAGTGGGGGGAGTTGCCCGCCTGGCCGGGGACCCCCCAAGCCGGCGGCTCCGGCTGCCCGCGCGTCAGGCCTGGCGTGCCCAGAGCCGGCTCCTCTGCACCAGCTCTGCTGAGGAGCAACCAAGAGACTGTGCCCAAACCTCCAGCCCCGGCCGCCTGCTTAAAGCCTTTAATTAGGGAGCAGGGCAGGGTGGGTGCGCATTCCGATTGGCTCCAGAAATATTGCCTGGGAGGCAAAACAGGCTCCTGCCTCCTCGCTCGCTGTGTTTATGTTGGGTTTTTTCTTCTCTCTCTCTCTTTTTTTTTTTCCTCTTTCCCTCTCTCAAGAAACAACAAAGAGTGGGTGAAGGACAGAGAAGGAATAAATAAAGATCGCAGGCTCCTGTCTGCAGGAGCAGAGGTGGCGGGGGTGGGGTGGCTGGCAGGGCCCCTAGGGACACCCTGCAAGTCAGGGGAGGGCTCCTTTGCAAGGGGATTGGTGCCCCCCGCCGGGACTCTTGGTGTTGAGAGGGGATTTGGAGGGGGAGTGGGGGGCAGGGGAATTTGCTGGGAGTGGGGGACAGGAAGGGTTGAGGTTAGGGAGTAGGATGGTTTGGCACTTGGGGCTGCGTGGCTACAGGAGTATGTTTTGCAGCCATTCCCCCCCCCCACCCAGCTCCCCTTTTTCCCAGAAGTTCCCAGTGTCTCCCAGCTCAACAACCATTCCCAAGGCAGAGCCCTCCCAGCCTTATGGAGTGCAGGACCCTCATGTACCCCAAAACCTGCCGTCCTCCCCCTGCCCTGTGGGGACCTCGGGGTGGTGACAAACCCCTATTCTGAGGACATCCCACTCCCCCACAGGACTTTGTGCCACTCTCCCACTCATCATGGCCCTGGATCCCTCCGCTGCCCTAAGAGCCAGGCATCAGCAGCATTGCCCAGCCCAGAGCCCCGAGACACCCTCTTCCAGCCCCTGCCACTCGCAGAGCTGCCCCCAGCGACCCCCTCCACCCAGCACCGGGGCACGGCGGGGGGCGTAGAGCCGTGTGCGTGAAGGAGACTTTTATTTTGGTGGGGGTCTCTGCCTCTGTCGGCAGGTTCCTACTCCTGGAGGGGCGGGGGGACACTAGGAGGGGGCTAGGGGCGGACCCTTAAGCCTGGCAGAAGCTTTTCCCCTGCAGCCCCACTGTCTCCCCGCGGACTGTCCCCGATCCCTCCGCGCGCCGGTCCCCCACCCCGCCCCCCCGCCAAGGAGCGCGGCGCAGTGCGATGGCGCCACCTAACGGCCACAGTGGGAACCTGCGGCGCCGCCGGGACCGTGGGTTCGAGTCCCGGCGCCGTCACCGCGCCGCGAATAAAGGGGAGAAATGGTAGAAAATGTGAACAGAATGACATAGGAACAAAAATAGGAATAGGAAGAACAGGAGGAATATCAAATAAGAATAAGAAGTAGAAATCTATAGGCTCGCGATCAGTCCAGAGGAAGTGGCTGGAAGGAGGCAGGAGCGTTGCCCAGAGCTGTGTATGAGGGTGAGGGCCTTCCTACACGGGAAATGTAAATTGCAATTGTGGAATTAGTTCAGAGGGGACAGAACCGTCTGGGACAAGCCCAGCCCTGCCGCCAGTCCTGCGCACAGCTCTGCGTAGGCCTCCCTGGGGATGTTTCCCAAGGTGCCAGAGGACATCCCTGGTCCCCTGCCTGGCTGTCCCTCCGGCTGGACCATCACTGGGGCTGGTTCCTCATGGGAGAAGGGCTTCTCGGGCAGGAAAAGCCTGTTGGGAAGCTGCGGGTTCAGGAGCGCGGCTGAGGCCGGGATGCAGATGGGGAGCAGGTCTGTGCAGTCCTGAACTGTCCCAGTCTGCGACTGGGAGGCACTTGGGCCTCGAGCTGGCACTTGGTGAAGGCCCAAAAACTCACGGGTGAGAGGGCACAGGGGACTGCGGGTTGTCCAGTTTGAGTCAACTGGGACAGTGAAGGTGGCACAAGTCGCTGTTTCAGAGCACCTAGTGGCATGAATGGCCACACAGTGGCACGAATAGCCATAGCTAGCAGCCCCCCTGCCCCCTCCACAAGGCTGGAGTCTCCCCCACCGTCCTGTGACGGTGAAGTTCCTCCTCGCCCTGCCCCCCGCAACGCTGAGGAGGGGGCGCGTGTGTCCCCTCGATGCCGCGGCTGGAAACGGCCCCGCAGCCCGGCGGTGCCCGCGGGGGTCGCTCCGGGCGCTCACCACTTCCTCAGCGCGGGGGGGTTCGGGGGTCTCGGCACAGCCTCTGGCGTGTGTTTGTCGTCCCCCCCCAACCGCATCCTTGGGCGGACGGCTCCATCTAGTGTCCCTTGCAGGAAACGACACCTCTGCTTGGGGCCATGACACCCGCTCTGGGTGCTGGGATGCTCATACCCCTCCTGGGCGCGAACACTCCCCTCGCTGGGGGCTGAGACTCCCTCCCCGCGGCGGGCATACGCTTCCCTGGGGGAGGAGACACCCTCTTCTGGACACAAACACCTCCCTGTTGTGTGCCAACAGGCTCCCGGGGCGCTGATATCCGTGCTGGGTGCAAACATTGGGTACAAATGCGCCTCCTTTGAGTGCGAACACTGTCCCTGAGGTGCTGTCCCCCCCCCTCCTTGGGTACTAACACCCTCCTGGGTGGAACCAGCGCCACAGAGTGAACCCCTGGAACACTGGACATTCCAGTGGGCAGAGAGACGGAGCCATTGCACCCCAAAATGTCCCCAAGCCGGGGGGCGGGTCTGACCGCCTGGGCGAGGTTCTATGTGCCCTTGCCGAGGGCTGTGTCACCTGCCAGAAAGAAAACCCACCCGTCCCCAGGGAGACGGCGGGTGTTCGGAGTGCTCTGGGCCAGGATCGGGACCAACCCGTGCTGGGGAAAACTCGGGACGGGGACGGGGGGTGGAGGGGATAGGCGTCGGGAGACAGGCGACAGTCCCGGTGCCAGAGCCGTGTACCGGCTGCCGGCGCGGCTGTCCTTGGGCTTGTCCCCTGTGCCGTCACTCTTTCCAGTGACACGGTGCGGCGCAGGAGCGGTGCCGGGGCGCGGGGACATCGGGGCGGGGGACACAGGACATCCTGCAGTGCTCCCCTCCCGTGTTTCCTGTCACGGGTGGGAGTGGCGCGATGTCTCCCGGTGACCTTTGCCGAGATTGTAGACCACGGCAGCCGCTGCCGCCCGTTCCCCGGGGGGGGTGACGCGGTGATGCTGTGGCCGCAGCCGCGTCGCGGTGTCACTGTCCCCGGACCCGGCGTGGGGCGGCTGCCCCACGGCATGGCCGTGGCCCCCACGGCCCCAGCCAGGCCCTCACGGCGGGTGTCTGTCTGTCCGCTTGCACTCAGTCCCTTGTGCGGTCCCCGAGCCGCCGCCCCGGCGGAGGGGATTCTCGGGAGCCGGTACCGGGCAGGCAGCCGGCGCATTCTCCGCGTTCCCGGGCGGGCAAACGCCGTCGTGGGAGGCCGGGACTGTTCTCACTCCCTCGCATCCCGCCTGGCCCCGCCCCGCCCCGCCGGCTCCCACCTCTCAGCGAGGCACAACGCGGGGCTCAGCTCGGGGGCGGCCGTCCCGCGCGGCGGGGTTTGGGGGGGGGGGTCGCAGCCCACGGGTGGCCGATCGACGGGGGCCCCATCCTTGGGCGGTCTTCGCTCCTCCCGGGTCCCACCCCGTGGAGGGGGGTGAGGAGTCCCCTCCGCAGTGGGCCCAGGCAGGGGTGTCCCAGGAGGGGGGGGGGGGCCGTCCCGAGGGGCCGGTGGGGCAGCGCAGGGGGCGCGGGGCGGGGGGAGGAGAGCGCGGACACCGTTGCGTTTGCGGGGGACGGGGGGAGGAGCGGGCAATGCGGGCTCCTGGCCCCGCCGCCTGCTGTGCACGCGCAGGTGTGCCCGCGCAGGCGCGCGGCCGCCGCCGCCGTCCCCGCAGGTGCCCGGTGTGGGAGGGGCGCGCGCGCGCGTGTGCGCGGCCCCTTTAAGGGGAGTGCCCGGAAGGGCGCGCGCCCCCCGCCCGGCCCCGCCCCGCAGCGCACCGGCCCCGGTGGGGCGCGTCGGGTCGGGTCCGGGCGGCTTCGGCGGCGGCTCTGCGCGCCGGTGAGGGACCATGGCGCGGTGCCGGCTGCCGCCGCCGCCGCTGCTGCTGCTGCTGCTGCTGCCGCTGCTGAGTGCCGCCGCCGCCTTCAACCTGGACCTCGCCTTCCCGGTGCTCAAGGCGGGCGCGACCCCCGGAGGCTTCTTCGGCTTCTCGGTAGCACTGCACCGGCAGACGGAGCGGCAGGAGCGCTGCCTGTGAGTGCGGTGGGGGAGGTGGGGGTGGGGGTCTCAGGGGGGGGGCGAAGGTTTCGTTGGCCGCCGTGGGGGTGGGCTAGGAGGAGGAGGAGGAGGAGGAGGAGGAGGAGGGAGTGGCGGGGCTGTGAGGGCGGCAGGGGCCGTCCCGGGGGTCTAGGTGCTTGGTGGGAATGGGGGGGGGGGGACGCTCCTTCGTAAGGGGTGTATATGCTATAATGTGTGTATTTGTATTCTCTGCTGTGACTTTGCTTTACACTTCTGTATTGAATGTGGTCCCATCCAGACCCTGAGGTTCCCCCACCCTCATTCCCCTGGCGCTGAGCACTCGCTGCGGGTTCCCTGTGCGGGACCCCGGTGACACGGGGAGAGTCTGCAGCAGAGCTGGGACGTGCCTTGACAGCACCAGTGGGTGCGGAGCCTGGCAGCCGCCCCCGGAGGCAGGAGTCCCCCCACCCTGCAGGATCCCTGCTCGGTACTGACTGCCCTGACCCTCACTGGGGTGGGTGAGGAGCCCCTCACGTCCCCCCCTTCAGCCCCCTCACTTCCCTCCTGCCCAGCAGCCTCAGCTCTCCCAGGGAAGCCCAAGGAAACCTGTTGAACTGTAATTCCTGCTGCCGGGCAAAGCCCCAACAAAAGCCCTTTTCAGACAGTGCACTCCCCGTATCATCCCACTGCTGTCACTAGCCATGTCCCCCTGCTCAGAGGGGACACCTCCCACTGCCAGCAGCATCCCCAGTTGCTATCCCTCCTGGCCTAAGGTGCGAGATGCATGTGCGTACTGGGGAGAAGGCGTCGGCTCAGGGGCTGGATTGGGTTTTTCTCACCTGGGGGCACAGGTTTTTGCTGGCTCACCCTCCTGTGGAACTCCCAGCTACAGGGGTCCCAGCGGAGACCCAGAGGGTTCCCTCTTCTCCACTGTGCCCGTGGCGGAGGGACCGGCCAGCAGCTGCTGGATGAGGCATCTGCAGCTCTACATTCCAGAGATGCATTTTGGCTGCTCACCCTGCTGTGGGACGTCTTGTTGTTGCTCCCGTCCAGGAGGGAGTGAAGCCATCACCCCACAGCAGCTGCGGGGGCGCAGGAGCCGGCCCAGTGCCCGGGGGACCCCTCCTTCCCATGGGGATATGCTGGCTCCTGTCCATGGCCGAGTAACCCTGGCTCCAGTGCCATCACAGCAGCTGGTGAGGGGACAGTGAGGTTGAGGGTCCTGGCTCAGCTCATACTTCTTCCCAAGATTTTGACAGTGGCTGTTGCCTTGTCTTGGGGCTTTGGCCTTGGTGGGGGCTTACAATCCCCCAGCATGGGCCACGTGGCCCGTGCATGTCTGAGCGTGACGCTGGCGAGGCACAGAGGCTCTGCAGTCTGTAGGGGAAAGGCTTTGGAGCACAAAACCCCTGGGGGGTTTACACCCCCTTCCCCTGGGAGCCTTCCACTGCCTGTCCCTGTTGGGAGAAACACATGGGACTCTTGTGAGCATGGAAGGGCTGTGAGTGCCAAGCATATTCCTGCTTCTCTGTGGGGCCTTCTATGCAGACCTGGACGGGCTGCGCAGGCAGCTCTGGCTGTGTGCTGCGGGCAGGAGGGGGCCCGGACAAGTGTGGGCAAGAGAACTGGGGAACTGCCCGCCTCTTGCGTCCTACCTGGGGAGGACGACGCAGGCAGAAGTGGCAGAGGACTGGAAGGGCCACAGGGTTTTGCTCCCTCCATGGGTTGCCTGTCGTCCCCAGCCCGGACAGTGGGAGCTGTGAGGTGGGACAGGCGCAGGAGTGCCCCCGGCTCTCCCCATGCCCAGGCAGCCAGCCCAGGGCGGGTGTGCAGAGCTGGGCTGCAGCACGGCGGGGAGAACCCGCTCCCTTCCCTCACAGCGGAGGGTGGCTGCCCTGCCCTTTGCTCGCAGGTGCAGCCCTGCCACAGCAGGGTGGGGACAGGAAAGAGACGCTTCCTGCCACCACCGTCCCCGCTGAGTACGGGGGTGTCCCGTGCTTTCTAGGGGGCTCTAGGCCCTGACCTCACCCTGTGGCCATCGAAGGTGTTGGGGTGGCAGCAGGACAAGAGGGATGCTCCGGAGCGTGGTTGGCATTCCTCACCTCCCCGTGGGGTGGGGAGAGCCGCTTCCCGGCTGGGCGCTGGCGGGGGGCCAGGCTGGCACGGCACAGCCGGCATGACGCCCAAGTTCCCCCCTTCCTCCAACCCCCACAGTGTTTTTCATGTCCCAGAGCTGTGCCATGGTAAAGGTTTGTTTGCTCGCTCCTCCCTGGGCCAGGTGAAGGCGAGGTGGAAGCAGCAGCCTTATCAGCCTCCCCAAGATTAAGAAACTCTGGGTGCTTGTGCAGAGTCTGGCCACTCCTGCAGGCTCAGACGTGGCAGCGCTGGTGGAGGTGTTTTGGACTGTGGTTGTGCTGGCAGGATCTGGTGGTGCCAGGGGAATCTGACCCCTGTGGGTTTTAGGGGCGTCCCTGAACAGCACGAGGAAACTGAAGCATGCTGTATCTGTGCCAGAGAGGCTGAGGGCCCTCTATGTGTGGTTGGGGGTGGCGAGAGGCAGCACCCACATCTGTGGCCACCTGTGTACCTCAGTTTCCCCTCTATGTGTGTGGGACAGGAGGAGCAGGGGGTCTCCCTTGTGCTCAAGGGTCTTTCTGTTCTCAACTGGTTGGTGGGGAAGAGGAGGAGAGCAGGGCTGCCTGAATTCCCTGCTTTCCCTCCCCCTCGCCTGGTTTTCTGCCGATTGCCAGAGCTGGCCTGGCTGCGCTCCCCCCCTTGGCCGGGGTCCTGCGGGGCTGCAGCTCCTTGGCAGGCGGAGGGTGGACGGATATGCACTGGTGGGGCCGGCACCCGGGGGATCATCCATCCATCTGTCCATGCCTCCTTGCTTTGAGGAGCCATCTCCCGCCTCCTTTCCGGCACAGGCATCAGCAGATTTGCCTGCTCAGGACTCCCAGGGGGAATCGATCACTGCAGGGCCCCCCCCCATGCAAACATATAGTGGCACTGCAGGGGAGTATGGAGTGGTGATGAGTGGTTTGGGGCTGGCCTGGAGCATTGTGGGGGTGGACTATGCTGGGGACACCTCTCAGTTGCCTTAGGGACTGCACGGGGTCTGTTGGAGGCCCAGCAGCCCAGCCACAGAGCTGAGCTCTCAAACCTAGAGCTTACAGCCCCAGTATGAGGTGAGGTTTAAGGTGGGAAGCTTTGGAGAGCCCTACGGCACTGTCACTGCCTGTGACCAGGGATGGGGCAGGATGGAGCAGGATGGGGTGCTGTGCCAGAGCCCCCCACCCTTATGCATCTTGGTGCTTGTCACCCCTCAAATGTGCGGGGAGATGGATGAGGTGCTGCACTCACTGCCCAGATGCTCCCTGCCCAGCACCCACCCCGGGAGTGGGGGCTTTGGGGCTGTGGGGCTGCAGGAGGTGTGCTGCCGTGTTAGAGGTTGGTGGTTCCCCCACGGCACAGCCTTTTGGGGCTGAGCCCAGCCTGCCATGCGGGTTAAATTCGCTTTTGCCATCCTCATCAGCACTGTCTCACCCCAGAGGCAGCTGCATTTTGGGCCAGTCAAGGTCTATCCCCTGGCTGCTGCTCCTGGCTCAGGCAGCGCTGGCCGGGAACCCCCACGCTGCCGTCCTCCCCGGCTTACCAGGGCGGATTAAGACAGGGCATGGCCTCTTGCATTCCGGCACCCCTCCCTTCCCAGCCTCCCCCTCTTGCTGTTTGTCCATCTCGGCCTTTGCTCAGGACCTGGGCTGAATCCCCTCCCCTTATCCCCCCACCCAGCTGGGACCAGTGCCACTGACGTCCCCGCCTCCCCAAACTGGGAGCCCAAACATCTCAGCTCCTGAGTCTCCTGGCTCACCTTGGGGCACACGTGGGGTGGGGGCTGCCTGTGCATGTCCCCCCCTGCTCCAGTGGGGCTCTGAAGCCCCCAATATCCTATGACACCCCCTCCCCCCAGGAGCAGAGCCTGCGGGTAGGCTGCCATGCTGGGAAGTCTTGACTGGAGGCAAGGAGAAGCTGGAGCCGCTTGGCTTGGGTCAGCTCCCACTCCTGTGACCTGTGGGACGTGGCCATGGGGAGCAGAGTGGTGGTGGTTGGGAGCAGCTTCACTGGGCACAGGGGTCTGGCTGAGCCTGGACCACCCTGGAAGGCTCGGGGGCACATCCTGCCTGTGGCAGTCACTGGCAAGGGGCTGCATATGTGTTCTTGCCAAAGGAGCCATGCTGCTGATGGAGCAGCACCCAGGAGCTGTGGGTCCTGCTGAGGTTGGGATGAGAGGGCAGGACACCCCATGCCTGGGGCAGAGACAACCCCCCCCCCCCCCAGCTTTCCCCTCCAGCCCTGAGTCACAGTGTGGCTGCTCTGAGTCACTTCCCCTCCAGGTATGTGGGGACAAGGGGGCCCCTTATGTTATTTCCCCCTTAGGTGTGCCGGGAGGGCACGGACAGGAATTGGGAGGTGGGGGACATTCCTTTGTGCCAGGTTGGAAAAAGTCAGGAGGCAGCAATCTCTTCTTCAGACCCCGCAGGTCCCGCTTTGCCGGGGTGATGCGAGTGCAGCATCAGCAGCGCACACCCCCAGCGCAGCATTCCTGCAGGGAGCAAACCCCGCATCGCGCCCCCGCGGGGGCTGTTCTGCGGCGGAGCCGCGCCGTGCCCCCACCTGCAGCCGCGGCTGAGTCAGGCGGAGCGATGCCGCCGGCGGGGACGGGCACCGGGCGTGTGCGGGGGGGCCGCGGCGTGCCGGGGCGGGGGCTGCCTGGGGCCCCGCATTCCTCCTGCGCCTGGGCTTTGAGTCAGCCGCGCCGGCGCTGCCCGGGCGCGCAGCGCTCCGCGCTCCCTTCGCGCCGCTCCCTTCCCGCCGGCGGTGGGATGGGGACAGACAGACTTGTCCGTGTCCTCGACGGTGGCCCAACTGCCCACGCTGAAAACTGACCGGCTGGTTGCCCCAGCGCCCTGCGGGGAGGTCTGGGGGCTGCGGCAGCATCTTGCGTGCCCTGTTGCCCCCCGGCAGCCTCTTTCGGTCCTGCCTGGGAGAGGGGACGTGCTTCCTCTGCGGGCACGGTGCGGCCGTGCCTCCTCCACGCCATTGTCCTCGCCATCCCGAAGGACTTCCCAGCGGAAAGGCTGGCCTTTCCGGAGCCCTCCGGGCACACCGGGTCCTCCTGCTGTCCCCCCAGGCTGCAGATCCCGGGCCCTGCTGCTGCCTGGGGGTCCCCAGCGTCTTTCCTGCTGGGGGGCTGTCTGTCTTGGGGTGGATAGGGGGTGCAGGTGGGTGCCAAGGGTCCTTTTTATCCTTCAGCATCACCTTAAAGCCCCTGGGAGATGAGCACACTGGTGCCAGGCAGTGGGTGCGTCATCTCCCGGGATGCCGATGTCCTCCCCCATGCCTGGCACTGCTGTGACTCAGCTGGGACATCTCTGCCCCCACCCCCCTGCCCCCGGGGGCCTGAGTCACCCCCCGGACGGGTGCAGCTTCTCCTGGGACCCCCAGTGCTGCGGGGAGCTGGGAGGCAAGCCCAGACTCTCCTTGGAGCTGGATGCGCACGTGCCCGCCCTGGAGCGGGTCCCAGCTCCCCCTCCCCACTGCAGGGGGGGGTCTCTCCCTGCCGGGACGCCCGGTTCTTGGCGGCGTTCCGTGGTACGGCGGCGGGAGCTTGAGCCTGTCCGCCGGACACGCCGCAGCTGTGCCGCAGGCCCGGCCTCGCCGCCGGCTCAAAGGTTGGCTGGGAAGGACTGCGGGTGTTTACACAGGCGTGGGGGCCCCGGCAACCGCCGTCTCTGCCGAGTGGCTCCCGGCACAGCGAGCGGGGGGTATGAGAGCTGCTGGCGTCAGCTCGACCCCCCCCCCCGCCCCGTCCCCGCACCCCTGTACGCTGGGATGAGGGACTCAGCCATGAGCCCAGGCAGGGATTGGATCCTGCAAGACAGGGACAAAGAGCTTGTCCCTCGATTTGTGCCCCCACAAGTGTCTATCTTTTCACCGTCCTGTGAGACCTTTCAGTGTGTTTGTCAACTCTCATATTGACTGCAAGAGGCTGGTTGCTGCTAACCCCGTGCATGCCCATCCAAGAGGAACCTGCTTTCCTGCTTGGAGATGGGCTGAGGGTCCACTGCCCCCTGGTATTTGGGGGTGTTGATGTACGACATGCTCCAGGGAAGCAGCTCTCATCTGCTCGGAGCACCTCTTAGCCACCATCATACTCCGCCACTGCTTCCCCAGGACAGCTTTCCTGGCTTTGCACCTCCAAAATGAGATGAGAGGCACTGGGGCAGGTGGACCCACTGCTTTGCCCCCTCTTTCTGTCCCCCAGGCTGCTGGTGGGAGCCCCCCAAGATGTGGAGCCGACAAACAGCACGCGGACAGGTGCCGTCTACGCCTGTCCCCTCACCGCTGACACGGGCGACTGCCAGCGGCTCGACATCGAGTTGAAGAGTACGTGAGCACTCTGAGGAACCCCAAAATGCTCCCCCAACCCCAGCACCTTTGAGGGTGGGGAGGTGGTGTCCCCACTCTCAGGCTGCTTCCCCCTCGCGCAGGTGAGCCGGACAAGGCCATCATCGATGACATGTGGCTGGGAGTGACGGTGGCCAGCCAGCGGCAGCCAGCTGGGAGGGTGCTGGTGAGTGCACGTGCACCCCAACATTTCACACACACGTGCCGGTGCCACGCTGCCACCTCACACGGCTGCACTAGAGAGCTGTTGGTGGGCCTTTCCCATGGGCCTCGCACGTGTCCCCAGCACGGTGGCAGCAGGCAGGGGGTGTGGTGGCCCCTGTTTTTTGGGGTGCTGAGGCGGGCACGGCGCTGTCCCGGCAGGCCTGTGCTCACCGGTACACCAAGGTGCTGTGGTCGGGCAGCGAGGACCAGCGGCGCATGGTTGGCAAGTGCTACGTGCGGGGCAACGACCTGCGGCTCAACATCAGCGATGAGTGGCAGACCTACCACAACGAGATGTGCAACTCCAACACCGACACCGACGAGACCGGCATGTGCCAGATGGGCACCAGCGCCGGCTTCACTGCCAACATCATCTACTTCGGGGCGCCCGGCGCCTATAACTGGCAAGGTGCGTGTGCTGGGGAGGGACAGGGCTGGGCAGCCCCTTCCCTGAGCACCCCTGGAGCCTGTGCCACAGAATCTCACAGAATCATTACGGCTGGGAGAGACCTTTAAGATCATCGAGTCCAACCATGACCCTCACACTGCCAAGCCCAGCACTAACCTACAGCCCTCAGCATCTCAGCTGTGCGTCTTTTAAATAGCTCCAGGGACGGGGACTCCCCCACCTCCCCGGGCAGCCTGGGACAGGGGCTGACAACCCCCGTGGTAAAAAAGTTCTTCCTAACGTGCAGTCTGATCCTCCCCTGGCACAACTTGAGGCTGTTTCCTTGCGTCCTGTCATTTGCTACTCTCAAGTAGTTGTGCTGAGGGATCAATGTCTCCTCTCAGCCTCCTCTTCTCCAGGCTGAACACCTGCCCCCAGCTCCCTCAGCCCTTCCTCATCAGACTTGCTCTCCAGACCCTTCCTCAGTGCTGGTGCCCTTCTCTGGACATGCTCCAGCCCCTCAATGTCTTTCTTGTAGTGAGGGGGCCAAAACTGAACACAGCACTCAAGGTGCAGCCTCACCAGCACCCAGTAGAAGAGGACAATCACTTCTTTGGCCCTGCTGGCCACACTATTTCCGATAAAGCTAGGGTGCCATTTGCCTTCTTGGCCACCTGGGCACACTGCTGGCTCCCATTCAGGCAGCTGTTGATCAACATCCCCAGGTCCTTTCCCTTTGGGCATCTTTCCAGCCCCTCTGCCCCAGCCTGTAGCATTGCCTGGGCTTGGTGTGACCCGGGTGCAGGACCCAACACTTGGCCTTGTTGAACCTCATACAACTGGCCTCAGCTCAGTACCCTCACAGGGCATCCCCTCGTGTGTGCACACTGGAGCACGTCGGTGTGTGTCTCTGTGTGTGTGCTTATGTGCCCACGTGTGCATGGTGAGCATACACATCTGCGTGTTTGTGTGTGAGGATGTGCCTGAGGGTGCCCTACACTTATCACTGGTGTGTACCTTGGCGTGTGCTTATCTGCACACCCCGTGTGCGTGGGTGAGCGTGTCTGTGTGCGCACACATGTGTGCAGGCGGGTAAGGGCAGCAGGGCCAGGGTTAACCTCCCCTTCCTGCCGTTGCAGGTACCGACTACATGCTGCAGCGGGAGATGTGGGACCTTCACGACTTCTCCTACCCCAACAAGAAGAATGGCAATACCTATATAGGTATGGGAAAGCAGGGCAGAGGGCTTCGCTTGCAGGGGCCCTGAGGGTGTTTGGGGCGAGGAGATGGTTTTTAAGAAAACCTTGGGGACGATGTTAAAGGGGTTTAGGTGGGCTTGGAGACCCCCCCCAGGGATGCCATGAGCAGGGGCACAGTGGTTGACAACGCAGTGTTCAGAGGCTGGAGGGGATCACACGGGGCTGGGGGCATGAGGGGGCTCTGTGCAGGCCCCTGTCTCACCGGAGGCTTTGGCGCAGGGTACACAGCGGAGGTGGGCAGCGCGGTGCTGCAGCAGGATGCGGTGACGGTGGTGACGGGCGCTCCCCGGTACCAGCACACGGGGGCCGTGTACCTGCTGAGCCGCAGCCCCCAGCAGACGCTGCAGAGGAGCCTCCTCCTGCCCGGCCATCAGGTCGGCTCCTACTTTGGCAGCGCCGTGGCCCTGGCAGATCTCAACAACGATGGGTGAGGGCAGTGGGCCAGGACCCCCCCAGGTCCCATGGTAGGGGTCTCGCCTGGGGCAGCTCGAATGAGGTCTCTGTGGGTCGTAGCATGGGGAGGGCTTTTGGGGGAGTCATCATTTCATGACTCATGACTTTGTGAGTCCCCACTCATTCTGGGGTGTCGGGGGAGTTGTCTCACAGCCCCCAGCCCAACTGGCCCCTCGGCCCCGCAGGTGGCAGGACCTGGTGGTAGGAGCCCCCTACTACTTCCAGCGGAAGCAGGAGGTGGGAGGTGCGGTCTACGTCTACATGAATGAGGTGGGGGGCTTCCAGTCCCACCCCAGCCTGGTCCTCACCGGCCCCAGCTACTCTGCCTTCGGCTTCGCCGTGGCGAGCATCGGCGACATCAACCAGGACGGCTTCCAGGGTGAGGTGCTGGGGACCCTTGTGAGGGGAGCCATGGTGGGACGGTGGAGGGGGGCTGCATCCACGTGGAAGTGTCTCCAGGTAAGAGGAGATCCCACTGGAGGGAATGTGGTGGGTGTGTGTAGAGGTTTGGGGTGAAGAGAAAGAGATGGGGGACATCTTGGGGACGTGCATTCAGAGAGGAGAGGGGCTGGGTGAGAGTTAAGTGCAGGGAGGGTCAAAGGAGGGTTGAGGAGATGTGGAAGGACTGTTGGGCAGCCCGCACCCTGTCTCCATGGGGCTGATCCTGGTCTTTTCCCCATAGATATCGCTGTTGGGGCTCCTTTTGAGGGGCCTGGCAAGGTGTACATCTACCACAGCAGCGCAGAAGGGCTGCTGGACAAACCCCGGCAGGTAACAGCCCCATGGGGAGCTCCTCACCAGGACAGCAGGGCTCCAGAGCCCCTCTGAGCATCCCGTGCTGTGGCATGGGGTGCAGTGAGCAGATGCCCAGATCCACAGGGCTGGTGAACAGTGGGTGACATCCCCACCTCCCCCAAATGCAGGTGATCAGCGGGTCGGACTTGGGTCTCGCCAGCATGCGGACCTTCGGGTACTCGCTGAGCGGGGGGCTGGACGTGGACGGTAACTCCTACCCCGACCTCCTGGTAGGCAGCTTGGCAGAGAGGATTGTCCTGCTCAGGTAAGGGAGGGGGAGTGGAGGCAGCCTGCTGCCCCTTCCCTCCTTGCCACCTCCCAGGGACAGATTCTGCCTCTGCCAGCACCCCCAGGGCAGCGGGGTGGGCACAGAGCGATGTGCCGGGCAAGGAGGGACTTGTGCTGCTGGAGAGGGGACTCAGCCAACCCCATTTCTGCCCAGAGCTCGGCCTGTGATCAACATCTTGGACAAGACCTTCACAGTGACCCCCAGCAAGGTGGACCCTGCACGGTGCACGTCTGATTCCTGGTGAGCCCCGGTGCAGCCGGTTCTGCTCATGGCACTGTGGGGCCGGCAGCTCCGCTCATGGCCCCTTTCCCCCCACAGCATCACCATCACCATCTGCTTCTCCTACAACCAGAGTGCTGGAGACCCCCGGTACAAGGAGAAGATCAGTGAGTGCCCGGGGTGCAGGTGTGGGAGTGTGTTGTGGGGAGGGGGACATCCGCCAGCACTAGTGCAAGGGGATGTGCACTCACAGGGATGTGTGTGTGTGTGTGTACGTAACACACATTTAGGGGAGGGTCTGTTGTTGTGGGGGGTGCATGTGCACGCAGGGGTTGTGTTGGAGGCACACGCGTGTGCAACACCCCTTTGCTCTGCTCTGCCGCAGCCCTGGAGTACACCCTGGAGGCTGACAAGGACCGGCACCCTCCCAGGGTCAGGTTTTTGGGGACTCACTCTGCCACCTACCGCGGCACCTTCCCTATGCCAGAGACCCGCTGTGAGTCCAAGGAGCTCCTGCTGCTGGTGAGCGTGTGCAAGTGCACGCATCTGTCTGTGTGTCTCTGTGTGTGTGTGTGTGTGATGGAGGTTGCTCCACACGTGGCACCAGAGCTGTGGAACCGGCTGCTGGGAGATGGATGGGGAGAGGGATGGTGAGGAACAGAGGGGCTTGGGCAGGAAAAGAGGTGGAAATTCCCTTCCCTGATGAATTTGCTGGGTCTCAGGAGCAGCAGGAGCTGGTACCCTGGACGTGGCTGGGGGCTGGGGAGGGAGGGAATCAGGGCTTTGCTGTGATTTCTGCCACCCTGCAGGACAACATCCGAGACAAGCTGCACCCCATCGTGCTCTCCATGAACTACTCACTGGTGGAGAAGCCCAGGAGCTTCCAGCTGGGCCCCCACTCCCTCGATGCCTTCCCCGTCCTCAACCAAGACCAGTCCCACGAGAATGAGACCAAGGTGCCGGGGCCTGATGGAGATGCTGGGCTGCAAGAGGCCCGGTGAGCCTGGCCTGGGGTGGTAGAAGCCTCATGAGGACGTCTTTGTCCCTCCAGATCGAGTTCCAGAAGGAGTGTGGCTCCGACAACAAATGCTACAGCAACCTCCAGCTCCAGAGCAGCTTCGTCACTGACCAGAACCAGCCCCTGCCCAGGTGACAGAGGGTCCTCCACGTCCCCAGCCACCTCTGCCACCCGCTGTGCCACGTCCTCGGCCCCGGGTCACCGCTCAGCCCCTCTCAGGCTGTGCTGTAGGGATGGGGGGGGAGGTCTCCATCCTTGTGGGACGGGCCACACGTGTGCTGAGCTGCGCCGGTCTCTGCCCAGGCTGAACGGCACGCAGGTGCTGCAGTACAGCCGGGACGGGCGGAAGCTCTACCTGAGCATCAACATCACCAACGTGCCCACCACCCCGTCCAACGGCGAGGACGCCCATGAGGCGCTGCTCAACGTCACGGTGCCCGCCAGCCTGCTGCCCTCTTCCGTGCGCCCGGTAGGCTGTGGCAGCCCCCTCCCCATCTGCAGCACCGGGGCAATCCTCGCCAGCACCCTCCTCACCCTCTTCCCCTCCCCAGAGCGGAGCCTGCACCTTCGCAGAGACGGTGCTGTGTGAGCTGGGCAACCCTTTTAAGAGGAACCAGAGGGTGAGTGCTCCCCCTGCCCCTCCCCCAGCCACCCCTCCAGCCCTTTTAAGGGGTGAATAGGCAGGTGAAGGGCCAACTGAGCTGCTCCACGATCCTGCTGTGCCGCAGGCAGAGCTGATCATCACCTTCGAGGCCATTGGGATCATGCTGGACACACGGGAGATCTTGGTGTGGCTGGACCTGTCCACGTGAGTGTCCCTGAGTGGGTGGAAGTGGGCTGGGAAGAGGGTGCCAGGAATGGGTGTAGTTCCTCTTTTGCTTGGTGGTGGATTGGGATTGTATCCAGCAGCATTGCTGGTGCAGAGGGACTGCAAAGCAGGCAAGGCTCCTGGGATGGGCAGGATGGGGACCCTAGAGTTCCTGTTGGGGCTGGGGCCTGCCCCATGCTATCTGGGGGCTTTTCGATGGTGAGAGATGCTGACTTCAAGCACCTTCGCAGGCAAAGCACCCAGGAGGACCTGCAGCCCGTGCTGGTCAAGCTGCTGGTGGACTACAGCATCCAATCCTCACTGAGCGTGTGAGTGAGCCCACCATGTCCCAGGAATGGGCAGTGGAACACCCCAGAGGTGCTCCCTATTCACTTGGTCCCACTCACCATGCTCGTCCCCCATCCTGTCCCCAGAACCCCCTCCCATGCCCAGTCACACTTCAGCGGGACAGTGGTGGGCGAGTCGGCCATGCAGAGAGAGCAGGACGTGGGCAGCCCCCTTGCCTTCGACTTCCAGGTGAGCTGGGCGTAGCCAGTGCCTGTGAGGAGGTTGGGAGTGCTGGTCTCTTTATCTCTTGCTATGCTGTGCAGGTGACCACCAAGGGCGAGTCGCTGGGCACCCTGGGCACCATCCTGCTGGGCTTCGAGTGGCCCTATGAGATCCCCAATGGGAAATGGCTCCTCTACCCCACTGAGATCCTTGTCAATGGCAATGAGACCTGCCAGCCCCCTGGGGGGGTCATTAACCCCCTCAACCTCACTGTGAGTGACCTGATCCCTCCTGCTTTGCAGGGACATGTCCCTGCCCCACTGCATGGGTCCTGCCAGCCCCACCAGCCCGGCGTGGGGAGAGCTGCCCGGGCTCTGATGGGTCTCAGTGTGTTCCCCCCTCTCCCCTCAGCTGGAGGACCAGGCTCCATCCCGGCAGAGGCGGGAGCTGGAGGCCCCCGAACCAGCAGAGCCCCCCATCACCCTGGCCACTGCCAAGAAGGCCAAGTCAGAGGTGGTGCTGGTGAGTGGGCGCTGCAGGGGCTGAGGGAGGTCCTGCAGCACACACACGCTCCCCCAGAACCACCCTGCACACTGCCTCTGTGCACCAGCACGGTGTGCTGGGGTTCTGGTTCCCTCCTTAAACACCCCTTATCTTCCAGAGCTGCTCCAAGGGCACAGCTCGCTGCATCTGGTTCGAGTGCCCGCTCCTGCACACCCAGCACCCCACCACCTTCAGCATCCGCGCCCGCGTGTGGAACAGCACCTTCATTGAGGTCAGCACGGCCTGGGGATGGGGGGCAGGGCCAGGCTGCTCAGCGGGGGCTGCATCAGGGCTCCGAGTTTGCCAGGTCTCAGCTCAGCAGCTAACGGCCACCTCTTCCCCCGTGGGCTGTCCCTGCCCTGCAGGAGTACAGCGATTTTGACCGGGTGAAGGTGGATGGCACAGCGACGCTTTTCCTCCGGACCCACGTCCCCACCATCAACATGAGGAACCACACGGTGCGGGTGAGTGGTGCCAGAGCTTCTTACTGGGGCAGGCTGGGAGGGACTTGAGGCCACTGCGAGCTCTTTCCCTGATGAGGCTCTCCTCCTCCAGTTCTCGGTGGATGTGGACTCGGAGCTGACGGAGGAGCAGCCGGCCGAGATCGCGCTGTGGCTGGTGCTGGTGGCGGTGGCAGCCGGGCTGCTGCTGCTGGGGCTGATCATCCTCCTGCTCTGGAAGGTGAGGGGGTGCCCAGATGCGCCGGGCTCGTGCTACTGGTGGCTGCTGTCCTCCCCGCCCAGCTGTGGGACTGTCAGGAGGTGCCCCCCAGATGGAAGGTGCCCGGCTGCAGGGTGATGAGAAAGAGGAGCAGAGAGAATCCTGACTTATCACCTGCTGCAAAACATTTTGGGAGCTGCAGAAAAAAAACCCTAAAGTGGGACTGGGTCCCTCCTTGTGCTGTGGCTCTCACCTCCCACTGTGCTGCAGGGACTGGGGTTTTCCAGCCCGGGGACACCCTGGCTCCCTGAGGAACCCCCACTCTATCCAGGGTGGGTTATGTGGGTGTGTAGGGCCACCTCCCCATAGCATCTCCAGGGGTAAGGGTGCAATGGGGCAGCTTGTTGCCCCTCTCCCCTCACTCCCCAGGGTGCCCATGAGCTCCCGAGCCCCTCTCACATCTCCCCCTGACCCCCCCATCACCTCCTTCCTCGCAGTGCGGTTTCTTCCGGCGGGCCAACACACGGGCCATGTACGAAGCCAAGGGGCAGAAGGCAGAGATGAGGATCCAGCCGTCGGAAACCGAGCGGCTGACGGATGACTACTAGGTGGGGGGCAGCCCCCTGCCCCCCCGGGCACCTGTGCCACCCGTTTGGTAATGCCCCGTGGGGGCCGGCTGCAGCAGCATCCTCCTCCTCTTCAGCCTCCTCTCCTCTTTCTCACTGCCTCATCTCTCCTGCCAGACTCTATAGGGTCCCCACAGGGCATAGTGGGCTCCGTGGGTCTCCAAGCGTCTCCAGGACTGCTGCTCCCTTTGCCTCTGTTCTCACTGGCTCTGGCATCTCTCCCCACCACACTCCTGCCCCATGCTGACTCCCCTCCCTCTCTCCCCCTTCCCAGTGTGACTTCTTCCAGCGGACCCGCTACTACCGGATCATGCCCAAGTACCACGCGGTGAGGGTCCGGCAGGAGCAGCGCTGCCAGCCCGGCGGCCTCCTGCCCCACCGGCGCAAGAAACACTGGGTGACCAAATGGCAGGAGCCAGAGAAGTACTACTGACCCCCACACACCCGGCCCCGTGCCAGGGGAGCACCGGGCCGGCGTGTGACTTTGCACAAGCACCATCTCTCTCCCTGACCCAACCTGCCTCCTGGTGCTGGCTTCTGCGCGCTCCTTCCCGCTTCCCCGGGCCTGCCGGCATGCAGCCCGTCTCTTGCACGCTTGTGCCTTGCACGTCCGTGCCTTGCACGCTTATGGGGCCAAGCCCTAAATGTGCCCCTCGCCCTGTTCCCTGATGTGACTGCTGCTGGTCTCACCGAGTGCCTTCCTCCCGCACAGACACTCCTCCCGCCGTGGCCTTGCACACCGGGACACGCTCACGCATCTCCTTCCCTGGGCGCTGAGTGCAGGCCCCATCTGCTTTCGCTGGGGCTGCGATGTGCTACGGTGGGGAGGGGGGCAGGGGGAGCTTGTTCCTTCCTGCCCTGCAGCATAGGAGCCTTATCCTGCATGTTCACCCCATTCCCCTCAGTCTGTGTCAGAGGCAGCTTGGGCTGGGGGTGTGCAGTGGATGGGGCTGTGTTCTCCTACCCCACAGCCTTATCCCTTGGGGATCTGTCCCCCCCAGCCCTGGATGTTGTCCCGGGGTTAAGTTATTCTTTGTCTCTGGGTGGTGTTTTGGTGTTGAGCCCTGAAGTGTGGTCGGTACTGGGGGCTGGCTGCAGGGGAGGGTGGTTCCTGTGCCCCCCCCCGCCCAGGACCCTGCTCCCCCTTCCCCTGCCCAGGTCATAATAAAGCCTCGCTCTGGGATTTTGTAACTTCTTGTCAGCGTGAGGGGAGTGGGCTGGGGGAGGAAATGGGTTTTGGGAGGAAATACCCCGGGGAGGGCAGGGAGTGTAGTGGCAGGGGGCAGAGGGGCACAATACACCAGGAGAGCAGGGAGGGAGAGGTGTGGGGGCGATATCCCAAGAGCGCGAATGGCGGGCGATGCCGGGGGCTGTGGCGGGCTCAGTGTCCTCCAGCGACCCAGGAAGGCCGGGCAGCGACGGGGTAAGCGCGGCGGCTGCGCTCCGGGCCCGGAGGGGTTACGGCCGCGGGGGCGGGGCGGGGCGGCGCGGGCGCTGATTGGCGGCGGGGCGGGGCGATCCGGCGCTGATTGGCGGCGGGGCGGGGCGGGGCGGCGCGGGCGCTGATTGGCGGCGGGGCGGGGCGGGGCGGTGCGGGCGCTGATTGGCGGCGGGGCGGGCGGTTGCGCGCGGTTGCGCGCGGTTGCGCGCGGCGGGGCGGCGCGGGGCGGCGCGCGGGGGGCGCGCGGCGCGGGCCGGGGGGCGCCATGCGGCTGCTGCGGTGGCTCGGGAAGCGCGCGGCGCTGGCCGGCGTGCCCACCTACATCGAGCACTTCAGCAAGTTCTCGCCGTCGCCTCTTTCCATGAAGCAGTTCCTGGACTTCGGTAAATACACAACACAACCCCCTCCCCCGCGCCCCCCCCTTACCCTCAGCACCCCCCTGCGCCGGGCGGGAAGCCCCTCGCTCTCTCCCCCTCCCCGGGATACCCCCAGTGCGGGTCGATACAGCCCTCCGCGGTGAATTCCCGGCCTGGGGGCGGTGCTCCGTGCCTCCCCCCCCCCCGCCGGTAAATAGACCCCACCCCCTCCGCCGGTAAATAAACAGACGGGCGGGGAGGAGGGGGGTGGGTGTCCCCGGCCGAGACCTGCTCCGCGGGGGATCCGGTCCGGATAACTGTACCCCCTCCGATCCTGGGTTACTGTTTAAGGGGGGTGTTACCCTCGAGGTGCTCCCCGGGCCGGGTAAACACCTCGCCCCCCCGCGGAGGGAAGACCAGCTGCTGGATAAATAACTGGGCCTGGGAGCGTGGTCTGCTGGTGTGCACCTGCGGGAGGGGGGCTTGTCTCCCCTCTGCACCCCCCCCCACCTACAGGGGGGAATAATTGGGTAAATACTCCCCTAGGAAACGGCCGGGTGAATAGTCCCCTTTCCTCCGGGTAAATAACCCTGTGTGGGGGACCTCTGGGTAGGTAAATACCTGCCTGACCGCCCAGTACCCTCAGCGTGGGCAACTTGGGTCCCCTCCAAGCAAGGACCCCGGGTGAATACCCCAAGGAGGTGGAGATGCCCACCCCCCATCGCTGTGACCTGCCCTGGGCCCCTCCTGCTGTCCCTCCGCCAGCGATTTTAATGTCAGCGCTATATTTACTCACCACCTCCCTGGGCCCGGGCTGGCAGCTGCGCCTTGGGGTCCCCAGAGTCCCCTGTCCTCGGGGACGTGCCTCTCCAGGGCCTCAGGGCTGCTTTTGTGCCCTCCCACCTTGCTGAATACCAACTGTTGGTTCGGGACCCCCCTCCACCACCATCCTGGGGACACTTGCCATGTACCTGTGGCAGAGACTCTCAGTGTCCTGGTGCCACAGGGATGACGGTCTGGTTTGGGTTGTCCCCATGTCCTTATCCTCTCAGGGGAGGGAGCAGTTGCAGCCCCAGTTTGCACTGGGCACCCAGCCTGCTGTCGGCTGTGGACTGAGCCCCTCTGGCCATCCCACCCTCTCAGCATCCTCCCCCAGCCCAGGGCAGGGACCTGCTCCTGCCTCCCCTGCCCCAGTCCTCCCAGTGCCCCCAGTCCCCACCACAGAGGAGCAGGCATGGAGGCAGCCCTGGGGCTGAGGAACTGAGCCAGGACTCAGCCCGTGTCCCCCTCCCCACAGGTTCCAGCAATGCCTGTGAGAAGACCTCCTTCGCTTTCCTGCGACAGGAGCTGCCCGTCCGCCTCTCCAACATCATGAAAGAGATCAACCTGCTGCCAGACCGTGTCCTGCACACCCCCTCTGTGCAGCTGGTGCAGAGCTGGTGAGATGGGGGGGTCACTGCCACAGTGGGGGGCTGCCTCCACCACCATCCATTTGGGTGCTGCTGCCACCATGGGCCCCACTGTTATCACTCTGGAGGTCCCAGCTCCATCACCTGCCTGAGTGCCTCCGTGGGTCCCACCGCTGTCACCTGCACAGCTTCAGTTGCCACCACACTCCTGCCATCGTCCCAGGGGTTCCCACTGGCACTGCGGGTCCCACCACCGGTGCATGTCCCACTGCTGACACCGACTGTCCTCCCCACAGGAGCTGCTGGCAGCCAGGGGGGGCACAGGGAGGGGTGGCTGCAGGACAGCCCCCAGCTGGTCCCATGCCAGACCCTCACAAGGTGACACGAGCTGCAGGCCTTATGGGGACACCCCTATGCCAGCGAGGTGTCCTCAGCCATTGCAGGGTCACCAGTGGTATCTCCATGTCCTGCCCCAGCCTCCTGCCCCCTAACAGGGCCGAGCCAGCCCCAATGGCTGGAGTGGCTGTGTCCCCAGCACAAGGAGGTGTGAGCGTCCCTTTAAGCACCTTGTCCCGTTGCCAGCTCCAGCAGCGTGAACCTTCTCCCAGTGCCGGCACGTGACTGGTTGTTTGTGCAACATCCTGGGCTCTGCCAGCGTGGGCCAGTGGCAGGGACCGGCTGTGCCATGTGTACACTGACCCCAGCCTGCAGTGTCCCTCGTGTCCCCAAGGGCCATCGTGCCAGCAGGGTGTTGGGACAGCCTTGGGCTCCTTGCCAAGCACAGGGTGGTTTTGTGGGGCAGCAGTTTTTGGGGAAGGGAGGAGTGTCCTGGTTGAGGAGGTGCAGAGCCCCGGTCCCTGTGTGTGGGCAGTGCTCCAGGACACCCTGTACCCCCTGGTGTGAGGTCCCTCGGGTGTCCCCTCTTTTGAGGGGTAACCACTTCCTTCCCCAGGTACGTCCAGAGCCTGCTGGATATCATGGAGTTCCTCGACAGGGACCCTGAGGACCAGGCCACCCTGGGACAGTAAGTTGGTGGGTCTCTGATCCCAGGGTGGTACCTCCTCCCAGACTCGGGCTGGTGACAGCTGGTGTCACCGAGGTTGCACCGGCAGTGCCTTGGGCATCCCGCTGCCACTGGACTCTGCTCCGGGTTTTCCCCGGTGCCACCAGCTCCTGCAGACACCCGGCCTGGATCGGGACGCTGCTCGGACCGGGTGCCCCCAGCTCCGTCCTGTTCCCAGGTTCACCGATGCCCTGGTCACCATCCGCAACCGGCACAACGATGTGGTGCCCACCATGGCGCAGGGGGTGATCGAGTACAAGGAGGCCTATGGAGACGACCCCGTCTCCAACCAGAACATCCAGTACTTCCTCGACCGCTTCTACCTGAGCCGCATCTCCATCCGCATGCTCATCAACCAGCACAGTGAGCCCCGGCCCCCGCTGCCCCCCGCGCCCTCGGCAGCCCTGTCTCCAGCATCCTCATCAGCCCCAGCATCTCTGGGGATCCCCCCTGTGCAGGGCATGGCCCCACCCCATGAGCCCCATGGGTACCCCCATCTCCATCCCCCAAATCCCAGGGATCTATCCCGAGCACCCCTCTGCTCCAAATGTCCCCCCAGCCCAGGGGATCTGTGCCAAGCATCCCCCTGCCCCAAATGTCCTCCCCAGCCCAGGGGATCTGTCCCGAGCGTCCTCACCACCTCAACTGACCCCAGACCTATCCCACTCCTGAACCCTTGCCCTGCCTCCACCAGGCACCCCCCTTCCCTCAGATGCCCCTGTTCTGCCCCGCTGCATGTCCCTGTCCCCATATGCCCCCATGGGCCCCCATGTCCCTCACCCCCAGCCTGGGGCACAGCCCGAGGTGGGGGGGCCGGGAGGGTGTCCCTGAGTGGGGTCTCCACTGCTGCCTGTCCCCCCCAGCGCTGCTTTTCGACGGCAGCACCAACCCTGCGCACCCCAAGCACATTGGCAGCATCGACCCCCACTGCAACGTGGCCAACGTGGTGCAAGGTCAGTGGGGCTGGGGGTGTCCCACCCCTACAGGGAAATAAGTTGGGGAGGTGGGCTTGGAGGTCTCCTCAATCATCTAATCATCTCATCCATCTTCCCCCTGCCCTGGGGAGTACTGGAAACCATTCATGTCACGGGTTTGGGTGTGGGGTGGGCCTCACCCAAGGTGTCCATGGTGCCCTGTCACTCCAGAGGACCCCAAAAACCTCCTGGATCTGTAGGGTGGAAAATATTTGAGGAGAGGGGCCCCAAAGGCTCTTCCTGCCGTGGTGCTGGGGGTGCTGACCCCTCTGCCTTCCCCTCTCAGATGCCTACAACATGGCCAAGCTGCTGTGTGACAAGTACTACATGTCCTCACCCGACCTGGAGATCGAGGAGGTGAATGGTGAGGCCAAGGGGAGGGTCCTTACAGCAGGGATTCTTGGGTGGCTCGTTTGGGGCTGGGGAGGATGAGGATGCTGACAGCTGCTCTCTTCCCTGCAGCCAGCAACTCCCAGCAGCCCATCAGCATCGTCTATGTCCCCTCCCATCTCTACCACATGCTCTTCGAGCTCTTCAAGGTAACCCCATCCAGGTGTGGGGGTGGATGAGAGTTGGGGGGCAGAGGGGGTCCCCTAAACTGCAGCGATCTCCATGCCTGCAGAACGCCATGCGAGCCACCGTGGAGAGCCACGAGAGCAGCCCACGGCTGCCACCCGTCAAGGTGATGGTGGCCCTGGGCCAGGAGGACCTCTCCATCAAGGTGTGTAAGGGAGACCACCAGCCCCAGCTGGGGGAGAGTGAGGTCCCTGGGCCCGGAGTGGGGTTGTGACCCTCTCCCCGCCGTGTCCCACAGATGAGTGACCGGGGCATGGGCGTCCCCCTGCGTAAGATCGACCGTCTCTTCAGCTACATGTACTCCACGGCACCCACACCACAGCTGGGCACAGGGGGGGCCCCCCTGGCCGGTGCCCCTCTGGTAGGTGCCATGGGGGTCTTGCACAGCCCTAGAGGGCGGTGGTGAGGATGTGGGACAGATCAGTGGCTGGGGGTAGTGAGGGGATGTTTCAGGGTGGCTGGAGTGGCACACAGGTGCTTTGGAGGGGGCATGGGGGGTGTTGAGGGGGCAGGGGGTGGTATAGGGAAGTTTGGGCTTGGCATGGGTGTGTTTTTGGGTAGCTTGGGGAGATTTTGGAAATGCCTGTGGGTGGCGTGAGGACACGTTGAGGTGCCTGGGGAAGTGTGTGTGTGTAGAGACTGCTGTGGGTGCCCGGAGGTGGCACGTGGACACTCCTGGGTGCACAGGAGCTACTTGCGGTGCATGGGGAGGGTCAGAGTCCCTAGGGGTGCTGACTCCAGCACCGGGGACCCCCCACCCCACTTCACCCCACCTCCTTCCCCTTCCCTCAGGCCGGCTTTGGCTACGGGTTGCCTATCTCCCGCCTCTACGCCAAGTACTTCCAGGGGGACCTGCAGCTCTTCTCCATGGAGGGCTTCGGCACTGACGCTGTCATCTACCTGAAGGTGGGTCTTTACTCCAGGATGGGGGGTCCCCAGCCCTGGGAAGGGTGGTGCAGGGCCCTCCCCAGCCCCTTCTCTCCTGCAGGCCCTGTCCACAGACTCGGTGGAGCGACTGCCTGTGTACAACAAGTCGGCGTGGCGGCACTACCAGGCGAGCCAGGAGGCGGGGGACTGGTGTGTCCCCAGCACCGAGCCCAAGAACACATCCACCTACCGCGTGCCCTAAGGCCCCCAGGGGCTCCTCCCCTGCCTGCCGTAGCCCCCCGGGCTCCCTGCCTGCCCCCCAGGCTCCCCGGGGGGATGTTTGATGCCAACGTGGTGTTTCAGGGTCCCAGTTCTGCCTCTCGCCGCCGCCAGGGCTGTTGGGGCTCACTGGGAAGTGTGTGGTGGGGTCCCAGTGGAGTGAGGGGGTCCAAGCACCCACCCCCCTCCCCCTTGGTGGCACTTAGGTACGTAGCAGGGGGTGGTGCTGGGGCAGAATGGAGGGGGTAGAACCTCTGTTACCCCCTCCACCCCCAACCTTGGCACCCACCCCAGGGTGTGCACCCTATGGGGATCCAACAGAGGTAGGGGACTGGTCCTTTCCCAGTATAACCAGTGGCACTTGTCTTGCCTGCTCCTCCAGCCCTGACAGGGTGGGAGGACTGGGCCTGAGTCCCTTCAGCTCCCTGCACCGTCCCTGGCATTGCACTACTGAGCTGTTCTCACCTGCACGTGCCCTCCCCACTCTGCACCCCCAGGGTGGGTTCCCCACACGTGCTTTGACCCGCTCTGGACGCTCCCCTGCCCTCCCAGACTCCCCCACTGCTGTCACTAAATTGAATGTGGACTGAGCTCCTAGTGTGGTGTTTTGGGGTCCCAGGAACTGCCCCAGCTTTAACCACCCCCCCCACCTTGACTGGGTCACTTCTCTCGGCCCCGTGCCTCAGTTTCCCCACCCCAGGCAGTCACAGGATGGCACTTGGTAACATAGGTCCTGGGCAAGAGCTGTGCTCTGTGCCTCCTGCTCACATCATCCCCAGCCTGGCATCAACCTCTTCCCCCACCTCATCCTGTCTCCCAGCCCTGTCCCAGTGGGGCTCATGCTGGTCACTCTGGTTTGCACTGGCCCTCAATACCCTTTTATTTCCTGGGGTGCCCCCAGGGTCTGTATTTGGGGTGGGGAGGCAGGGAGGGGGTTCAGCGTTCACTCCCCACACCCCAGCTGGGGGATGTGCGTGTCTGGAGCAGGTGAGGCCATGCACTGTCCTCAGCTGGGGCTGCGCCACGCCGGGGGGCTGGGATGAGAGGGGTGGCTGTGACCTCCTGGACCCCTCAGGGTAAGGGGGTGATGGGACAGGGGCTTGGGGGGGGGGGGGGTCTAATGTGCCATTTGCATCCGGAAAATGGGCCCATGGAGGCCCTGGACTGTGCCCGTGGGGTGCGGGGGTGCAGGCAGGGAGGGGGCGGCTGGAGGATGGGGGCACGTGCCGCTCCGTGCCCATCTCAGCCTGGCACCGCCGTCCCTTGGCCGCGGCGGCGTGTCCCGTGCCGGAGCTGGGTGTCCCCCAGGTATCCTGGGGGGGCTGTGGGTGGGGAGGGGGTGCAGGGGCGCTCCCAGCCCCTCCCTTTAGCTCTGATGCTGCTCCTGGTCCTTTTTCTTCTGCTTCTCCCGCTGCTTCTCCGCCTTCTCCTGGGCCTTGCGCTCCTTCTCCACAGCCACGCTCAGCTCCTTCAGCTTCCGCTTCAGCACGGCGCGGTCCTGCGCGCTGCCCACGCCCAGCGCCTGCCCGCACGGGAGCACGGCTCAGGGAGGGCTCCACGGCCCTCACCGTGGCCTTTGGGCACCCGACACCCCTGCCCCATGGAGCAGCCCTCCCCTGCACTGCCCAGCCTCAGGAACCTGCTGCTGAGGTGCCCGCACCCAACCCCACGCACCAGCCCCTTGCACTGCACAGAACCTCTCATCCACCTCCTTGACTCATCCATTGGGATACCTGGAACCTCATCCCTACCTCCTGCCTTGAGGAGCAGCCAAATAGCACAAGAGGTTTTAGGTACCCTGTGATGAGCCCACTGGGGTACCTAGAACCTGCCTGCATCTGCCCCGTGGAACAGCCCACTGGAGTACCTAAAGCCTGTTGTCCTGTGATGAGCCCACTGGGGTACCTAGAGCCCCCCTGCATTGCCCATCCTCACAATCATCCTGCTGAGGTACCTGCACCCACTCCTGGGCATCACAGAACTTCCCATCCACTTCCTTGACTCATCCATTGGGATACCTGGAACCTCATCCCTACCTCCTGCCCTGTGAAGCAGCCAAATAGGATAAGAGGTTTTAGCTACCTTGTGGTGAGCCTATTGGGGTACCTAGAACCTGCTTCCATCTGCCACATGGAGCAGCCTGTTAGAGTACCTAGAACCTGCCTACATTTACTCCATTGGGGTACCAAGAGCCTGTTGTCCTGTGATGAGCCCACTGGGGTACCTGGAACCTACTCAGACCTCCTGTCCCCTTGAGCAGCCTGCTGGGGTTCCTGGAACCTCTCACCCTACAGCTGAGCCTGTTGGGGTGCCTGGAGCCCCCCCCCCAGCCCTGTACCTTGAGCTTGGCACCATCAAGGTGCAGGAGCCGTGGCCCATCGATGCCTTGAGCCGAGAACTCTTCCACGTACTGCTCCAGGTTGAGGCTCTCCAGCCACTGTCCCACCTGCCGGCACGTCCAGCCCGCAGCCGCACCGGGGGGCTCATCCAGGAACTGGGCACACGGAGGTGGGTGTTAACAGTGGGTCCTTGCAGTACCTTGAGGGTCCCTGACCACGGCACTCACCTCATCCGAGGACTGTGAGAGGGTGTGATAGGGGTAGGAGTACTTGGTGGCCGGGGGCCCGGGCAGGCGCGGGCTGGCACTGGGCGGTGGGGATTCCTCACTCAGCGTCGAGTCCTGGGGTGAGGGCAGAGCGAGGGCAGAGCTGACCTCAACACCCCAGAGCAGCGGGCAGCCCCTTGCACCCTCCCCATAGCCATCCTCCCCACAGGGCTTTGACTCCTACAGGGCTACTCGACCTCATGGGGCTTTGATCCCACCTGAAGCCATCTTGAATAGGGCTTTGATCCCTCTCCCCATACTTGTCCAACCCCATGGGGCTCTGAGCCCCCTCCTAGCTGTTCAACGCAATGAGCTCTGCCTCTGCCCCCTATCCCTGTCCTGACCCAATGGGGCTTTATCCCCATCCCCAGAGCTGGCTTTGACCTCTTCCTCTAGTTACCTCACCCATACAGCACCGACCTTCCCCAGAGCACCCTGGCCCTACAGGGCTGTGTGCTCGCCCACCAGGACCAACAGCCCCCCATTCCCAGGTACTGACCTGGGAGGCCGATTTGGCAGGGCTGAGCCCCTCGTGCCGGGGGGAGCCAGCGGGTGATGCAGAGCCTGGGGAGGCCGAGCCCCTCACGCTGTCCGAGAACCAGGAGAAGGGCAGGAAGGGTGAGCCCGAGGGGCGGCCGGGCCCCTCCGCTGCCTCCCTGGGGACAGAGCAGCGTTAGGGCGCGGGGGCTGTCCCCGTGCAGCCCCCCTGCCCCGCAGCCCCTCACCTGCCGCCCATGGACAGCCGGTTGCTGCCCTTCTCCTTCCGGCTCTTGCTGGAGGACGCCCGGCGCAGGGTCACCCTGGGTGGGAGGGAGGGAGGTGAGTTGGTGTGGAGACGGCTTCCCAATGGCTGTGCTCTCCCGTGGCCCCCAGCCCCACTTCCATCCTCAGAGACCCCTCTGTCACCTTCAGAGGTCCCTCCGTTTGTCCTTACAGTTTTCTGTCCCTCCAGGCATCTCTCCATCTATTCCTCCATCTTTCCTTCGCATTTCTCCCTCTCTTTCAGCCCTGCTGCCATGCTACCTGCATCCCCCTATCCCCCTCCAGCCCTCCTCTGTCCCCTCTCCATATCCCCCCTCCAGCCCTCCTCTGTCCCCTCTCCATATCCCCCCTCCATCTCCCTGCTCCTAGGGCTGCATCTCACCCCAGATCCAAGAACTTCCTCCGTGTTTTCTTGTCGAGGCCCACGGTGGGACTGGCCGGCTCGGGGGGGCTCATGTCCCGGCTGTCATCTGCAGGAGGAGGAGGAGGAAGGAGGTGTCCCCGCTGCCCCCCGTGCGGGTCCTGGGGGTGCTGGGGTCCACTGCGGGGGGTTGGCGGGGGGGGGGGTCTCACCTTCACTGTGCCGCTGCAGCCGAGCGTCACGGCGGGCAAAGCCGGGCGAGCTGTCGGAGCTGTGGCAGGACTTGGGCGAGGGGGTGCCCACCAGCCCCTCCTGGGATGAGGTGATGGTGAGGGGCTGGGAGTGGCTGAGGCGGGGCCAAGGGGACCCCCAGAGCCCACCACACCACCCCCACCTCCAAGGAGAACGCGGCGCAGCGGGAAAGGGGCGAAGGGGCCGGGAAGCACCGTGACCCTCGGCTCTAAGAGGGGGCACACAGCGTGGGGGTAAAGCCCTGCAGCCCCCCGGCGCGTCCCCATCCCCTCCCTCGGCAGCCCCCAGCCCCGCTCACCGCCTCGGGGCCCTCGTCACCCTCAGAGCTGGCGCTGTCTCGCAGGCGGGAGCGGGAGGGCCGGTGGCGGCGGCCCTTGGCCAGGAGCCGGGCTCGGGCCTTCTGCAGGCTCGTGTCCAGGCGCGGCGTCTCTGGAACCACAGCGGTAAAATCTGGGGGTGAAAGAGAGACCGGGGCAGAGAGAGAGAGAGAGAGAGACGGACAGACAGCGGGGATGGGAGAGGGGGCAGGTGGAGGGGGCAAGCAGGAGGGGAGGATGGAGGGATGGGCAGAGAGGAGGAAGGTGCGGAGGGAGGGAGGGGGCGACAGGGATGGTCAAACGGAGAGGCAGGGACAAGGAGATGCGTTGGAAGGATGGATGGAGAAGTAGGGAAGGAAGATGTGGGTGACAGATGGACAGTGGGTGGACACATGCATGGACAGACGGGTAAGGAAAAGGAAACACGGACAGACAGAGTAGGGGATGGGGGAGGGACAGGGAGACGGACGGATAAGGGTAGGTAAGGGAGATGGAGGGACAGATGGATGAGGAAGGACGGGAAGATGGGATGGAGGGACAGTTGGCCAGGCAGGGTCAGGGAGAAGGGGAGCGTTGGAAGGAAGAGGGCAGGCAGCCGGTCAGGGGCAGGCCAGGCCAGTGGAGGGGACAGAGAGACAGTGGGACACAGGGACAAGGGGGGGAGAGTCAAAGGACAGAGGAGATCCCAGTGCAGACAGGAGAGGGGGACAGAGGGGAGCGTTGGGGACACGGATAGACGGGACACCCCAGTAGGGTGGGACGGGACAAGAGGGACAGAGAGAAGTGTTCAAAGAGATGCCCCAGCATGGGGAGAGTAAGGTGTCCCCAAGGACAGGATGTCCCCTAGGACAAAGTGTCTCCATCCCTCAGGATCTGACCAGGCCCACCCCAACATCCTTGCTCTGCTGTGGTCTCCCTCATCTCATCCTCAGCCCAAGTGGTGGCTCTGGGCCATGTCCCCATGTCACCCTGTGCCCATACCCACCTGTCTGTGTGCCCTGTGCATGTCCCTTTGTCCCCCTGCCCCATGCACATCCCCATGCACATCCCCATGCCACCCCATCCCCTGCCCCACATAAGCCGCTCTGCAGGTGCCAGTCCCTGTGTCTGCAAGGACTTCTTGTCCCCAGGTCCAGCTGTGCCCCCACAGTCATTGCTGGCAGACAGGAGAGCACTGGGGGAGGGGGGCAGGGGCAGCAGCCAGGGGTATCTCTGTGCCCCATGGGCCCCGAGGAACTCACCAAAAACCTCATCCACATCCTGCAGTTTGGAGACTGACATGGTGGGACAGAGCTGGGGACAGAGGGGACAGTCAGGAAGGGGGGACCTCATGCTGGAGGAGTGGGGAAAGGAACCCAGACCCTGATGCACCGAGACTCTGCAAGTGGGGTGGAAAAGGCCACCTCCCATCCTGGTGTCCACAGCCAGGCACTCGGGGGCAGCCCCTCCATGGGGATGTGGGAGTGGTGGGGATGCTCTTTCCAGGCAGACAGGAAAGGGTTAACTCTCCTCTCCCCCCGCCCCGGTTCTGGGAAGCTGGTGGGGGTCTCTCCGAGGTGGGGGCTCCTAAAGCCTCGGCAGCATCACGGGAGGCTGGTGGGGTAAGGGGAGGCAGACCCGAGCCCAGCCCCCCCTCAGCCCCTCCCTCCCCCCGGGGAACCGGGGCCACCGCGGGCTGGGGGGGCGGGAGGGGGCCGCGCCGGGAGCGGGGACGGTACCGGGACGGCACAGCACCGTCGGGGGGGCGGTACCGGGGGAGAGCTCTTACCGGAGGTGTTGGGGGCTGTGCTGGTGCCGTACCGGGGATGCTGTACTGCGGGGGAGGGGGGGCTGTAGCAGGGATGCTGTAGCGGGGGTGGGGCCGTACCGTGACTATATCGGGGCGCCGGGGTTGGGCTGTACCGGGCCGAGCCGCGAATGCTGTACCCGGGAACGCTGTACCGAGGCACGGATGTTGTACCAGGGCGGGGGTGGGCCATACCGGGGATGCTGTAGCTGAGGATGCTGTACCGGGGTGGGGATGCTGTACCGGGGGTGCTGTACCGGGGTGGGGAGACTGTATCGGGGATGCTGTACCGGGCTGGGGAGGCTGTATCGGGGATGCTGTACCGGGCTGGGGAGGTTGTACCGGGGATGCTGTACCAGGGGATGCTGTACCGGGGTGGGGAGGCTGTACCGGGGATGCTGTACCAGGGGGATGCTGTACTGGGGTGGGGAGGCTGTACCGGGGTTGCTGTAGCGGGAGGGAACCCGCCCGGGGGTTACGCCCTGGTGTCCCCCCGACTCACCCGCGCTCCTCGGGCATCCTGGGCGCCTGCCGCTGCCGGGCCGGACCGGGGGGGGACACAGGAACCCGGAAGCGGCCGGGGGTGGGGGGGGGGCCGGGGTCAGCCCCGCCCGGCTCGGCTCAGCCCGGCCCGGGAGCGCGCGGCGGGGCCGGGACACGCGCACGCACCGTGCACCGCCCCCGCACCGATGCGGTACCGCCCTCACCCTCCCATTGCCCCCCATCCTCCCCACCGCCCCCGTGCCCCGGAAGGAGGAGCAGGCCGTACATAGGTACATATATATATCGTATATACACCCGCAGGTACACGTGTGAGATTAAATAACCCACAGCACCCCCCCGGGGCTCTCGCTCCCGCCCACCCCCTTAAATAACCCCCCCCCTCCCGCCCCCAAGGGGCTCCAATCCAGTCGGATCCCCCCCCCCCCACCTCCCCCATTCCCCCCCCTCCCGGTATAATCAGCTCTGGCTCCCAGTTGCCCCCACATCCAGTTACTGTCGGAGACTCCGGGGGGGGGGGCGAGGGGGCAAAACAGAAACGAAAAATAAAGGGGTTCCCCCTGGGCCGAGGGTCTGGGCCCCCCCGACCCGGCTGGGGTTGGCCAGTTGTGGGGAGTGTCCCAGCCCCAGAGAAATACTGTGATTTATTTTGGGGGGAGTGGGGGGAGTATTTACAGCCGGGGAGCAGGTGGGGGCATCGCCCCCATCCTGGAGAGGACCCCCATGTGTGTATGTCCCCCCCTGCCCAGGGAAGGCGAAAGCCCCAGGCTCAGGGAGGGCAGTGGCAGCTGCTGGGGAGCACTGGGGGCACCTCCCAGCCATGCCCCCGCTGCAGGGGTTGGCAAAGGCCGAGCGGGTCTCTCCTGCCCGGCGGTGGTGGCACTGGAGGGGGCGTGGGGGAGGGGGGTGGGGGGCACTTGGGGTCCACTCTTTACAGCGAAGGTCCTGGGCACCCAATTCGAGGGGGCACCTTGCTGTAGGAGGGGGTCAAGTCCACAGGGAGGGCCTAAAGGCAACCAGCCCCCCCCAACAGTGCTCCAGGTGAGTCCCAAGAGGAGGAGTTGGGGATTGAGGGGGGTGTCTTCCAGCGTACCCCTCCTTGCTCCCCGGTATGGCTCACATTTCGGGGGGCATTTCTGCCTCTTCCTCTCCCCTGCAGTGTCCAACCATAGGACCGGCTCAGTGTCTGGGGGGGTGGGGGTCACGTCGAGGGGAGAGTGTGCTGGAGGAGGGGGGGAGGCCTGGGGGAGGGGGGGTCGAGCCCCCCTCCAATCAGTCCATAACGTCACCACGAGACTCACACTGGACAGAGACATGAACGCGGGGTGTCCGCCCTCCCACCCCCCCCGATACACATCCTGACCCCCCTGCACCGTCTGTGCCCCTGGGGGGGGCTTGGGGGCACCAGGAGGCCTTGGTGAGGGTCTTGCCTCCTCCCCAGTGGGGAAGGGGTTGGGGAGAGGGAGTGGGACAGGGCTGGAGGGGGAGGACTGCCCCTGCCCCTGAAATCGCTGCGTTTTGAGGGTGGTTTAAGTCGGGTTGGAATTTTTCAAAGTCTGCAGCTTGGCCTCCAGTTCAGAGATCTGAAAAACAGCAAAGGGGAGAGGTCTCAGCGGGGGGGGGGGGGGGGCGGGGGGGCACGGGGACAGGGGACATGGGTCAGAACATGGGTACATACACAGGCCAGAAGGGACGACAACAGGATGAGGACAGGGCAGGGGGGTGACGGGACTGGGGTGGGGGAAACATGGGGGGCAGGACATGGAGGTGCTGGGATGGGGGGAAGCACAGGGTTGGGGGGCAGAGACACAGCACAGGTGGGGCAGGGGGCTGGTGCACACAAGGATGGGGCAGGCGGAGTGGGTTGCAGGTGGGTGTGGGGTGAGTCTCTGTGGGGTTTCAGCGGGACATTTTTGGGGGTGGTGAAGGGGTGTTTAGGAGGGGCTTTGCTGGGACCTCCCCCACTGCCCACCTGCACCCTGGCGCCCCCCTGGCCAGGCAGGTGCTGGCCCCCCACTCCGGGTGCTGCGGCACCCCGGGGATCGGGTGATCCCACGGCACTTCTGCTGTGAGCCAGCACAGCTGTGGCCCTGCTGCCAGGCGCGGGATCCACTGGGATCTGCCGCAGGATCCAGCACGGCCAGTGTAGGATACGGCATGACCAGTGTGGGATCCAGCCTGGCCAGCGTAGGATCTGGGTCCCAGCAGAGGATCTGGCATGGCCACTGTGGGATCTGGCACGGCCAGCGCAGGATCGAGCTCCCTGCTTGATCGAGCAGGGATCAAGCGCAACCCCACTGCCTCGAGCAGATCCACCGAGAGCCACCACAGGACCCTGTGTGAGCAGCCTGCGATCCAGCGCCCAGGGAGATCTCTTTTGATCCATTACGGGATGTCAGACCCTGAAGCAGGATCCACCATGACAGATCCACCACACGGGATCCAGTGGCTGGAGGAGGCTCGGGTGCCCGAGCAGATCCACCGCGACCCGGCGCAGGGCACGGCAGCGGCGGCACAGTCCGCAGGGAGCCGGTGCCCAAAGCAGATCCGCCGCGACCCAGCCCGGGATCCGGCGGCCACGGCTCAGTCCGGAGCGGGAGCCACTGCCCCGCGCAGCGCTGCTGCCACCGGCGCAGGATCCTGCAGCTGCTGTGGGATCCAGCGGCTGGTGCGAGCCGGTGCCCGAGCAGATCTGCTGCGATCCGTCCCTGGGATCCAGCGGCGACGGTGGGGCGGGGCGGAGCGGGGCCAGCCGTGCCCGCGGGGCTCAGGGGCAGCCCATGTCCCGGCGCCCGGTGCCCACCTTCTCCTGCAGCTTATCCATCTCCTCCTTGTGTGCCAGCTCTGACTCCTCCACCACCCGCCGCTGCGCCGTCTCCTTCTTCAGGAACTCAATCTCCCTGCGGGGATCAGTGTGGGGGGGGCATGTCACTCCCTGCCCAGCACGGGGGAGACCCGAGGAGGTTCAGGTCTGGGGGGCCCTGGGACGCAGCATCAGGGAGGGACCATGCTCAGGCAGGGTGGGGGTGTCTGGGTATCCCAAGGGACAGTCCCTGCCCAGGGATCAGATATGCCCCAGGATTTAGATGCCCGGGGATGAAGATGACCAGGGATGGGGGATGCCCAGGGATGGGGATGCCCAGGGATGGGGGATGCCCAGGGATGGGGATGCCCAAGGATGAGGATGCCCAGTAAGACACTGGTGCCCCAGGGGCGAGTCCATGTCAAAGTGAAGTTCCCTGCCTCAGGAAGGGTGCCCAGGAAGGACTGTGTGCTTCAGGCATGGGTTTCTGCCCAGAGAATACTCTGTGCCCAGGGAAGGGTTCAAGCCCAAGAGTCGGTCTATGCCCAAGGACAAAGGGTGGGCACACACCAGGAGCATGGTCCATGCCGAGGGTATGGCTCATACCCAAAGGACACTCTATGCCCAGGGACAACAGGTGCCCAGGAAGGGGACAGTGCCCCCGGGATGGGTCCGTGCCCAGGGCAGGATGGGTGCCCAGGGCCCACTGCTGCCCTCACTTTTGCTGGTACTCCTTGATGAGCCTCTTGGCCTTGCTGTACTTGCGCTCCAGGGTCTGGTACTGGGCCTGTGTCTCCTTGAGGTGCTCGTCCACAGCCTGGCAGAGGTTCTGGGCCTCCATCCAGTACCCCTCCAGCTTCTCCATCCGCTCCTTGTTCTCCTCCACGCTCTGCTCCAGCTGGGCCTTCTCAGCCCGCCAGCGTGCCTTCTCCTGCTCCAGGCAGTGCAGCTGCGGGACAGGGGGTCAGGGACCAGGCATGGCACAGGGCAGGGGCTGAAGGGAGATGGGGGCTGCTAGGAGGGTGTGGGGGAGATGGGGATCCAAAGGGATGGGTGAGATGGAGATCCAGAGGGTCAAAGGAGATGGAGATCAGGGTGGATGAGAGAGATGGAGATCCAGGGAGACAGGGGAGGTGGAGATCCAGCAGAAGATGAGAAAGATGGAGATCTAGGGAGATGGAGATACGGAGAGATGGGGAAAATGGAGATCCAGGGGGTAAGGGAGGAGAGAGAGAGAGATAGGGGGATGGAGATTTAGAGGAATAGGGGAGATAGGGATCCAGAGGATCAGAGGAGATGGAGATCAGGGAGGGTGGAGGAGATGGAGATCCATGGAGATGGGGAAGATGGAGATCTAGGGGGATAGGGGAGATGGAGATCAGGAGGATGGAGATCCAGAGGGATGGGGAGATGGAGATCCAGGACCTGCTCACCTTCCTCTTCAGCTGCTGGATCTCGGCCTCAGTGACAGCATGCTTGATCTGGAGCTGTAAGAGAGGCTGGGAGTTCAGATGGGAGGGCACACCCCTGCGTCCCTCCGGAGCCTGCACACACTGCCACGTGTGGGCACGCTCCCTGGGCAGCCCCATCCCCTGCTCACCTCCTTGAACTTGTGCACAAGCTTTTCGGGGTCCATCTCCACGGGGGAGAGCGTGTCCTCGTTCTCAGCCAGCTCAAACACCTCAATGGCCATCTCTCCGCTGGGGAACATGGGGCTCATCTCCTCCTCCTCATCCGTGGCATACTCGCCTGTCTGCAGAGAGCATAGAGCGGTGCTGGCACATGGTAGTCCCCAGCCTGGCACCCCCACCCCATCGCACCTGGGGAAAGTGAAGCCACCAGCCCTGAATGGGGTGGAGGGAACCCATCTGTCCCCTCCTGAGAGGGTGCTGTCCCACTCACCTCGTCGTCATCCTCGGTGTACTGGCCGTACCGCTGCTCCATCATCTCCCGCTGCCACCGCTCCTGCTCCAGCGTCTGCTGGATCAGCTGTGCCACCTCGCTCTGCTCCCCTGGCTTCTCCCGCCCGATGAGGAACCTGCGGGGCCGGGGGGCTCAGTGAGAGGGGGCTGCAGCTGCGGGGGCTTGGGGCAGGGACATCCAACCAGGGGACATCCCTGCTGGGACAGGCAGTGTTTCTGGGGGTGGCTGTGGGGCCCGGGGGTGATTAGGGGGTGGGTGGGCTGTGAGGGATCTTGGGCTGATGTGTGGACATTTGGAGGGGCACTAGGGTGGCACAGGAGAGGCAGAGGGCACAGGGACTGAAGGGGCAGAGGTGGTTTTAGGCAGGAGGACAGCCCAGCCTGGCAGCTAGGATGCTCTGGGGACAGGCTATGGAGCAGTGGGCCTAGCACAGGCTGTGGGGATCTCCCAGCCCCCCCAAACCCCCAGCCCCAGGCCCTACCGGACGCGGCCCTTGGTGTTCCTGAGGACGGAGGCAGCAAAGCTCTGCGTCACCCCTACCAAGCTGGTGCCATCCACCTCCACGATGAGATCGTTCACCTGGATCCTGGGGTCAAGGGCACCATCACAGCAGGTCACTCACCTCCCCAGCATCCCCCCACCCCGGGGAGACATCCAGCCTGTCTGCCTACTCCCACACCGGCGTGTGCCAGAGGGGTGCAGCAGGGGGGTTTGACTGGGCAGCCCTTACCTGCCGTCCCGATGGGCTGCCCCACCTTCCGTCACCGTCTTGACGAAGATGCCCAGCTTCTCGAGGCCCATGTCGGCCCCCGCGCCCATGCCGATGATGCTGATGCCCAGCCCTTCCGAGTCTGTGGAGACAGCACCCACCGAGCCACCTCCAGCCCGTCCCTGAGGTGCTGATGGAGCCCCAGGGCGCAGGATGCAGCCAGGACCCACCTTTCTCCAGCTCCACGGGGAAGAGGTCGAGCCGCTCCACACGCTTCTCCAGCTCATACTCGGCTGAGGCGGCCATGGGGTCGACATCTTCGTTGCGGCGGTCGTAGTCTTCATTGGAGTAAGTGCTGAAGACCTGTGGGGTGAAGGGAGCTCAGCAAGGCAGCGGGATGGGTGGGAAACACCACTGCCACCCACTGACAGCCCCCAGGGCCAAGGGGCATCCCTGGGCCAGGGGAGTCCCAGGCAGCGGCACTGCAGGTGTTACTGAGCCTACGAGACACTGGAGAATCCCTCCCCAAGTCGTGTCTTGGGGTGAAGGGAAGTCTGAGGAAGCACAGAGGGTTTGGGGGTGGCCCTAGGAGCAGAGATGGCACCATGCCCTGGAGCCCAGGTATGAACAGCCAGATGGTTGGGGATGGATGGAAAGACAGGGTGTGCAAGCACTGGCTGCTCTCAGTCACACAGTTTGGGGAAGGCAGAATGGCCTTTTTCCCCCTTCTCCTCTCACTTCTTTCCCAGGCAGGGGCTCCCAGGTCTCAGGCACCATCTTCTCATGGTCCAAACCTATCCAGGACAACAGGGAAGGGCTCTTCTCTTGGGCAGCCTCACCTCCTCTACCTTTCCCTGCACCTCACCCCTGCCTGGGCACCCCCATGCAGGCCTGGGCTGCCAGCCCAGAGCCCAAACCCCTCATTATGCCCAGGAGAGGTAAATCCCACCATTAAGTCCAGGCTTGGTTTATTCCCTGGTATTCCCATCTGCCAGTTTCAACTTCTGCTGTCATGTGCTGACCCAGAGGGATGTCTGGTCACAGGGAGCACCAACAACCCTGGCAGGCCTTGGGGGTCCATGGGTCACCCCCATCCCCAGATTTCCATGCCTCCCCTGCCAGGCACTGAGGTGCTCTGGGACAAGGTTGGACATGTCACTAGGATGATGTCCTGGGCTCGGAGCTGGAGGGAGAGGGGTGCCATGTCCCTCCCTGTGCCGGGAGGTTGCCAGCATCCCTTTCCAGATGGGCCTGGCGGCAGAGCCTGGCAGATGTCTCCAGAGGGGCTGCAGCCCAGCGCTGCCGCCGGGGTGAGTGGATTAGGGATAACCCCCCTGCAATAAAGCCTCGCCACAAAGGGCATTAGGGATCAGTGTCAACGGCCATTGCACAAAGCCTGGTGACACCCACAGACGGGCAGGACCCACCAGGACAGAACTCGCGGTGCCAGGGACGAGCAGGGCAGGGGCTGAGCCTCCATCCACCACCTGCACAAGGTCCCTGGGCAGCTGCACACACCCAGCTGTGCCCCCCAGCCCTGTCCCCTGGGTCCTGGGGGAGCTGGGGTGGGCTGGAGGCCTGGAGCGGGTTCCACAGGAGAAGCAGCAGACATCAGCATATGCCGTGGGGAAGGGACTGGCAGCGTGTGCTCAGGTCCCTGGGCACAGGGTGCCCGTGTTGGGGCTGGGTGAGGGTCCCCAGTGCTCCTGGCCCCAACCCCTACAGTGGATTTGGGGGGCCCCGCATCACCCATGCACCCAGGATGTTTGAACACTTGAGTCTCCCACCCACACGCACACATGAGACCCCCACTATCACCCTGAGGTGAGGCATGAGCCAAAGTGAGAGGCTGAAGGCCATGCTGAGGGGAGGAGACCCCAGAAAGCCCGGCTGCCTGTGCGCGGCAGGGAACATCCCTCCCAGGGCCCGGCTGCCCAGTTCCCACAGGACCACCCCCCCTGCAGCGTGCAGCCACTCAGCACACGGGCATCGCTGTCCCCTGCCCGGGACACGGTGGTCCTGTACCCCAGCCCCAGGAGGGGCCACCCACCCGCTCTGACTCAGAGCCAGAATATAGGCCGGGGCTCTAAAAATAACCCAGCTCCAGCACAAAGCAATCGCTGCTCCTCCAGTCGGGGGGATTCGAGCTGGAGAGAACACCCTGAAATAGCTGCACAGCTCCTTCTCCTCATCACCTGGGAAGCATCCCAGATGGGGACCCCAAACTCGGGGGGGTGCCTGTCTGGGAACGGCGCGGGGGACGGGCAATGCTGGCCCCCACCCAGCCATGCTGCCAAGGCACTTCCCCTTCCTCCACTTCCTGAAACCGTCCTGGGCATTGGGCTGGGCCCATGGCAGGGGGAAAAATATCCCCTCCACTGTTTCCACTGCTGCCTCATGCCCGAGAACCCCGGTATGGGAGGATCCTCAGCACCAAGGGATCCCCAGGGACCAAGGGCAGAGGGCGCCGCACCCAGCACCCCCAAGTCAGACCTGGCCATGCCCATAAATCATCCGGAGTGGGTCTCAGCCCGTTCTGGGCATGGTGATGGGTGGGCACAGCATGCCATGCACAGACCACCCCAGGGGCTCCCCCTGCCACCCCTCCCAGTCACACTGGCCCCAGGGTGGCCCCTCACCAGAGGGGCAGATGTCCAGGCTATACCAGGGCAGGGCCCTTCATCAGCCAGGCCCCAGTGGCCACCTCCAGCACAAGGCCATGCCCAAGTGGGATGCCATGCCCCACGGCTGAGGCACGGGGCGGCACAGGCCCCCACCCCACATCCCTGTCCCTGGCACCAGCCACTGCAAAAGGGTAGTTTTGGGAGGACACACAGCCCACCCCTGGCTGCCCCTCACCCTGAGGTGCCCCCTCCTCCCCAGCTGCCCTCGCATTCCCAGGCGGTCTCACCTGGATGGGGGCCGTGCTGAACTGGATCTTACGGTTGGGGACGGGCTCCTCTTCGTCAGACAGCCCGGGGATCTCCACGCAGCCCGACTCAGGCTCATATAGCCCTTCGGCCTCCTCCTCTTCCTCCAGCCCGCTGCCCCCCGAGTCCTCCCCGAGCCCGCTGTAGGCACTTATGTCCACCAGGTCTGCCTCGGAGAAGTCCTCCTTCTTGGCCTCCTCATAGGCATCGCCATCCTCTGCACGCTCGCCCTTGACGTCCTCCTCTCCCGCAGCCACCCCTGAGCCCCCTTCCAGCCGGGGGGCGGTGGGCGCTGGGCTGTCGGTCCCCTTGGCCGGCCGGGGAGCAGGCACCGCTTCGTTTGCCACAGCCGCTGCCCCCCTCCTCCTCCTCGGCCTCACCGCTCTCCTCCACCTCCACCGGCTTGATCTTGCAGACCTCCTGCACCCGCGGGGCAGCCGCCTCCTTCTCCGCCGGCCGGCTGCCCTTTCCTGCTGGCTTCTCCTCCTCGGCCGGCCTGGCCCGTGCCAGGGCAGCGTGGCCATCACCTGACCGGCCGCCCTCGGGGCTCGGCAAGAAGACTCGAGGCCGCTTGCTCACCACCTTGGCGCTGAGCGGCCCTCCCGCTCGCCCCTGCGCCTTGTGGAGGTTGTTACGGAGGTCGGCCTTCTCGAAGACAGCGCTGAGCTGGCTGACGGTGGGCGACACGGCTTCGGTGTCCAGCTTGTCCAAGGACTCGGTGCTGCCGTTGAACCTCACCACCACGTCCAGCTTACGGTCCTGGAAACCGGCCCGTTCCTTCCGCAGCAAGAGCTTGGTGGTGGTGGCCTTCTCCTGGGCGCTCCTCTCGAAGATCTTGCGTGTCTCCTGCAGCTTGGAGAAGGGCTTGTCGGGTTTGGAGTCGAAGCGGCTGACCCTCTCCGAGACGCTGGTGCCCAGCTTGAGGAGGCTGCCCTGGTCCATGCTCTCATTGAGGCTGCCGGCTCGGGGCAAGGAGAGACGGACGGGCTTCTCCTTGGCCTTGGCCAGGTCGCAGGCTCCCTCGGGGCCAGGTGCCGTCCCCATCTGCAGGAACATGTTCTTGATGCGGTGGACGTTGGAGCCATACTTCTTGCCCCGGCTTTTCTTGCCGTCCTCGCCATCGGCCTCCTTTGTGGGCGCCAGGGCCTGGATGGTGGCCTCGTAGGCGTTTCGGTGGGGGGAGGCGCTCCGCAGGCCGCCGCCGCCCGCCGCCCCGCCGGCGGCCCCCCCGCCGCCCGCCCCGCTCCTCAGCATGCCGCCGGGCCGCCCCGCCGCATCGCCCGCCGCCGCTCCCCGCTCGCCGCGGCCCCTCGCCCGCTACCGCGGCATGCGGCGCGGGGAGATGCCGGGCGCCGCCGGCACCGCTGCTCCGGCCCGCGGGGGCTGCGGGCCCGTCAGGCCATGTCCATCCCGAGGGCCCTCCGCCCCGGCCTCCTTCCTCCGCCTCCTCCTCCTCTTCCCCTTTCTCTCCGCCGGTGATGGAGCCGCCGCCGCCCGCGATCCGCCCGCCCCGCCGCCCGCGGAGCCCGCTGGGTCTTAGCAGCGCCCGCTCTTCCTCTTCCTCGCCGCCGCCGCCCGGCCCGGCCGCGGGGACCACCCCGAGACCCCCGCCAGCCGCCGCGATGCCCGCGGCCCCTCCCCGCACCCGCGCGGGGGTCCCCTCCCTCTGGCACGCTCCGCCCCCCCCGCATCCGTGAGCCGTGTGTCCCCCGGCTTGCCCGGTGTCGCTACCCCCCGCCCCCCAGCTCAGTCCCCATGCGCCCTCCCAGCTCTGTCCCCATGTCATTCCCCCCCAAACTGTCCCCATGTCTTCCCCCAGCTCTGTCCCCGTGTTGTTCTCCCCATCTCTATCCCTATGTGCCCCTCCAGCTCTGTCCTCATGTCCCCCCAGCTCTGTCCCCATGTCATTCCCCCCCCAGCTCTGTCCCCATGTTGTTCTCCCCATCTTTATCCCTATGTGCCCCTCCAGCTCTGTCCTCATGTCCCCCCAGCTCTGTCCCCATGTCATTCCCCCACAGCTCTGTCCCCATGTCCCACCCAGCTCTGTCCCCATGTCATTCCCCCCCAAACTGTCCCCATGTCTTCCCCCAGCTCTGTCCCCATGTTGTTCTCCCCATCTCTATCCCTATGTGCCCACCCAGCTCTGTCTTCATGTCATTCCCCCCACAGCTCTGTCCCCATGTCCCCCTAGTTCTGTCCCCATGTCCCACCTAGCTCTGTCCCCATGTCATTCCCCCCCAGCTTTGTCCTCATGTCCTCCCCAGCTCTGTCCCCGTGTCCCACTCAGCTCTGTCCCCATGTTGTTCTCCCCATCTCTATCCCTATGTGCCCCTCCAGCTCTGTCCTCATGTCATTCCCCCACAGCTCTGTCCCCATGTCCCCCTAGTTCTGTCCCCATGTCATTCCGCCCCAGCTTTGTCCTCATGTCCTCCCCAGCTCTGTCCCCGTGTCCCACTCAGCTCTGTCCCCATGTTGTTCCCTTCAGCTCTGTCAACATAGCCCCTCCTAGCTCAGTCCCCATGTCATCCCCCTCAGCTCTGGCCCTATGTCATTCCCAGCTCTGTCCCCATCTCCCACCCAGCTCTGTCCCCATGTCATTCCCCCCAGCTCTATTCCCACGTTGTCATCCCCAGCTCTGTCTTCTTGTCCCCTCAAGCTCTGTGCTCACACTGCTCATCCCCCACACTCTGTTTCCCACCCTGCCTATCTGCTTCTGCCCCTGTCCCCCCAGTTCTGTCCCCATTGGCCCCAGGCTGGTCCCTATGTCATCCCTCTCATATCCCCAGGTCTGTGCCCACATCCCCTGGATCTGCCCCTACAGCACCCCATGCTGTTCACATATCCCCATAATTTCGCACCCATGTCCGGCCATGCCATGCCATGCCATGCCATGCCATGCCATGCCACGCCACGCCACGCCATGCCATGCCATGCCATGCCATGCCATATCATGCCATGCCATGCCCATATCCCTTCACGTTTGTACCCACATCTCCCCATCCCGTCACCAGATCTCCCCTCCTGTCCCCAGATGACCCCCAAGTGTGTCCCCACATCCCCCCACCTTATTGCCGTATCCCCCCCAGGTTTGTACCCACATTCCCTCATCTTGTCCCCGCACCCCTCCAAGCTCTGTCCGCGTCTCTCTCATCCCCTCCTGGTGTCCCCTCCGTTTTGTCTGTCCCCTTGCTCCTACCACCGGGGACCCCCCACACCCATGACCAGAGCCGCCGCATCTCAAGTATCCCCCCAGGGCCCCTATTTACTTTCTATCCCCATAAATCTCCCCCTGGGGTGCAGCACTTTCACCCCCCCAACACCTTCACCCAGAGGTGGTGGGAGGGGACGCGGAGGCGGGGGGCGCCGGGGCCGCGGTGCTGCCGCCCGGCCTTCCCACGCGTGCTCCTGCGGGGGCACGTTTTGGGGGATTATTTGGGGCGTCGCTGTCTTCCCACCGTGCATGGGAGGGGGGGAGGGCAGAGGGGCAGAGCCGACAGCCTGGGGGTGCCGGGGGTCCCTGCCGCGGGAGGAGCACCGCGAGGAGCTGAGGGTCGCGGGGGGACCGTGCGTCCCAGGTCGGGAGCGGGCGGGCGCCAGGACCCTGCAGACGCCCCGCACCGCCCGGCGCCGGTCCCGGCCCTTTGTGCGTGACGCGATCCGACGGGACGTGACGCGGCGTGACGCGTCCCCCCCCCCTCCTCGGCCACCCCGCTTCCCCTTCCGCCGCCGCCCCCCGCAGGGCCTGCATCCCCCCCCGGCCCCGCGGACACGCGTGTGCCCGCGCGCGCTCCCGCCGCGGCGCCACACGAGGGCGCGCGCGCGTGGCGGCGGCGCTGCCGGCTGCCCGCCGTGCCGGGGCGGGGGGCGGCGGGGGGCGCCTCAGGCCGGCCCGGGGTGTCCCGCCAGCCCCGCCGTGCCCCGGCCCCACTCCCACCTCGCCGCCCGCGAGTGGCGGCGCCGGGACGAGCCGCCGTGGGGTCCCGCCGCCCCGTGTCCCTGTGGGACCCCTCCAGGCACACCCCACCCACACCCCCCCCCGCGTCCCCGACCCGCTGCCCCCGTCAATCAGCCCTGGCCCCGCTCCCGGCGCTGGCCAAGATGGAGGCCCCCGCGCTGCTCCGGGTCTGGGTGCTGGCAGGCGAGTGGCAGCCCCGTCGCCCCGGGGAGGGGAGGGGGACACGGCCGGGACGAGGGAGACCCCAGCGAGGAGGGGATGAGGGTGTCAGCGCGGGGTAGGGATGGGAGGTGCTGGCCAGAGGGGACAGGGGGGACAGGGCTGCGACGTGACTGAGCTAAATAAAGCTGTCCCGTCGCTGGTGCTGGATGGGTTTGGAACGGAGGGCACCGAGTGGGACTCCCACCGTGATCGGTCTAGGACAAGGGAAGGTGCTGTCTCCGTCCCCAGTCCCGACCCTGTGTCTGTCCCCATCGCCAGCCCCTCCTAAATATAGCCCACACCACTGCCTCGGGACGCCTGGCACCACAGGGACCGTTTCTGCCTCAGCCGGGTGTCTCAGGAGGGCTCTGGGCACCGGCGGTTCGTCCCAGGGTCTCTGAGCAATGGGGAAACTAAGGCAGGGAGCAGCTGTGTGCCCCAGCCCCAGCTCAAGCCCTGTGCCTGTGCCCACAGCCATGGCTCTGGCAGCGTCCTCGGTCACCCTCCCCGACCACCGTGTCTCCTCCGACACTGGGACTGTCTTTGTCCACGAGCTGGAGCAGGAGCTGTTCCAGGAGGCCTTTCTCATGGAGCATGAGGATGATGATGGTGGTGAGGGGCAGGCCAAGGGGGATGGGGATGGGGAGGTGCCTGGGTTGGGGCAATTAATGGGGGGCACTGGATAATTCCTGCTTCTCCGATGGCCATGACCCCAGCTTGAGGTCCCTCCCTCCATCTCCATCCCACCCTTCCACCCATTTGGGAACCCCAAGCACCACTCCATTGCCTGGTAAACCCATCTAGGAGCAGCACCCCTTCACACCCCCACACCCCTACTAAGGCCACGGGGGCACCTCCGTTTGGGGTCATTCAGCCCAGAAAGGGGAGCAGGACCCCTGGGGCACAGCTGGGGCAGGGACTGCTTGTGCCTCCTTGTTGGGATCTGTGGGATGAGGAAGGGTTTGTGGGGCAGAGGTCCACCCACGGCACAGCCCGGTGGCATGTGTCCCCATGTCTGTGTCCATCCTTGCTTGTCTGTGTGTCCTGGTGCCCTGCAGCCCCCCCCATCACCTTCCAAGCCCACCTCCAGGACCACCCAGACCTGCCACGGTGGCTGCGGTATGTCCAGCGGGACCCCCGCCAATCAGGCTACCTCTATGGCTGCCCCACGGCCACCGAGGTGGGCACCCACACCATCGAGGTAGGTGCCCACCCCACAGCCCCACGCCAGGGATTGATACGACAGTGGTAGGGGGGGAACCGGCATCTCTGAGGGTCTCTCCTTGGCTTGCAGGTGCTGGCGTACAACCGGCACACCTACGAGACGGTGGCACAACGCCTCGTCATCACCATCGTCCCTGCTCCAGGTAAGGGCTGTGCACCCCCTAAATGCACTGGGCTGTCCCCTGAGATGGAGAGGGGGTGTCCCCACGGGTCCTGCGTGTCCCACAGGCGGGGAGCCACCATACCAGGGCGAGTTCCTGGTGGGCAACAGGAACGTGGAGGAGCTGCTGCCGGCGGCCGTGCGGGACATCTTCCTCCAGGCCACGGCCGGCGTGTGGGAGCGGGATGACCTCCACGTCATCAACGTCACCTCTGCCCTGGACCGCGGCGGCCGCGTCCCGCTGCCCATCGAGGGGCGCAAGGAGGGGTACGGGCAGACTCAGTGTGCAGGGTGAGGGGCTGGGGCAGACCCCCAGCTCCCACGTGGGGGTTTCTGGAGGGGTCACCTCCAGCCCGTGCCCCGTCACCCCGCAGGGTGTATGTGAAGGTGGGCTCCCACGGCCCCTTTTCGCCGTGCCTGGCGTCAGCCGCCTCACCGCAGAGCAGATTCCGCTGCAGCCTGGGCCAGCAGCCCCTTGCCTCCTGCTACGACACCTTCGCCCCCCACTTCAGCATCCACTGGTGCAACCTCTCCCTGGTGAGATCCACGTCCCCCACCCACTCCCCCTTGCTCCTGCTCCCCGTGGGGACCCCCCCAATAACCATCACCCTGTTGCAGTTGCAAGTTGAGCCCAGCCCCACGGCACCAGCCCCAGTGTGGGGTTCTGGGGTGCTAGAGGACGGTGGGGATTTCCAGCCCCCCACCGAGGCTGCCCCCCAGGACCTGCTGCCTGGCTACCTGGTGACGCTGCTGGTGCCGCTGGCGGTGGCCGCGCTGCTCTGCCTGCTCCTGGGCCACCTCATGTGCTGCCGCCGGGAGGGAGTGTGAGTTGGGGGGCCCACTCAGGGTGGGGGTCCCTCACCTTACCAGGGCATGGCTACCCCAGGCTGAGTGCCCCTTCCCCGGTCATTATGGCCCCAGGACAACCTGGGGTGGTGAGCCCTGTTTAAATTTTTCTTTCCCTTTTTCCTCTGTATTATAGGCAAAAACGGGACTTGGCAACATCTGAGTAAGTCCCTGCACCTGAGCTGGGCGGTGGGGCTGCTGGGGTGCTGCTTAGGGGGAGCTTTGTTACAGCCAGGCATAGGGAGGGCCAGTGGAGATGGGGACTGAGAAGAGAGGGGGACGATCCACTATCTGGAGGATGTTATGGAGGTGCTGGTGCCTAAAGATATCCCCATCCCAAAGAGAGCCCCCAGCCCCACTCCTGATCTCCCCACACCTCAGCATCCCCCAATAACCCCCCACAAACACGGGCTGGAGCACAAGAGCTGTTTTACTTCTACAATAGTCTCGGCCAGGGTCGGTGCTGATGAGGAGGACCCCAGTGATGGGGAGCAGACCTGTGATGGAGGGGAGACCCCAGTGATTGGGGAATAACCCTAATAACGGGCGGGGGGCAGACTCCCCTAAAGCCCCACCCCCACAGCATGCAGATGGGAACATGGTGCTCAGCACCTAGCTATCCTTTCCTCCTTCCAGCATCCAGCTGGTCCACCACACCACCATCCACGGGGACACGGAGGAGCTGAGGCAGATGGCCACCAGCCGGGATGTCCCAAGGCCCCTTTCCACCCTCCCCATGTTCAACGTCCGCACGGGGCAGCGCATCAATCCCATGCCTGGTTCCCCGGAGGGTGCCCGTGTCCCCCTCCTCCCGCAGTGAGCTGGGGTGGCGGATACCCCAGTGATACCTGGATGATGCCAGGAGTGAGGAGACAATCCCAGGGATGGATGAAGAATGCTTTTTGGGGGATTTTGTGAGGGGACAAAAGCCCAGCAGCAGGCAGAGCCCAGCTGGACGGGCAGCCACTCATCCGGCTGGGCTCTGTGTGCTGCTGGGCTGTTTGCTGGAGTGTCTAGGGGATGACACACACACTACACCTCTCACCTCACCTGTCCTGATGAAACCCTTAAATAAGAGCCTTGGGAATGTGTCAGTCCTTTTTTTCTGAGGGGGGAATAAGCTGTTTTCTTCCTGCTTTTCAGGCAATGTGGGTGGCTGCACTGTTGTCATCTCCCTGGTGCGGTCCCCACTGCAGGATAGGGGCTGCAGGGTGGGTTTTAGCTGATAAAGTGCCTGTTTAGTGATGAAATGAGGCTTCCCTGCTTTGTTTTTGTTTCCTTGCAAGCGTCTAAGCCTGGCCCTGGTGACTGTGGTGGTCTTGCTGGTGGGAGGGGCATTAGAGTGCGCGACTCCTTCTGGCAATTGCCACTTCTCTGCCCCAGCTAGCCTCAAACCTCTATGTGCCCTGAGACTGGGGTAATACTGAGTGCTGGAGCTGAGTGTCCTGGTCTGTTCCTTCTGCTGAGGGATCCAGTTCCTCTCTGCCTGTCCCCTCCCACCCTTCAGCTGCTTTGCTCCATCTGCGTGCACTGCTTACACCCATTCGCACCCAGCTCCATCTGTGACACCCCCACACCAAAGACTTGCACCCCCTGCAAGGGCTTGGGGCTGACCCTACCAACCACCCCCCACGCCACAGAGGCAAAGGGCTTTGTGGAGAGAGGGTTGGGGACAATGTGGGGGGCTGCAGCCCCATGGGCTCATGATGGCACCCCCAGAGCATCCCAATGTCCCCCAGCTCACCTGGATGCCTGTTTCCAGCAGGATCCCCCCTGGAGCCTCTGGCTGCCCCGACCGCTCGCCCCTTCCACCGCACAGCCCTGGGTATCCTGCTCAGCATCCTGCTTGGCACCCCCATAACCCCTCCCCGCCCCCCCCAGGGGGTCTCCGCAGCCCAGCCCCGACCCCTCGCCTACAAAGAAAGAGCCTCTTTGATTCTTTACCCCCCCCCCCAACACGGGGCTGGCGCCAGGGTGGGGGTTAGGAAAACACGGGGGCCCGGGAAGGAACAAGAGGAGCCATTGATGGGCTGGGGCAGCGAGGAGAAAGGCAGCATTGAGGCCTCATCCCGCTGCCTGTGCAGCCCCCCCGTGCTTCTCTGGTCTCGCTGGTGCCCACCACAGAGATGCCCTGGGCAGGGGGAATGGCACACGGTAGGCAGGGTCCCCCCCAGGCACAGGTATGTGCTGTTTCTTTGCACGACTGAGTGTGCTCAGCGTGTCTGGAGCCGCTGGCACGCGGGGGACACCCACACACCGCCACACACCTCTTGCCCGCCCCGTCCCATCCCTAATATCAGTGCAGCTCTGTGCCCTCCCTCACCTAGCCGCAATATCTCTGTGCCACTTGCCTCCCCGCCCTCTCCCCACCTCTTCCTTTTTTGGGGCACCCTGGGCTGTGTGTCCCCTTTCTCCCCTTGCTGCCCGTGTCCCCTCCCACCTGGGAAGAGACACACTTCAAAGTCCCCTTCACCAGCAGCTCAGCTCGCCCCTGCCACCCCCCCACCCCGAATCCAGCCCAACTCTCCTTGCTGGGGGTGGGTCCCTCCTTCCTTCCTCTCCCCCTTCCCAGGGTAACAGAGGGGGAGGAGGGCTGGGGGAGCCGTAGTAGGGTGGGAGGACGTGTCGGTGGGAGCGCAGAAGCTCGGTGGGAGCAGCGCAGGAGCAGCTGGGACGAGAGCGGGACCGGGGACGAGTAACTGCCATCCCACCACACCCCCACCCAGCCAGGACTCCCACCTCGACCCCTGAGAGCCGCCGGTGAAGACCACCCCAGGTTTGTTGGATCATTTCACATGCTTTATTTCAGCAGTCAAAAAAAATATAATTAAAACAAAAAAAAAAACCTAAAAACCCCATTTCAAATTATTATTATTAATTATTATTATACATTATACAAACTAGTACAGAGTCCGGGAGAGCCCGGAGCACCCGCCGGGAGATGGGCAGGCAAAAGAGGATGGGTTCGTGCCCCTCCGTGCCTGGGGAGGGAGGGAGAGAGGGAGGGAAGGAGAAAAAGCTGCTGGAAGATGAGAGTGGAGCTGGAGATCCACTGGCTTACCCTGGGATGTGCTTTTTCCCTTTTGAAGCTTTACATTTTGTTCATTCTCCCTTACCTTTGCTGTGGGACTGGGGAGGGGGGGAAGGGAGGGGACGGTAAACAGCACCTTTAGAAATTCACAAGTTGAGCTGGGCAGCAAAGGGAAAAAAACCCATCAACATAGAGAGAAGTGAAATGAAGCTGAGTCGCTGCTTTGGAGGCTGTAGCACCAGGCGGCCCCGGGCTCGGGTGTTGCGGGACCACAGTAAAAGAGAAATTAACCCTAAAAACAAGCCACCCGGGATAAGAATCCTGGGGGATAGGAGGGTAAGAAACGTCAGCGACTCCCAAGAAACCTTGACTGGAGGAAAGTAAAAAGAAAAGACCAACGGAGCAACACAACGAGGTGGGGGAGGGAAAGAATATTAGAGGAAGATTAGCACCTTTGCTCTGAACCTGGCAGGAAAGTCCCGGCACGGCTGAAAAAAAAACACCAAATCCAAACGAAGCTAAAACTACCTGAAAATGAAACAAAAATAACCCCCATATTATTAAAAGAAGTGCCCCAAAGCAGAGCGGTGAGGTAGCCTTCCAGAAAAGGAGAGCGAAGGGTCGGGTCAGCGCGGCGGCGGCGGCGGCGGCTGCTCCCCTCGTGTGCTGGGGACGAGAGGCTTCTGCTGCCTGAATGGAAATAAAGTCAAAAATCAGCCAAAAACAAGAGGCAGGGGAGAGAGGGGGGAGACAACAACAAAAGGCGATTGATAACCGAGAGTTCAACATCTTCCTTGCAGCAAAAAAAAAAAACCCCAAATCAAACCAAAAAAGAATGTAGTGATGAGATGCGAGAAGCGCAGAGGCTGGCGGGGAAGGGCCGGGTGCGGGCTCGGTCGGTCCCGGCGCTGCGGGCTCGGGCTCGGCCCCGGGCAGGCGGTGGCGCGGCTTCGCTGAGCTGAGTCGCAGCGTCTTCAGGGATGAGAAGCGCCCGACCCCGAGGAGGAGGAGGAGGAGAGGAGGGCAAGCAAGCGAACCCACTTCCTGGTGATTTTATTTGAAAAGTCATTTATTATTTTTTTATCTTTTTTTTTGGTTTAATGCTTTTTTTTGGGGGGGAGTTTTTTAGGTTTTTCTTTTACGGCAACGCAAATGGTTTTAGAGACGCTGGATAGAAACCGACACAAATTGAAGTCCATGTGAAATTTTCTCCTTTTTTTTGGCTGTTTTTTTTTTGGTTTTATTATTATTATCATTATTATTACTCTCTCCTGTTACGCGTGGGGCGTCCAGTTTACAAGAAGCAGACAGGGCCGATGTTGATGCCGAATTCCTGGTCTGGAGCGCCAACGTCCATGGGAGCCAAATCGATGATGGGCAGGCGAGAGGTCTTCGTCGTCTTGTACTCGATGACTGTCTTGCCCCAAGCGCCGGTGTGACTCTGCGGGGAGGTCAGGATCAGCCCTGTCCCTGTGACTCGTGTCCCCCCCTCCCCACGACCACCCCCTGGAGCACTCACCGAGCAGCCGTCCTCGGTGACGCCGTAGGTGAAGCGGCTGTTGCCTTCAGCCCTGATCTCGATCTCGTTGGCACCTTGGAGGAGAAGGGCCTTCTTCAAGTTGCCGGTGTCCTGGTCCATGTAGGCGACGCTGTTCTTGCAGTGGTAGGTGATGTTCTGGGAGGCCTCGGTGGACATCAGGCGCAGGAAGGTCAGCTGGATGGCGACGTCAGCTGGGTTGGAGCCCTCACCACCGTACTCAAACTGCCAGAGAAGAAACGTTAGGCATCGCAGAGCTCGTTATCCGTCCTCCTTGCCCTCCCTCCTCATCCCCCTGCTCACCTGGAAGCCGTCGCTCATTGTCTCGCCGAACCAGACGTGCTTCTTCTCCTTGGGGTTCTTGCTGAGGTACCAGTTCTTCTGGGCAATGGTGGCCTGGGTGGGGTAGACACATGTCTCGCCTGTCTCCATGTTACAGTAGACCTTGATGGCATCCAGGTTGCAGCCTTGGTTGGGGTCAATCCAGTATTCGCCTGCAGGGCAGAGGGAAGGGGTTCAGGGGGACAGGGTAGGTGGCCATGATGGACAGAGGATGGAGATGAGGAGCAGCCATAGAGGATGGGAGTGAGGAGCAGGTGGGAAGGACAGAGGATGGAGTGATAGGTAAGGGGCAGCTGTGAGAGAAGGAAGAGAGAGGTGAGGAACAGGGAGGAGGGATCTGTGGGGTGGAGCATGGAGTTGAGCAGCAGCCACGAGAAACAGAGGAAGGAGGTGAGAAGCTGCGAGAAGGGATGCAGGATAGAGGTGAGGAAAAGCCACTAGAGGCAGAGAATGGAAGTCAGAGCTGCCATGAGAGATGGGATGGAGGAACAAAGGTGAGGATCAACCAGGATGGATGGAGGAAAGCTAGAGGTGAGGAAAGGACAGAGGCACGGAGGTGAGGAGCAGGTAGAAGGGACAGAGGCATGGAGGTGAGAGCATCCCAGAGGGATGTGGGGAGTGGTGGGGACACTGACCGCTCTTCCAGTCGCCGTGGCACATTTTCAGGTCGCGGCAGGTACGGGCAGGGTTTTTGCGGGTGCCCTCGGGGCTGCGGATGTTCTCAATCTGCTGGCTCAGGCTCTTGAGGGTGGTGTCAACCTCCAGGTCCCGGTCACGCATCACGTTGGCGTCATCAGCTCGGTAGTAGCGCCCGCCATCGTGGGCCTTCTCCTGGGGTGGCTGGGGCAGGAAGCTGAAGTCGAAGCCGCCGCTGGGGGGGCCGGGAGGACCAGGGGGGCCAGGTGGGCCGGGGGGACCCTATGGGAGGAGGAGCATGGTGAGCAGGAGATGAAGGCAGGTGGTTCTGGGCAGACAGCAGCAGAAGGGCTGGTACGTACGACAGGGCCGACATCGCCGGTGCGACCGCGGGGGCCGGGGGGACCGATGGGGCCGGGCAGCCCGTTGAGACCGTCTTTGCCAGCAGCACCAGCAGAGCCAGGAGGACCCTGCAGGAGAGGAGAAGGGATGAGCGTGGCCACCCTGTCCAGGCAGAGTCATTTTCCTCCAGCCTCGACCCACATCCCCACAAGAAACCCAGTGACAGAGAGACCCTCTCCCCACTGCACCCCCCAGGATTCTCCAGCCCTGGATGGAAGTTGAGACTCAGCTGGGGACTTACTCGGGGACCAGCGGGACCAGAAGCACCAGAAGGACCTTGTTCACCAGGAGAGCCCTGTTTAAAGCAAGAGGCAAGAAAAGGCCATGTCAGCATCTCACTCTGCCTCAAGGATGTGGGGGAGTGTCCAGGACCACCATCACCCCACAGGACTTACAGGAGGACCAGGTGGGCCCTGGAGACCGGAGAAACCTCTGTGACCCTTCATGCCTCTGTCACCCTGTTCACCGGCTTCACCTTTGTCACCACGGGGACCTTGTGGACCCTGGAGGAGGAAGAAGAGGAGTAAGATGTGTTGAGAAAGATCCAGGCCAGCAACTGCCTCTGCAACCATGGAGACACAGAAGCCTCAAGGAGGACAGGGAACACCAACTTACAGCAGGACCACGAGCACCAGCAGGACCAGGGGGACCAGCAGGACCTTGGGGACCCTGGGACAGCAGAGAGGGGACAGGTTAGAGCATCCTCACCATCTGCTGCCACTGGTTCACAGCAGCATTGCCCCAAGTTGGGTGGTGGGGTGTAGGGCTTCCTGGGGAGAGCCAAGTCTAGGGCCGGACCCTGACCCACTGTGGCTTTGCAGGATCAGTCCCAGCTCCAAAAGTGGGTCAAGCTCGGGGTGGCCCCTGAGGTAAGGAGGGGTGTGGGGGGATGTGCTGATCAGAGTATCACTTACAGTCTCACCACGATCTCCACTCTTGCCAGCGGGACCAACAGGGCCAGGGGCACCAGGGGCACCGGGAGCACCAGGGGGGCCGGCAGGGCCGGTCTCACCACGATCACCCTGTGAGGAAGAGGAAGGGGAGGAGAAAGAAGAAGAGGAGAGGTCAGTGCAGGCCAGCACAGCCTCCTTGCCCCCTCCTGCAGTCCCCTCACCAGCCCACTCACCTTGGGACCAGCAGCACCGTCACGGCCAGGGGCACCTTCAGCACCAGGGGCACCCTAGGGAAGAGCAGAGACCCCCATCAGGGTGGGCAGAGGGGTGACAAAGGCCCGGGGGCACCGTTCAGCTCAGTCCCCGCCCAAGCACCAGCTGCAGCAGCCCTGGGGAGTGCAGCGAGCTCAGCACAGTGAGCCCGGCGCTAAGGCACGGGAGGGCCGTGTCCCCAGAACCGACGGCTGCCCGCGGCTACTCACCTCACGTCCAGCTTCACCGGGGGGTCCGGCCAGGCCGGGAGGGCCCATGGGGCCGGGAGGACCGCGCTCGCCAGGAGAACCGGAGGGACCTTGCTTGCCGGGCTCACCCTGTGAAGGGGGGAGCGGAGGAGGGGTTTCAGGCTCCGGGGAGCATCCTCCGATCCGGGCCTGCAGCCGCGGGGGCCACACGGGTGGGTCGGACCCCGGGGGTGGGTCCCAGCATCGTCTGTTCCCGAGGAGCCCCCCGCGTACTCACAGAGGGACCGGGCAGCCCGGGGAAGCCTCTCTCGCCTCTCTGTCCGGGCAGACCGACGACACCGCGCTGGCCGGCAATACCTTGGGGTCCGGGGGTGCCAGGAGCGCCCTGGGGGGGGAACAAACGGCCCCTCAGGGGGATGGCGGCGGCGGGGGCCACCCTCCCGACGGAGGGGACAGCCTGGGGGGGAGCAAGATGCTGCTCGGCATTCCCGGCTCCGCAGAGGGACTGCGATGTGGGGGACTCACGATGGGACCGTCAGCGCCAGGAGAGCCTTTCTCGCCAGGGGGTCCGGGGGGGCCGGCGGGGCCGGGCTCGCCGGGGCGGCCAGCGGGGCCGGTTTCACCGCGGGGTCCTTTGCCGCCTTCCTTCCCGCTGGGGCCGGGGGGGCCGGGGAGGCCGATGTTCCCCTGGGCAGGGCGGAGACGACGGCGTCAGACAGCGGCCGGCGAAGCCCCGCCGACGGGCGGGCCGGGCTGCGCAGTGCCCGCCGGCACACGGCACCTCCCGCCCCTCCCCACCGGCGCCCTCCCGGCCCCCACCTCCCGCCCCGGCGGGGACACTCACAGAGGGGCCGGGGGGACCAACTCTTCCGGCAGCACCAGGGAAACCAGTAGCACCCTGGAAGGGAGAAAAGCTGGAGTCAGTAGGGGCTGGGGCCGGGATCGCCTGCCTGCCGCGGAGCGGGGCAAAGGGATGGACGCTGCCTGAGGCCACCACGGGAAGCGCCGGGGCCGGCGGCCAGGAGGAACGGTCCACCCCGGGCAGAGCTGGAGCTGACTGAGGGGGCATAAAAGCAACCCTCCCACCCCCTTTCGTTCTCTCCTTCATCCCTACCGGGGACGAAGCCACCCCAGGCTGATGCCATCTCCCCAGACCATTTTAAGGGTGCGGGATGGAAGCGTAGCAGCTCCTCTCTGCCCCACAGCACTGGGAGCACGGAGCAAGACACAGCGGGGATTTAAGCCACCTTAGGTGTGTTTGTGTCCGGGGGTAAACCCCTGGGGGTCCCAAACCCCCATCCTCAGTAAGAAACTGGTACTTACAGGGGGTCCAGCGCTACCACGAGCACCTTTGGGACCAGGAGCACCAACAGCACCCTATGGAGGAGGAAGAGAGAGGTGAGTCATGGCAAGGCGATGGACTCCGAGTGGGTGGGAGGCGGGGGGCAACTTACAGCGGGGCCAGGAGCACCAATGGGGCCAGCAGGGCCGGGGGGACCGGCATCACCCTTGGCTCCAGCATCACCAGTTTCACCTTTAGCACCAGGCTGGCCGTCGGCACCCTGAGAGAGAGCAGAGTGGGCTGAGCCAGAGCAGGGGGCACAGCATCGCCTCGAAGAGGCAGGATCAGGCCCTCGGGGCAGGATCGGGCCCCTGGGGCGGGATGGAACCGGGCCTTCACACTTACGGGGGGGCCAGCAAATCCAGCAGGACCGGGAGGGCCGGGCTCGCCGCGGTCACCCTGGGAGAGACGGCGAGAGAGCGGTGTGACGCCAAGCAGGGGACGGCTACCGGCGGCCACCACGAGGTGGCCACCCGCGGCAGGGCCGTGGGCCGCGGGAGGGGACACTTACGGGAGCACCACGGGCACCAGTGGGGCCAGCAGGACCGGGGGGACCGGCTTCACCCTGGAAAAGGGGAGGAAAACCAACAAAAAGGAGGTTACAGGCGTGGCGAGGAGGCGTCGGCGGGTGCCAGGACGCAGGTTCCCGGCGCGGTGTCTGGCCGGGGGTGGCCTTACCTTGTCACCGGGAGCACCGGCGGGGCCGGGGGGGCCGATGGGACCGGTCAGACCTCGGAGACCGTCTTTGCCAGGAGCGCCGTCAGCACCTTTGGGACCGGGGTCGCCCTGGGAGGGGAAGATGATGGCAGGTTACCTGAGGAGGTCCCTACCAGGGAGTCACCCCACTCTTTCCTCTCCCCTTTGCACAGCAGCACCGAGGCACCCCTGGTTCTTCATCCACTTTGTGAGAGACTGGGACCATCCTCCTCCTCCTGCCAGGCTCTAGGGAGGAGCTGGGCTCAACTCCCAGCAAGGGACTGTCCCCAAAGGTTACACTCAGATGGGGACACTGGAAATCCCCTCCCCAGGGGCTGCTGCCCACCTGCTTTGGCTCAAGGGAGCACAACCAGCCCTGAGGGGATGATGTGGGGGGGGCAGGGACGGTCAGGAGCAGAGGACCAAGGGGGCAACATCAGGACTTTGGGGGACACGTACTCTGTCACCCTTGGCACCTGGCAGGCCAGCAGCACCACGTTCTCCGGGCATACCCTGCAGACCGGGGGGTCCTTGGCCCCCAGGGGCACCGGGAGCACCAGCATCACCCTGGGCAAGAGAGACAGAACAGGAGTGTTAGTGAGAACCCAGCACTTTCTCAGCACAGCAAATTCCTCCCTGGCTTCAGCACCAGCCCCAGCAAAAGAGGGGTGAAGCCAAGCCCACCCCTGCCTTTCCAGCTGCACCCCAAGAGCAGAAAACAGTCCCAATGTGACACAGTAGAGCTGAGCCCTTGCACCTACCTTAGCACCATCGTTACCGGGAGCACCGTTAGCACCGCGAGGACCTTGTGGACCGGGGGGACCTTGGACACCACGTTCACCAGGGAAACCTCTCTCACCCTTGGGAAGGAAGGCAAGAAGTGGGGCAGGGCCATCAGGGGAGGTGGCAGGCACTGGGGGGTGCCAAGAGCCAGCTGGGGAGAGAGTGGGGTTCCACTTACCCTGGCACCAGCGGGACCGGGGGCACCGGCGTCTCCGGGAACACCCTGTGTGGGAGGGAGAAGGTGCAGAGTCAGGGCAGGAAGGAGTGGCCCTGGGAACAGGCAGAGGGATCCTCAGGATGCCCCCAAGGGTGGGGAGGGAGAATGTCCCACAGTCCCGGAAGGATGGGGCAGGGCTGCGATCTCCACTGCTCCCGAGGAAGAGGCTACATGGAGCACGTCACCACAAGGGCACAGGGGTCACCCCATCAGCAGCCCCCAGCCTCGGCTGGGAGAGAGGCAGTGAGTAGGGGACAGGGACAATCCTGTGCTGCAGCCATGCTCACCTGCTCACCGGGCTTGCCAGCCTCACCAGGGGGGCCAGCGGGGCCCGGCAGACCCTGGGGAGGAAGAAGAGGAATGATGAGACATCACGAAAGTGAGTGACCAAAGGGGATGAGGAAAGGGGCAACATCACCTCCACCCTGGATGGTTTGTCCCTGGGCAAGGAAAGAAGATGACCCTCACCTGGAAACCAGGAGCACCAGCAGGACCTTGTTCACCTCTTTCTCCAGCAGGACCCTGGGGGAGACAGGACAAGCATGAGAGGGGGGCAGTCAGCTCCCAAGCCGCTTCCTCAGGGGCCGAGTGTGGCCATGGCTAGCCAAGGACTTATTGATACTCACGGTAGGACCAGGAGGACCTTGGGCACCAGCTTCACCATCTTTGCCAGCAGCACCCTGTGGAAGAGGGAGAAGAAGATGCTCAGAGCACAGCTCGGACCTGTAGCTCAGCAATCTGCACCCCAGGGACTCTGCACCCCCCAGCTGAGATGTGGGGCTGGATGCGCATGATCCTTCAAAAGATGGGAGAAGCCACGGCCAGCTGCCCACAACCACGTCACCTCCCCGCTGTCCCTGCTCCAGAGCTGCTGGCAGCCACCAGGCTGGAGCCACAGCCACCTCAGCCTGCTGCTAGCCTTGGCCTTGGAGCCTTCCCCAGCTCCAGCACCACCCCACACCCCGTCCCTGCTGACACTCCCCAACGAGCCTCCACCACGCTCTGGACAATACTTACGACAGCACCAGGGGGGCCAGGAGCACCTCTCTCACCAGGTTTGCCAGGCTCACCCTGAAAGCAAGGGAGCAGGATGAGACCCATGACGGCACCATGGTGCCAATGGGGTCAGGCAGGCTGGAGGATGCACCAGCACAACCCTCCCCAGGTAGGGAACACATCCTCTGAGCCTCCCCTCATTGGGGTCCTGCTCCAGGGGAGCCACATGCCCACTCACAGCACGGTGATGGCAGTGGCTGATGGGGCAGGAATCCCCCACAGAGCAGGACTCTGGCCTCTGCTGGGCAGCAGCATCTCCAGCAGCCCCCCAGGGAGGCAGCTCCTGATCACACTCACCGCAGCACCTTTGGGACCAGGGAAACCCATCACGCCGGCTTGGCCTCTGGCCCCAGGGGGACCAGGGGGACCAGGGCGACCATCTTGACCAGCAGGACCCTATTGTGGGGAGAAGCCAGAACCTTGTCAGCAGAGCCCATGGTGAGCCAAGGGAGGAGCAGGGCATCGCAGGCACAACTTACGGGAGGGCCAGTCTTGCCATCAGGACCAGGGCTGCCAGGGCTTCCAGTCAGACCCTGCAAAGGAGAGTGAGGTGAGTGAGGAGCTCAGGGATCCAAGAGATGCTCCAGCAACTGTGAGCATCCAAGCCAGGAGCTTCTCTGCCAGCATGGACGGCACAGCAGCCAGTGTCAGTCCCTGGAGCAGGGCCACTGCCCGTGGCATGAGCCATGCTGATGTGGCTTGCTGCTCCTCATAGGCACTCTGCCACTCTACCACCACCCCATCACCTTGCCCACATTCACCTTGGCACCAGGGAGACCAGGTTCACCGGGGCGTCCAGCTTCACCAGGAGATCCTTTGGGGCCAACAGGGCCAGGGGAGCCACGTTCGCCAGGGGGACCCTGGGGAGGGGTGGGAGAGGGACAGAGGTTACCCCAACTGCAGGATGTCACCCAGGGACAAGGAGCAGAGGTGTGTCACCAGAGCTGGCAGTAGCATAGAACCAGCCTTGCCACTGCATGGGGACAGGTGACAAATGCCTGGTGCCCCCACTGCCCTGTTAAGGCTCTCTCGCCCAGACAGGCAGGAGGGAGATGTGGACACCCACCTTGGGACCAGCGATGCCATCAGCACCAGGGAAGCCACGGCTGCCAGGAGCACCCTGTGAGGGACAGGAGAGGGGTCAGTGTGGAGACACAGAGTGATCTCTGGGGGTTTGGGGGTGCAGGGGAGGGATGCGCTGATGTGGCACCCAGCCAGCGCTGGCAGTAGCCTCGTGTCCCTGCTGAGATGCTCTGTGGGACACAGGGCTTGACAGGGGGCTGGGGATGTCACCACAGTGAGTGCCTGTCCCCAAGCACCCAGGAGGCTCAGCTGCTGGATGTGGGGAGACGGCAGGACAGGGCTGGGACAGGGACTGCTCCTACTCACACGTTCGCCAGCGGGGCCAGGAAGCCCAGCAGGGCCAGGCTCACCACGAGCTCCTCTCTTGCCTTCCTCACCAGCTGGGCCAGGGGGACCTTGGACACCAGCAGGACCCTGGGGAGGGAGGCAAAGAGATGAGGAACCATGGGGTGGGTGGGAGCCAGGAGGGGCTGGGCCCCCCAGGAGACTGGGATGGGGAGGTCACTCACGGGTTCTCCTTTGGCACCAGTGTCTCCCTTGTTGCCTGGAGCACCAGGTTCACCCTGGAGGTGGAAGAAGAAAAGAGAGGAAAGCCATTTAACCTCAGAGTGTGAGCAGAAGGACTCCTGGGCCCATTCTGCCAGGCTCCTTAGCACCACGGTGGATGCTCAGCATCTACCAGCCCCCAGCATCACCCTGCACTTGCAGGGCTGGAGGGCACAGGGCCACTGGAGGGACAGCAACACGCTGGAGCAGAAGGGATGTGACCTCAGGAGTGTGTCCCAGGAGGATGGAGGTGTCTGGGGATACTCACGCTGTTGCCCTTGGGGCCGGGGGCACCGCTGGGGCCCTGTGGTCCGGAGGGACCACGGGCACCGGGGAAGCCGGGAGCGCCAGCAATGCCAGGAGCACCCTGGAAGAGGCAGAGAAGGCGGTGAGGGAGCAGCAGGGCCCCTCATCTCAGAGCCAAGCAGGGCTGAGGGACACTCACAGTTGCGCCTTTGGCACCAGGTTGACCATCAGCACCGGGGTTGCCCTGCAGGGAAGAAAAAAGAGGAGAAGGGTCATGCCAGGGCTGGCAGGAGGTGAGGCCAAAGGACAGGGAGCAGTCAGATGCCACTTACAGCAGGACCAGCAGCGCCAGCAGGGCCGGGGGGACCGGGCTCACCACGGGCACCTTGGGGACCTTCACTGCCACGAGCACCCTGGGGACCGGTTTCACCCTGGGGAGGAAGAGGAGGGAACAAGAGCCATGAGCACAAGAGCTGCCATGAAACACAGCTGATTTCCCCCTCATTCACAGCTGTTTTCCCACAGAGGCAAAGCCAGGAGACGTGTCCATGGGACACGGCTGGGGATGTGCCCATCCTCCCCACCATCCCAGGCAGTCACGAGCCCACGGCACTTTGGGCTTTCTGATTTTTGGGCCACACGGGAAACCCATTTGATGCTCCATCCTTCTCCCCCACCCCATGCTCCCAGTTTCCACCAGGTTGTCGCAGCCCTGGAGATGCCACCTGTGAGGAGATGTTCAGGCAGATCCTACCTTAGCACCAACAGCACCAGGGAAGCCAGGGGGACCAGCAGGACCAGTTGGACCCTAAAAGGGAGAGAGGACACTTGTCAGAGGAGGGATCCCACTCCCACATCGGGGTCTGTCAGGTTTTCCAGGCGGCAGAGCTCAGGCCCTCAGCCAGGATTTCCTGGCCTGGCTGGAGCTGCGATGGGATTTCCCTCCATCAGCTGGAGCTGATGGCAGGCACTGGTGGAGTGTGGATGGGTTTGGAGGTTACTTACGGGAGGACCAGCAGCGCCAGGAGCACCGTCGTTACCACGAGCACCCTGTGGGAGAGGATGCAGACATTAGTGATGCTCATCAGCAGGAGAGGTGTCCCGCAGTCCCATGAACACTAGGGCAGAGGTTGCTCTGCCCAAAACAGATACTCACAGCAGGGCCAGATGGACCAGGACGGCCTCTCTCACCGGGAAGACCACGAGGACCCTGAGGAGAAGAGAGGACACATTTAGGTCACCAGCAGAGACACTTTCCCCTTTCAGGGCTTCCTCCCATCACTCTGCTCACCCCTGCTCCTGCCCACATTGATATTTCCAGGGAGTTAAACCTCTTGCCACTCCTTTCCCCAGAGCATCCCTGGGGAAGCATCTCCAAGGACGAGCTGTTTCCCTGTCACATCCTGCCACCCATCCCCATCCCCTTTTGCTGACTGAGGCCAGATCCTTCCACGGTCCCAGAACTCACCATCTGCCCAGGAGCTCCATTCTCCCCGGGGCTTCCAGGCTCACCCTAGGAGAAAGGACAACATTGAGGGACCTATTCCAGACAGAGCGAGCAGCAATGACTTTACTCAGAGGATGGAGATCACACTGCCACCACTCCTCACCTTGGGGCCAGCAGGACCAGGCTCACCCTTGGCACCATCCAGACCACTGAAGCCCTGATAAGCAGGAGAGAGAAGAGGGGGGCATCAGGAGAGGATCCTCCAGAAAAGTTGGCCTCCCTTTTCCCCAAAATCATGCAAGTGTGGCAGCAGGACTCACTCTGTGTCCCTTCATTCCTGGCAGACCAGCAGTTCCTGGGAGACCACGGGCACCCTAAGAGAAAAGGGGAGGTGTGATGGAGATGCTCAGGGGGCTGTCCCCCCACTCTTTACCCCCGACTCCAACAAGGGCCAGCATCTGCTGTCACATCCTTGCTTTGCCACAGTGGGGATGTCCCATCCTGTGACATCCCCTCCTGAGCATCTCACCTGGGGCCCAGGGGGACCACGCTCTCCGGGACGGCCGGGCTTTCCAGCTTCACCCTAAGGAGGACACTGGGTTGGTTGAACATCCCCAAGGCAGGTGGATCCTGCTCACCCTGTGGGTTGCCAGGGCCACCATGCCCCAAACCTGGGTGGCATGTGAGGAGACCCCAGCCACACATCACTTACATCATCTCCGTTCTTGCCAGGGGGGCCAGCGGGACCACGAGGACCCATGGGACCCTAGGAGAGATGCAGACCAGGGATGAGGATGTTGCAGGCAATGACTGTCCCCTGTTACCCTGCCACCTGGGCTGGGCAGTGCCATTCCCACAGATCCTGGCTGAGATGCCTGGCATGGCCAGGGGACAGCATGGATGTGTCCAGGGTCAGGAACAGTCACTCTTGTCCCCACCCCTGGGGGACATCAGGCTGGAGGAGGAGGTGGCAGGACTCACAGAAGCACCAGGCTCTCCAGGTTCACCAGGGGGACCTTGGAAACCTTGAGGACCCTGGAGATCAATGGGGAAAAAGAGAAAAGAAAAAGGACAAGTAGGTTAGAGGATGAGAAAATTGGGCCTGAAGACACTGGTGTCAATGGCCATGCCCTGAATGGCAGCGTGAGGACGTGCGTCCCCACGTGCTTCCGCAGACATCAGAAGGGAGGGCCCTGCCCTCACCCTCACCCTCACCCTCACCCTCACCCTCACCCTCACCCTCACCCTCACCCTGTCCTGTCCCATCCCACCCCCCCTCCCCACCCCAAGAGACCCTCGAGGCTGCTTGTCCTCAGGGCAGGAGGGAGGGGGATACTCACCGGGGCACCGGGAGGGCCAGGAAGACCACGGGGACCTGCTGGGCCCTGAGAAAGAGAATGGAAAGTGGAGATGAGTGGCTGCCATGTCACCCTGTCCCCATCCATCTCTATGTCCAACCGTTCCCTGTCCCCATCACCACGCTGTTGCTGTACTTGTCAAACCCACGACCACGCCACCCCTTCCACTGCTGCCCCCACCACCACCCCATCCCCATTGCCACACCATTCCTGTCCCAAACACCTGCAGGATTGACATCCCTCCTCATCCCTCCCACCTGCTCCCACTCAGCAGTATCACCCGCACCACTGGCACGGGAAGCTCTGCCAAGGCTTCGCCAGGCTTCACACCTCGCCCCGTGCCCCCCGCAGGGACCCATGTCCCCCTCGGTGCTCACCATGGGGCCAGGCACAGCCATGCCACCAGCTTTCTCATCGTAACCGTAAGACATTTGAGGAGCGAAGTTCTGTGGGCAGGAAGGCAGAGGGGGGTTAGCAGGGAGCAGGCATCCCCGTGGGGGGCTGCACCACCGGAGAACCCCCTCTACTCACTCCGCCGAGGCCTGGAGGACCTGGAGGGCCTGGGGGTCCTGGGAGGCCAGGCTGTCCAGGGATGCCATCTCTGCCAGGGAGGCCTGGGAGTCCCTGGGGGGCAAGAAGAGGAAGGTGAGCCCCACAGGCCAGGGGGTCCCAGCAGAGTGGGGGCTTCTGCAGGGCCAATACTCACCCTGTCGCCTTTGGGGCCGGTGTCTCCCTTAGGACCCTGTTGGGGAGACACGAGACGGGCGGTTAGAAAAGGGGTTCTCCAAAAACAAGTGGGGGATGTGACTTGGGGTGTGCAGGCGAGGGAGCCCTTACCTCTACTCCAGCACTTTCTGGGTAGACAGGGGAGGCTGCGGGAGAGAGGAGGGATGTTCAGAGGAGCCCGGGGTCACCCACCCACCCAGCCAATCCCACACCCACGACACCCAGGGGAGGGTGCTGAGCCGGCCCGCGGCCCAGCCCTGCTGCTCCCCGGGGACGTGCGCCGGGGTGGCGGCAGCGAGTCGGTACCGTCGGTGTCGGGACAGATGGGGCAGCACTCTCCGAAGGGGATCTCAGCATTGGGGCAGTCCGAGGTGTCCTCGCAGATCACCTCGTCGCAGAGGATGTTGCCGCTGTCGCAGACGCAGATCTGGCAGGGTTCGGGTTTCCACACATCCTTGTCGTTGTACGTTAGACCATCCTGTATGCAGCTTCCAGTTTGAACTGGGGGAGAGGGGCAGGGCGGGGGAAAGCGTCAGAGAGCGGCAGCGGCGGCTCCCAGCGCGGTCCTTCTCGCGCTCTCCCCCCGCCTCAGTCCCCGCTTTGCTCCTGCAGTTTCTCCCTTCATCTGTTTCTCATCAGCCCATCGCGGTGACACAGGAAAAGCTCCACAATAAACTCTTCCCACATACACTGGAATTTAAACAAAACCCTCCAGCCAGTTGCTGCGTCCCACGGCGGCTGGGGCCAAGGCAAACACCCCCTCGACGGGCAGGGGGGTGGCACGGGGGTCCCCGCCGCCCGCGGAGGACAAGGAGGGGACGAGACGGGGATGGGACGGCATGGGGAGGGTTGGCCCCGACGTCGGAGCTGAAATTAGATCCGGGAGGCTGCGGGTTGGGGCTGGATGAGACCAGCTGGGCTGGGGAATGAGCGTCCAGGACGGGAGCGGGGGCGAGGAAGGGGGGAGGCGTGGGCAGGGCAGGGCTGTGCGCCAGGGCCGCGGCCGGCCCCGCGGTGGGGAAGGGTCCGGGGGGGCGGGGCTGGTCCGGCCCAAGGCCCCCCACTCAATAACGGGGGCAAAAACCAAAAACTAGGCAAAATCCAGACTGCAGAAGGCGAAATGTAGGATGTGGAATGCGGAAGGTGAAGTGCAGGCTGCGGATCGTCACACGCAGAGTTGGGAAAAAAAGAGAAAAAAAGAACCAAAAAGGCACAAAAGCCACCCCCAACCAAACTGCAAAAATGGGGTAAAAAGGCGCCGAGGTCTGGCCCCGTCCCCACGGTCCCCCGGGTCCCCAAGCCTGCAGGTGACAGGCGCAGGGGGTCCCAGGGGTCTGTGACCCTAGGCGTGTCCCGTCCCACCGCAGCCCCACGGGGAGGCCGTGGGTGACATCCCCATCATCCTCATCGCCATCCCCATCCATCGCGGGAGCTGTCTGGCCAGCTCCGGCTTTACGGGCTGCCCAAACATTTTCCTTATGAATCATCCGAGACTTTTCTAATTCTTTCCTGATGGCTTTTGCAGATCCCGGGGCCAGCCCCCCCTTCCCTCCCTCTCCCCTCTCTCCCCCTTCACCACTCTCTCTCGCGCTCTTTCCCCCCTTTCCCTTCCCTGCCTCCTCCTCCTTCTCCTCTTCTTCCCCGGCTCTCTCCTTTCCCGGCTCTTCTCCACCCCTCCCTCTCTCCCGCCCTGCTCTTGGCAGGGAGCCCCGACTCTCCGTGCCGGCACAGACCCCCTAAAACCCCTTCACCTTCCATGCGCAAATCCACTACCACCCTGATCCACTTTTTAAATATCTTTCAAAACTTTCACCTCATATCCCCCAATTTGGGTTTTGTTTTTTCCTCTCCGGTTGCCAACCACTCCTTTGTCCTTCCCCAGCCACACAGCTAGCAGGACCAAGCATCAGAGATGCCAACCCGACCCTGTGCCCATCCGCCACCCGCACCCCACCGGCGGTGAGGACCCTCACCGGCGCCGACTACTTACTGTCTTCTTCTCCTTGCCCGCGGGTGAGTAGTACAGTCGCTGCTATCAACAGCAGTAACCGAGAATCCACAAAGCTGAACATGTCTAAATATTAGACATGTAGACTCTTTGGGGTCTCTTTTGTTCTTAGGTTGGGGTCATACGGGGCCGATCCGACTCTGGAGCTCCCAATCCAGACCCCAGCAGAAACTTCCTTCTGCCCTTGCCCACTCCTTTCCCTCCCCTTATATACGATGCGGTGGCGGGGAGAGGTGGGACCCATCGTAACCAGGGAATTTTGGACGGCCCCTCGGCCAATCAGCAGCACCCAGCGAGTTGGGGGGCACCCCGCATACACATACACCCCCCCTCCCCGTTCATGCACACGCATACAGAGCCATGCACACGCGTGTTGTCCCAGAATGGGACTGGGAGCTGTGGTTGGGAGTGGGTGGGAAGAGGATGCTGGGATGGGTGGGATGGGGTTTGGGAGGGGGATTTGGAGGAGTTGGGGGCTTTGAGGGGAGGGGTGAACATCTTGAGGTGCTTGTGGGGCTGGATGTGGTTGGGTGGGGTGGGGACAGGCGATGTGGCACTTGGCGTTTTGGAGACCCCGGAGCCACACGACGCTGGGTGCTGCACTGGGGGTGAGCCACGGCACTGCAAATGCCTGTTCCCACCTGTAACCCCCACACCCAGGGCTTCCCAACATCCACCCACCCAAACTCTTGTGCAGCAGGACCAAATCCCTCAGCATAGTGCGAAGGCCAAGGGCAGGAGCACCAGGTGCCCATGGGGAGCATCCTCACCATGAGGATCCCCACAGTGAGACCCCGACTCCCAGGCACCACCAGAACACCCCGAAGAACCACTGCCTTCATTTCCCCCCCCCCTCTTTCTTTCCCTCTTTTTCCTTTCTTTTCCTCAGCCATCTCCCTCTTCGCCGTCCCACTCCCCTCTCTCCCCCCCTGGCACGCCTCCACAGCCATTTCCACATTTGAAGGAGCCACGTTGGTTGGAAAAAGCAAAAGCTCGTTGAGGATAATCCACAATCTACTGTGCAATTTGGGGAGGGTGTAATTACATGCCAAAAAATACACTTATTTACCGGGGCCAGGGCAACTGCCTGGAGCTGGGGGCCAGGGTGAGGAAGGAGCCCTGCCAGGGCAATGTGGCACCGGAGGTGAGGGGGTGGGTCACACCTTCTTTTAAGGGGTAGTTTTTAAGGAAATGGGTCTGGGGTCTTGCTGGTTGGGGGAGCAAAGAGCTGGGTCCAGTCCTCATGCCTTTGTTTGTCCCCTTGCTTGGCTTGCAGGCTCATCGGCATACTGGGAGCACTGGGAGCACTGGGCTCGCTGCAGAAGGAAACCACTTCCAAGCAGGGAGTTCCCACCACGTTACTGTTTTCATCATTTCTCTTTTGTTGTTCCCAGCAACAAAATCAATCAATGCAATCCCACAATGAAATAACGGGGCTTGGGGAAGGGGGAGAGATACTTCGAAAGAGCAAAAAGAACCCCACTAAGCCCACCCTCGCACCAGTGACCTCTCCCTCTCTCTCTCTTTCTCTGTCCAGGTCTTTTTTTTTTTTTTCCAGCCTGCAATTAAATGTAAAGAACAAAAAGAGAACAAACCCCCAATCCCACAGGCCAGGAGGAGTTCTGTGTGCGAGTGTTGCACACCCAGACAGGCACACACCCGCAGCCGGGGACCCGCGTGTGCACGGGGAGCGCTTGGCCGCCTCTCAGGGCCTGTATCTCTGCATCCGAGACACGTTGCAGGCGAAGGCTCCTCCAATCATGCTTCGGCGACTCCAAAACCCCTGGCTGAGCTCCAGCCTGAAGATGTGTCTTTAATTTTTGCAGCATGACAGAAAAGAAAAGAATGTCATCGGGGTTTTTTTTTTGTTGGGGGGGGTGTTCTTTCTCTTTTCTATATGCATGGAGAGGGAGGGGAAAAAAAAGAAGGAGGGAGGGGGGGTGATGCCACCTCATCAACCCCCCGGCAGCCCGCCCCAGGAATGCAGGAGGGCTCAGTGCAGGGGCTGGGGGCTGGGAGGGGAAAGGGAAGAAATCCCACCAAAAAAAAAAAAAAAAAAAGAATAAAAAAAAAAAGATTTAAAAGAAGGAAAAAAAAGCCTGGAAAAGCCATTAGGATCCAAGGAAGCAGAATGGGAGAAGCCAAATGTAGGCCTGGACTGGCTCCTGTGGGTATAGACAAGGGATGCCCGGGATGCTGGGTCCTGCCTGGGGTGCTGGTACCCACCTGGCACTGTCCCACTCCTCGGGGACATCAGGACAGGGTGTTGTCACCCGCAGCCACCTCTCACCAGTTCCAGCCTTTGGGGGACTCTGAGGCCCTTTCCCACACATCTTGGACTGGTTTCACTGGTGCAAACTGGGACTTGCAGCTGCCAGTGTGGGAATGGAGGTGTTTACCCCCAAAAGAGCACAGTCACCCCAAAAATTTGGTAGTCACGCCAGAAAGTCTGTGGATGCTCCAAAAGTGTCAGTAAGTGTATGCAGGGTGGGGGTTGCCCCATGGATGGGGGTAAAAGAGGCAGAGGAGGGCAACCCCTTTTAGGATAGGACCTACTGAAAAGCAGAGCTGATGGGGCCGGGGGCTGGGGGGGGAGGGCACTGGGGTTTGTTTGCCTGCGCCGAGAGGAGCTGGAGCAGACGCCGGCATCTGGTGTGAGTTAACTCCCCTCGACAGCACAGACACATGGATCGGATTAAATCCCTTTTTTTCTCCCCTTCTTTCCCTGTTCCCCCTTCGGCAGCCCCGGCAGCCAGCCCCACACCACCCTCCACCCATCACCCCACTCCCCAGCCCGCACCCGGCCCTAGTCCCACTGGTTCCCCCCAGGGATGACTGGGCACCCCCAGCTCGGCAGCTTCACCCCAGGACAAGAGGGGGATGGTGGCATCTGGTGTCCTGTGAGTTGGTGTCAAACACACACAGGTGTTTGTTCCCATCGGGGAGGAGTGTGAGTCCCATCAAAGTGTCCATTGCAGAAGCTCCCCCACTAGTGTCACCAAATGCCAACACCGAGAAGACCTTTGGGGGCGGTGGGGGGTTTGTCTTTCCCCATCACTCTGTCCTACTGGAACCCAAACCACCTCGATCCCCCTTTTTCATCCCCCATGGGGACGTGGTAGGAGCCCCGTGCCTCAGTTTCCCCCGGGCCGCCCGCAGCCCGCAGCCGGCACCGCCCCGGCTATTCCTGGTGGCCATCCGGCCCGCGGCACCCTCAATTGTGGCAGCCAGGGCAAAACCCGTAATCACGGCAGCGACTGCCCCGCCTATTGCCAGCCACTCAGGCAAATTGCTTAATTGGCCTCGGGGCTGCCAGCGCCACGCCGCTCCTCGGCGCTGGCACCGGCCGGCGGCACGGCCTCAAAAATAGGATGCTCGTGTCCCCCGTGGGGAACCCCATCTCGGGAACGGGGCGTGCAGCTGACAACCTCCTCCTGCTCCGCAGAGTGGTGGTCCCTCTGTGAGGGATGGGTCCCCGGGGTGTTGGGCTTTCAGCTTTGCCCCCTTTGCCCCCTATGCCTCATCGTTCCCAGAGGGAGCTCATCCAGCCTCATCTGCACCCCCACACCCCAGGGCTGGAGTCTGGTGAGGAGCTGGGGCTGGAGGGGAGCAATCCTCAGGGACCAGTAGGGCTTTTGGGAGTAGGAGAGGTTTTGGAGGGGTTGTTCCCAGGTGGGGAGCAGCAGCCCAGCCCGGGCCCCCGCCGTCTGGGCTCACAGAGCCGGGATGGAAACTCTGAGGGCTGAGCTCCACGCTGAACATTTTCCGTTGCCAGTTTTGCTTCCCTTCTCACTCTTTTTCTTTTTTCTTCTTCTCTTCCCCCTCCCTCCAGCCCCCCCCCCCCCCCCACTTCTCCCTTTCACTTTCATTGAAGAATTTGCCGCTCCCACCCTCAGCCCCCTGCACTCCCCAGGGCCACCCAGGGTCGGGTGATGCTCCCCAGCCCTGTCCCAGACAGACCATGGGCCTGGGAAGGGTGCAGGGCTACCCTTGCACCTCACCTCCCTACACCCCACAGCCCCCCAGCTCCCTTTGAAGAGACACCGACTCCTCTCATCACTTTACCCCCAGGGGAAGCATCCCTGGGGGGCTGCTGGGCTGACTCCTCCAGGGATGGGGATGTGTCTGGGGCTGGGGCCGCGAGGGCTCCCTGCGCTGCCGGCCGGCACCAGAGCCTGGCTGGGATTTCTCCCGGCATGGCTCCTCCAGTGACCTCATCTGCCGCGGGCTGGGCAGTCGCCCAGGGCCTGGCTGGGATGGTGGCTCCAGTGCCACGTGGCCGGGATATGGGGCTACCAGCACCCGGCCCTCATCCTCCACCATCAGGATGCCAGCTTGTGGGAGGCACCCTTGGGGGCTGCTGTACCCCAAAAATCTTTGGGGAGGGGAATGTTGCAAACTCCAGGAGTTCCCTAGAAGGGATGGCGGGAGCCACAGGCATGACAGGAATGAAGGTCTGATGGCGTTTGGGAGGCAGAGCTGCGGGGTCTCCCCTGCCAGCACGGGAAAGGGCAGCTCCCCGGTTCCTGAAGAACACTGGACACATCTGGCACCAATCTCTGCCATCTCCAGTTCTGGAGGGTCTTGCACTCAGCGGGGAGTTGGGCACCTTTGGGGCTGTTGGTTTGGTTGTTGGGACTGTTGTGTTGGAGTTGTTGGCTTGGGGCTGATGTTGCTGGGTGGTTGGGCTGGAGGTGTGGTCTGGTGCTTTATCTCATTAGGGGTGGTTTGGTTTAGATTAAGGGGTTGGGGTCCTCAAGCCATCCAGCGGGAGGTGGCAGGGGTGGGGGTGGCAGGACTGACGCATGGCTTGAAGCCAGGCAAGCAGAATGGGGGTATCCCCTGGGAGATGAGGGGATACCAGTGCTCTGAGGTCTCACAGCCCAACCTCCACTAACCCTAGTCATGGGCACCTCCTGCTCCAGGGAGTTTTGTGTCCCTGGGAAGGGGGAGTGCTTCCCAGAGCTGGGGATCCAGGGGTCTGTGAGTCTGTGAGGTTCTGAGGTGTGGGAGGCCTGGCCTGGCTGTGGGGGCAGGATCTGTCCTCCCCAGAAGAAGGCAGGGCTCCCTGAGGCTGGCAGGGGGAGAGGAGATGGTGTCCTCAGCCCAGCCTCACCCCCCAGCTCCATTGCCCCTGACGAGGGGTCCCTCCAGCTGGAGCTGGGCCTAAGCAGCAGCGATGCTCCAGCCTTGGCCTCAACTCTTCCTCCTGCTCCTCCTCCTCCTTCTCTCCCCCTCCAGACACTTCCCAGCCCCACGTCAGCACCTTCCTTCCAGCCCTCCCCACTCCCTCCAGTTCATCCCAGTTCCCTGCCTCGGGGACCAGCACGGATGACGGGGAGTTAACTCTTCCTTCAGTGTGTTGCTCTTCATGGAGTGCCCCCGCACCCCCGCGGTCCCCCCAGCCATCCCTGCCACGTCCCGTCCCTTCCCCAGCCGCTTTGGCAGGAGGATGCGGCCGTCGTGGAATTATAGAAGGCGAGTGGGGGTGGGGAGAGGCGGGGCCGGGGGTGCGAGGGGCGGGGCCGCTCAACAAAAGGATTTCAAAGGAATGAAATTAGGGCAAAGCCAAAAAAAAAGTTTAAAAGTCCTTTCCCCCCCCGCCCATCCCCCCAAAAAAGAAAAAAAAACCCCACCCGCCTCCGACCTCGTCCCATCCCTATGCGAAAGTGTGCACACGCCTAGGAGGGGAAACTGAGGCACGGCGGGGCGAGAGGGGCCGTGACGGAGCCCATGGCATTCCCAGGGCAGCGTCCAGCACCGGCGTCTCCCCTTGGCTCCCACGCAGATCCTCAGGAGAGGCAGCAGCGGGGTGCAGGGGGGGTCCTTCACCGCAGCTCGCCCGGCGTGGCCCCTACCATGAACCCGGTTTGGAAGCAGACGGGATGGGGACGGGCACGATGGACGGCGGGTGCGGGGCTCCGGCGAGCGGTAACGGTGCCCGGCACATCGCACTAGCCCTGCCGGCCGGTGCCTCCTCCCTTGGCGGGGCGACTGCGGGCGCCTCCGCTCCCCCCGAAGCTGGGGGCAGGCAATGCCCTTGGCTCCCACCCCACGGCTGACACGTCTCCGGCACAGCCTCCACGTCGACAGGCGGGGGCGGGGGGGTGCGCTGGCAGGGGCTGCGCCGCTAGCTGGGGGTTCAGGGAGAGCCCCCCAACCCCGTACCGGAGTGGTCCTCACCCCGCTCATCCCCAGTGGGCTGCAGTCCTGTGCCCCCCACTCCGGCATCGCCGCGCGGTGCCGCCAGAGCCTGGGCAGAGTCGCGACGTGCCACGAGCCCGGCGTGGGGACATGGCCCGGTAACCCCCGACGTGCCACCACCGGCCCCCGCGTCCCGGCGCCGTCCGCCCGGGCCGTGCCCGTCCCTGTCCCCGGTGCTGGCGCAGCCGGTGGTAGCTCCGCCAGTCAGGGGGGATGAAAGCGCATCCCCCAGCCCTGCCCGCGCAGGGGTCCCTCGGGGATGTCAGTCCCCGCAAGCCCGGGCACGTGGGGACACTCGTGGACGCCGTCCCCAAGAGCCGGTGGGATGTCGCTGCCGCCTACAGCACGTTTGCAAGGGCGGGGGGTGTTAGCGGGAGGGGCTTGGGGGACAAAGAGGGAATTGAAAAGGTTTCCTGGTGAAACCCAAGGTGGCTTTTTAGTTTTAGGGTCTGCTGATGCCACAGCACTAATTGTCCCCCTTGGCCATGATATGGCTGTCCTCTGGCCACCCATCTGTCCTCTACCGTGTGTCCCTTCTCCCCTCCATCCATCCATCCATCTCCATCCATTCATCCCACCATCCTACTGCTCTACATTCCTTTATTTATCCCTCCCTTCCTCCTGTTTCTCCCCTCCCTCCTCATGCCCACACTCTCACTTTCCCTCCCTCTCTGCTCCATCCGTTCCCTCTCCTCCATCAGTGCCTCCATCAGTCACTCTGTCCATCCCCCCACATCTGCCCTCCCTGTCCATCCCCCTGTCCACTGTTCCCTGTCCCTCCTCTCACCACCACCCCCCCAGCCCTGCATCCTCATCACCTTCCCACAGCAGCATCCTGAGGTGCTTCCAGTTGGATCAGACCCCAGCTCCCATCCCAAGGGAGCTGATGGGAGCTGTCTGGACACTTGCCCAGGCTGAGCTCCCTGAGCATTCCTCCTCTATGCTGATGCTTCTGGGGAGGTGGTGGGGATGCCCCAGCCCCTTGGCCTCACGTCTGGCCTCCTGCAGGCCACAGAGCATTTCAGACTGGGAAATTTGATGTCTTTGCTCCCAAATGCTTCCTGGTCAGAGCCTGGGGGCATCTGGAGCTCCCCGGGGCCACGGTGGGTCGTGTTGGACTCTGCTTCCTTTCTCCACTGTCACTGGCCATCTCCAGCCTGGCCGAGATGCTTGGTCCCTGGGTGTGCCACTGCTGGGCCCCACGACACACTGACCCCTCTCTGGCCCAGGGCTGTGTTGGGGTTAGCCCAACCCAGAGAGAACAAAAGCACCTCCTATAGCCCTGGGGAGTCCCTAGGGGTCCTTGGGAGGGTCTCTGTCCCCGACCTGGACTGCTCTGAGGGAGCACGGTGAGGATCCCAGTCTCTCAGTGCAGTCCCCTGGTGACATGGAGACACCCCCAAGAGACACAAGTCTAGAAGCAGGTGGGGACCATTGTGACATTTTGCTCCCAGTCACCCCAGTGGATGGAGAAAGGGACAGAGAGGGGCTGCGGGATTGTGCGTGCAAGCCCTGCACCTGCAAACTCGTGTGTGCAACTAATGCACCTATAACCCCTGTGTGTGCAACCTCCCTTGCACATAATCCCTCCACGTGCAACCGTGTGCACGCAACTGCAGTCTGTGTGACCCCTGCTCACGCGTGTGCTGGGCAGTACCAGCCAGATTCACACCTGTGTCACACGTGCGCACGCTCCAGGCTGCACACACAGCAAAGCCCCCGTGGGCCACTCTGCCTCTGTCCCCCCTTCACTCTTCCCGTCACCAGGAGGAGACTCGGCCCTTGGGCCTGTGTTGTGGTGACAGAGCTGCCGGCAGCCGGTGCTCAGGGCTCGGCGCTGGGTGGGCCGTGCTGCCGGGTGTGCGCGGTGTCCGGCTCCCGGCCTCGCCGGCCCCGTGCCAAATTCCTCCGCCCCCACAGGAAGCCATCGGCGTGCTCAGCGCTCGCTCTGCACCGGGGCCAGACAAGGCCGGAGGGATGCCGGAGGGAGAAAGGGCTGGAGGAGAGAAACCAGGTCAGCCCTGAGCCGCCAGCGTCACCCTGGCAGGCAGCGGCCGGCTCCTTCGAGGAAGCAGGGCGAGGATCCGGCTCCGTGACGTCCCCTCCGGCACGCGCGGCACGCGCCAGTCACGCCTGGCCGCTGCTCGCTCGCTCGAGGAACTGACCCGGCCCCACGGTCCCCACCATGGGATGAGCCCCAGATAAGGGCATTCACCTCCCTGGGGCGCAGGCAGCCTGAGGGTGAGGAGGGGGCTTCAAGGGAAGACACTTGCTAAGGGGTCACCTCAGCTGTTGCCGGTCTGGGAGCCTCAAGGCTGTGGTGAAGGGCAGCAGAAGGACTGGGCTCATGTGATGCCTGCACTGTGTGGTGCTCCCATCCCCAGGTACCACTTCACCCCTGGGTGCTGCTCCCCTGCCTGGGTGCCACTGCCATCCCCAGGTGCTGCTCCCCTCCCCAGGGACTGCTACCACCTCTTAAGTAATGCTCTCAAATTGTTGTCCCACCCCCAAGTCGTGCTCCCACACCCAGCAAATGCCCCTGTCCCTGGGTATCACTCACATCTCCAGGTGATGTGCCCATCCTGACCCTGTCCCATCCCAGGTACCACTCCCATCCTTGATACTTATCCCTTCCCTGGTTGCTGCTCCCTTCCCTGGACAATATTCTCTCCTTGAGCAAAAATCCTCCTCCCATCCTTGCCTCCATAAATGCACCTTCCCCCCTAGCCCATCCCCCTCCCTGTGCTGCAAACTCGAGGGGGTCTCTGCCCTTCTCCCGTGCTCCTTCCTCTCCTCCCGGCTGCCTTTCAAACACAAACACCACTCAGTGGAAAATGTGACCCGCTGTGGAGGAGCTGCAGATAACTCGGGGCCAGGCTGGGGCCAACTGGAACAGCACAGGCTTGGCTGCAGCCCCAGCAGAGCCCATGGCAGCTGGGGGGGGCGGGGGACCCGGCAGGGGGAGGGGCACAACTCGGGACTCCCTCGCACCTCACTGCCTCCCGCCTCCAGCATTGCTCCTGCACCCAGCCCCATCCTGTGCACAGTCCCAGCCACAGCCAAGTCCCCACGGGAACAGACACAGTACAGGAAGATGCTGTGGGGACACACAGTGCTTGGGGGCTGGTGGGACCTTCCCTTGGCCCATCTCTGCACTGCAATGGGGTGGAGATGCCCAGGCATGGTGGCACGTGGATGGGATGGAGATGGCCTAGGATGACGCTGAATGGGCAGGATGGAGATGCCTGGTGAGGCAGCTGGATAGAGAGGATGGAGATGGCCAAGGCATCACGGCTGGTGGCAAGATGGATGGGACAGAGACTCCTGGGGCTCGTGGCTGGATGGTCAGGGTGGTGCTGCCTGGGGACAGCAGTGCATGGGCAGGGAGGAGACGGCCTGGGATGGTGCTGGGAGGGCAGGGCAGCGGTGCTCCCAGCCCATCCGACGGGCAGCCGGAGGTGTGTGGGCTGGGAGCAGCAGCGGTCGGAGGAGCCCGTTTGTTTCTCATTAGCGGCTCTTGGCAGGAGCTGTGGAAAAAATAGCTTCAAACAGCAGAGCTAGAAGGGAAAAGGCCAGGCTGAGGGAGGAGAGAGGGGCCGCAGTGGGGAAGGGGGGCACTGGGCCAGGCAGGGGATGGGAAGGGGTCAGGGTGACGGTGGTCTGGGCAGGACACAGCAATAGGGTCAGAGACACACACAGTTGCCTCTGCAGTGTCCCTGTCCTCAGGGAGCAGCGGTTGGATCCGTGTCGGAGACCTCCAGCTTGTGTGCGCTTGTGAAGGGCTGGGACACACAGCCGGGCTCATCCCTCTCAGCCCTGGCCGTGTAACCCCTGCCCCCACCCCTGGAGGCTCCCACTGCAGCCCCAGTCGATTCTCACGTTTTTGGGGGGCCCTCGGCAGAGCCGCTTACGCAACCACGTGTCTGCAAGTGCTGGCAACTCCGCCAAGTCAACCAAAAGCGAGCGGGGGACGGGGGGAAGAGAGGGAGAGGCTAGTGAGGATCTCAGAGAGTCCACCCCGCTCCTCCTGCCTCGTGGCACAACAGGGATTTGGCGTGTCCCTCCCTGGCATGGCTGTGTTGGGGTGGCACTAGTGCCTGGTTGGGCTGGGAAACCAGCAGCGGCAAGACGGGGTCATCTGAGGACGCTGCTTCTCCCTACTGCCAAGGCAGGGCTGTGCCCGTGGAGCAGTGGCACCGTGGCAGCCGTGGCAGCGGGCACAGTGATGGGACGCCGATCCCTGCAGGGGCATCAATGGGAACGGGGACATGGACATATATATGTGCACCCCCCATATCTGTGCCCATGTGTCCGGCCAGGCTTGGCCACCAGCACCCACCTGGTTTTGTGGCTATTTCTGCCTCCAGCTTGGATTTAATTCTACCCTGCCCACAGCTGGTGTGTAATTAAGAGCCAAAAAAAAAAAGCCCTGGCTGCCCTCTCATCCTCAGGGATGTGTGCACACCCATTGCCCTGCCCTGGGGTGGGCACGGGTTGCAGGCACCCATGGTCCCAGCTCAGGCGGCCCCGACGGAGTGAAGGAGCCCCATGGCAGAGAGCTGTTAAACTCAGCACAGCTGGGAGGCCTGGGGTGTGGGACGGGGTGTCTTGCCTGGCTGGGGTGGCTCTGCCTCAGCAGGAGACCAATGTGGGGGGATTTCCCTGATGTGGGACCCACCGGGGGCACAGGAGGACATGTGGCGACAAATCCTACGTTAAGCCCTTGAGCCAATTACGCTGCCGGAGCCACCCTGAGGCCCGTGTGGCAAAGGCCCCGTGCCCTGGGCAGCTGTAAACTCCTTAGGAGGATGATCCTGCTTAGGCCAGAGCCCCATGACCCCCTCACCTCCAGCCCCCCATGTCTCTGAGCCCCCCTTCCTCCCCAGCATCCTGTCTTGATCCCAAACTGTCCCCTTGTGCCACCCTCAGCATGCCCTCTGCCACCGCCTGCCTGCTTGCCCTTGGCAACTCACCCTCTTGCCAGCTGGGGTGTGGGGCACGCTGTGGGTCAGCCCCCCAGGCACATCCCATGGCAGGGCTGTCAGCAGCCTCCCCAGTGCAGGGCTCAGGGTGCTGATCGGCTTTGGAGAGCTTATGGCCCTGAGCTGGATGCCCAGTGGCTCTTCACACCTGCCAGACAATCCTCCTCCTTCAGCCTCACCATCAGCTCCTCATCTCTGATACTGCAGTAGGGCATGACCAGAGGGTGTGCAAGGCCAGATGTCCCCCATGCCACTCTGCATACCCCATGTGCAACGCTGGGCAGCCCCCGTGCCACCTCCTACACCCTGAGAGCCACCCTGTCCACCGCCTGTGCCAGCCCCTGCACCCTGTGAGCCATCCCAAGCATCCCTTGTGCCCATTCCTCACCCTGAGTGTGCACTGCACACAATGCTGTGCACACAAACAAACATTGCACACAAGCTCTGCACACCCCTTGCATCGCAGACACCCCCTCTTGCACCCCCACTACTGAGCAGGAGCACAGGACCCCACTGGCCACTGCTCTGGGCCCCACGGGAACATGGTCCTTTCCCTGCCCAAGGGAAACAGACGCCTGTCCCTTGGGAAGGGGAGCATGCAGCCTGGCCAAGGCCCTAAATCCTGCCCTGCCCAGAGTCCCCAGGGCTCAGGGCTGTCCCATTGTCACCAACGTGTCTCACACAATCACTGGGAATGAATCAGTATCACACAGCCCTGGCACCTCCCCAGCATCCCCCCCCCCATCAAGCATCCCCTAGTCCCTGTAACACCCCCCAGCCCCCCTCATCCCCAGCATCCCCCCCAAGCTGTCCCCTCAGTCCCACCATCAGTGTGAGGCCCCCTGAACACCCTCCCCACACCAGCCACAGCCGACACCCCCAGACTGCGGAGAGGGTCCCGGGGGGGCGCGACCGGGGAAAGCCCAGCCCCAGACGGGGAGCAGCCGCAGGGGCCGGGGTGGCCGTGGGGACACGGGGACGTTGCCACATCAGCAGCAGCGGGAAGGGCCCCAGCCCGCAGCTGGCAGCCAGATGGGGTGGGGAAAGGCAGCGGCCGGGGCCGGCCCCGTGCTGTCCTCCTGGCCGGGGACCCCCGAGGAGGGAGAGCGAGCCGTGGGGGTTCCCCTGAGCTCCGCGAAACGGGGGAAGGAGGGATGGAAGGGGGAAGGAGGGATGGAAGGGGGAACGAGGGAGAGCTGAGAGGGATGGGCGGAGGGACGGACCGGGGGCGGAATGGAGGAGGGACGGGTGCAGGTGCGGGGGGTGACAGGCTGCATCAAGGGGAGGAGCCGGGCATTTAACAGACCCCCCATCTCCCTCTCCAGCCCACCCCCGGGGGGGACATCGCTCAGTCCCTGGGGACCCTACTGCACCCCCTCAGCCTGGGACCCCCATCAGCTAGGCACCGGGGCTGGCAGCAGGACACCCCCGAGGTGCCATGACACCCCCGCCACACGCAGCACCGAGCACCAGTCAGGCCAGGCCAGGCCACGGCGTCCCGGGGGTCCCCGCGCCAGCAGCAGGATGACCTCAGCCCTCACCACAGCCAAGTGCCAGCACCTCTCAGCCTGGCACCAGCGCCTGTCAGCCTGGTGCCACCCCTCAGAAAGACCCCGAAGTGTCCCAACTGCCCCACGGCGGGGGTCCCCCAGGGCCCCTACCCAGGGCAAAGTCCACAGTGGGGCAGGGTGCGTGCAAAGGGCAGCGGGTGCTGGCTGCAGGGAGCGGGGTGCCCCGGGCACCCGGGTCCAGAGTCCAGCTCCAGCAAGGAGAGTGGCACGGCCATGCTGAGGACGCCTGGGTTTGTTGGTGAGGGGATGGCGGCTCTCCGCAGAGGGACCGTGCCCAGGGAGGGTCCCTGGGGCTGGAGGCTGTGGGATGGGGATCTGAGAGTGGCCCCACATGTGGGGGGACAGGGGTTGTGAGGGGTGCCAGGGACGGGAGACCTGCCAGCCCCCAGCACACGCCTCTCGGTGTCCCCAGGGCCATGTTCACCCTGATGATCATCATCTTCATAGCCATCATCTTCCTCATCCTGAGCTTCCACCTCTGCCAGAAGCTCTGCCACAAGGAGCCTGTGCCTCCCCCGCCCTACACGGACCCTCAGGCCCCCGTGCCTCCCCCGCTGACAGCGATGCCCACCCTCCCCAGCCTTCCTGGTGGGGGCATCCCCATGGGCCTGGAGCCCCCACCCTACAGTGAGGTGGGTGCCACCTGGCTGAACCTGAGCATGGGGGAACGTGTGGGCTGCGGTGGGTGTGGGGGCTATGGGGTGCTGCATGATGGGGCTATGGGGTGGTGGGTGAGAGGGGTAGAAGATGATGGGTGTTGGTGGTACGGGGAAGCCGATGCTGGAGATATGGGGTGGTGGGCCTATGGGGCGATGGGTGCTGTGGGCATGGGGTGCGGGGTGCTGGTGGCAGCAGATTTATGGGATAGTGGGTCTACAGTGTGGTGGGTGCTGGGGCCACAGAGCGATGGGTGCTGATGGCAGTGGATCTACGGGGTGACGGCTGCTGATGGTATGGGGAGATGGATGCTGGGGCTATAGGGTGATGGACACTGGGGCTATGGGGCTCAGCAGGGCATGGGGGGACTATGGGGGCCCACAGGACCCTCCCCATCCTAGAGACATCCTCCTTTACTCCCATGCACTCTGCCTTGCCACGTCCCAAACAGGGTAATTCAGTTTTAGTATCCTAAGGTCACCCTGGGGTGGGGGTACTCTCTTTCCTCTGGGAGCTCGAGAGGGGGTGCCACATGCCCCCCACTCCACTGACCCCCTCTCACCCTTAGGTTGCAGCAAAGCCCTTCCTCTACCCGCCGCCACAAGGACCGTGCCCTGAGTGCGGCCACAGCCAGGGGGCTCAGCCCCCCTTCACCAACCAGACCAGCTTCTAGGGGTGGCCCTCCAAGGACAGTCCGGTGACAATGCTGCCCTTTGCTGAGGGGGAACAGAGACCCAGGCATTTGGGACCATCTGGATGCCCGGGTCAATATTTCCCCCTCCAGATGCCTGAGTCCAGGCCCCCCCTGCCCATGCCATCAGAGCACTGAGGGGTGTCTCTATTTATTGTTTTTAAAGTGTAAAAGAGCTCCCTGCTCTGCTGGTTTCGGGGGGTTGGGGAGGCTTGTGGGGGGATACAGGGGAAGAAGGGGGAAATTTAGGGGTGGGCTCCAAAGCCTGCATGTACCCACAGCTGTCACTGCATGAGCTTTGCCAGACAGGCATGTGAGCGTGCAACCGCCGGGGCCCTGGCACCTTGTCCCTATCTCCATCCCCACTCCATCCTATTTCCAGTCCTGTCTCCATCCCCATCCCATTCCTAATTCCATCCCATCCCTCCCCTGTCCCCATCTCATCCCTATCCCATCTCCATCCCAAGAGATAAACCCAGGCCAGTGGAACCTCAGTGTTTATTGAGCTGGGCCCATATTCCCTGACAAGAGGCTGTCCCAACGGTCCCTGGCCCCGGCCACTCATGCCACTTGCCGGCCCAGGCGCCGCTTGATCTTCTTCTTGAGGAGCAGCAGGTCCAGGTAAAGCAGACGACCCAGGACGGCAGAGGCGCAGAGCAGCCCCCCGTGCAGGGCTCCTGCCAGCCCACAGCTGAACACGTCCTGCCCTGGGGATGAGCATGGTGGGACACGGCCACCCCCGAGGGGGACACTGCCACCACCACAGGGGACACGGCCACCACTACCATGGGAGGACGTCCCAAGCTGCAGGGAGCCCATGGGGACACTGCCTGCAGCCTGGAGTTGGGCACAGGGACAGGGGGACACGGGGACATGAGGATGCAGGTCCCTTACCTGTCAGGTAGAGGTTCTTCACAGGCGTCTCAGCTCTCATGGCAGCCACCACAGCCGGGCTGAAGCGGGCAACGTCGTGCTCGGTGCCGTACATCTCCCCGCGGGGAGCCGCCAGATAGTGCTGGTTGGTGAGCGGCGACGCTGCCTCCACGAACTCTACCTGCCCGGGCAGGACATGGTGGGTGCTCGGGACACGTTGGGGTGCACAGGGCACAGGGGGCATGGATGGACCCATCCCACCAAACAGCAGGTCCCACCATGACAAGTCCAAGTCTACCTGGGGGATTCCCACCCCATGCAAAGATCCTGGGGGCTGTGACGGCCGTGGCTTTGCAAGGCACCTTGTCCCTGTCCTCACCGTGCACCCCATCTCCACTCTGCACCTGTCCCCATGGCTGTGAGCCCCCCTGTCTCTGCACCCCGCGTGCCTGGGGATGGTGGGGGACCCTGTCACCTTGTCGCGGAGGTGTGGGAAGCGCTGCAGAGCCCGCTCCAGCAGGCGCTGGGCGATGGCCATCTTGTACTGCTGGTAGTCGGGGCCGCGGTGCTTGGCACGGGTCCCAGCCCACTCCTCAAACCACTCATACCGTGCCATGGTCAGGATGGTCATGCACGACCGGCCTATGAGGTGGGGGACAACCGGTGACACTCCCAACCTATGGTGTGGTACCCCAGCCTGGGACACGGCAGTGCTGGTGCCCTCCCAGATCCCAGCTGGTGCGATGAAGGTGTCTCTGAGCCTGCAAAGCTGAGCAGATCAGGGCTGCAGAGCTGGGGGTGGCACACGGGGACCCCCCTGCTCCATACCTGGGTGCCGCTGCTCATAGGTGGGGTCCTTGGCAGCAGGGAAGGTGATGAACATCATGGCCAAGTTTTCAGGGACGTCATCACGGCTCAGGGCAGAGTAGTGGGTCATCCTGCAGGCAGAGCGGGTAGCACTGTGTACCCAACCCCCTCACCCTGTACACACCCCCCTCACCCTGCACACACTTCCCTCACCTTGCACACACTTCCCTCACCCTGCACACACTTCCCTCACCCTGCACACACCCCTCACCCTGCACACCCCCCTCACCCTGCACACACCCCTCACCCTGCACACCCACCCCTCACCCTGCACACCCACCCCTCACCCTGCATACACCCCCCTAACCCTGCACACACCCCCCTCACCCTGCACACACACCCTCTGCACCCACCCTGCGGTGCCCAGGGGCCCCTTACATGGTGTCCAGGTCGTTGTGGGGGTAGATCCAGAAGTTGGTGGCAGGCAGGGCCAGCTCAGCAGCGCTGCCCCGCAGCCCTGCAAACACCAGGAAGGAGCCCATGCCGTGCCTCACCATGGCCAGGCGGGAGCGGATGCCTGCAGGACATGGGACATGATGCCCTAACCTGGGGTTGCTGGGGACACTGAGGACACCAGGAACATGAAGACATTGGTGATACTGGGGACACAGGAATGCTGGGGACACTGAGGACATCAGAAACACTACTCAGGGATGCTGGGGACAGTAGTGATGCTGGGAACACAGGGGACATCAGGGACATGGGAATGCAGGGATACTGGGGACACTAGTGATGTTGGGGATACAGAGATGCTGGGAACACTGGGATGCTGGGGACACGGGGAGAGGGTACCTGGGTGGCTGCGGAGTGGGGTGGGCAGCAGCTTGCCAAAGGTGTTGAAGACGCCAGCGTCGGAGATGACGATGGGGGCAAAGATCTCCACCTCCTCCTCACTGGGCCCCTTCTGCACCACCACCCCTGTGGGCACAGGGTGGTGAGAGGGCGCAGGGCACTGCCACCCCAACCCCTTGCGTTGTGCCCCCGCAGCAGGGAGGCAGCTGGGGGTCAGCACTCACCCACGGCAGCGCCAGCGGGGGAGGTGAGGATGCGAGTGACCAGGGCACGCACCAGCACGGTGCCCCCGGCGCGCTCGATGAGTGGCACGATGTGGAAGGCGATCTCGCTGGCCCCCCCCCGCGGGTACCAGGCCCCGCGCTGGTAGTGATGCACCATCATCACGTTCACTAGGAAGCTGGAGTCCCGTGGGGCCGTGCCTGGGGATGGGGGACAGCGGGGCTGACTGGCAGAGATTTTCCCTGTCGTGACACAGCTGTCCCCTGTTGTAGCGTGGCCCTTCCATACCATAGCACAGACTGCCCTATTGCAACACAGCCCTCCTCTGTCACAGAATCATCATAGAATCATGCAACCATAAGGGTTGGAAGGAACCTCTAGAGATCATCCAGTCCAACCCCAGGTCTCACAGCCTTTCCTCACAAGAAAGATGTTCCAGTCCCCTGATCGTCTTTGTATCGTGATGGTGCCAACCCCTGCTGTGACACGGCCCTCCCTTATCATGATACAGCCCTCCCCTATCACAAAGTAACCCCTGTTACAACAAGGTCCCTCTCTGTCACCATGCTGATGCTGCCCTTCCCTGTCATGACATCACCTCTTCTCTGCCCTGGTGGGGCCTCATCTGGAGTCCTGTGTCCAGCTCTGGGCTTCCCAGCTCAAGAGGGACAGGGAACTGCTGGAGACAGGCCAGCACAGGGCCACCAAGATGATCAGGGGACTGGAGCATCTCCTTGCCAAAGAAAGGCTGCAGGACCGCAGGCTGTTCAGCGTGGAGAAGAATGAGAGGGATCTTACCAATGCTTAGAAATCCCTAACGGGTGGGTATTGAGAGAATGGGGCCAGTCTTTTTCCTGTGGTGGCCAGTGACAGGACAAGGGGTAACAGGCTCAAGTTGGAACACAGGAAGCTCCGCTGGAACACGAGGAGAAACTTCTTTGCTGTTGAGGTGAGGGAGCCCAAGGCACAGGCAGCCCAGGGAGGGTGTGGAGGCTCCTTCTCAGGAGGTTTCCAAACCCACCTGGACATGCTCCTGTGTGACCTGATTGAGGGGAACTTGCTTTAGGACGGAGTTGGACTGGATAAGCTCTGGAAGTCTCTTCCAACCCCCACCATTCTGTGATTCTGTGACATGGCTCTTGTCTATTGTAACAGTGGTCTCCCTATTGCACCAGCCCCCTCCCTGTCTCACAGCCCCCTGACCGTAGAAGAGGTAGCTGAGCAGGGCGCGCAGGTCACGGTCGCCCGTCAGCCGGGCCACGGCCTCGCTGTGGCTGGTGGCTGCCATGCGGAAGACGGGTGAGATCCAGTAGATGAGGCCGGTGCGGACAAGGACGGCGGCCACCCACTGGGGCACCATCTTCAGCAGCGCCAGCAGCGCCACGTGCCGTGAGGCCATCTGCGTGGGGACCATTCCGTGTCACCCAGGCCACTGCCACAGCCCTGCCACCACCACAGCTTCATGACTGTCACTGCCATGGCCCCAGCATCCCCTGTGTCCCCAGCATCCATCCCCACCATGCCCAGCGCCTGTGTCCACACCACGACCATCACTCATATCTCCACCATGGCATCACACCTGTCCTCAATGCTCCTACAGCCCTTTCCCCATCATGACTGTCACCCACATCCCTATCATGACCATCACATTTGTCCCTGATGTTCCTACAGCCCTCTCCCCACCATGACCATCATCTGCGTCCCCACCATGACCATCACACTTATCTTCACAACGTTACTACAGCCCCTTCCCCACCGTGACCATCACCTACATCCCCACCACCCCTCCCAGACCCATTGATGCCACTACCATCCCCACATCCCAAGCTGGCCAGTCCAGCACCACACTCTGGGAACATGCTCTCACACAGGGGGTGGCATCCCCAAGGACCCACCTTGGAGAGCCTCATGAACTCCCTGATGGCTGCCTTCTCAGCCGGGAACTGCTCCTCCAGGGCAGCAGCAAAGGCAGCCTTGCCAGCACGGAGATGGTATCGGTGTGGGCCCAGGCTCACCTCGTCATAGGGGTCAGGCAGGCGCTGCCAGCACAGTTGCCCATCCGTCAGCTGGTCCAGCGCCACGCGCAGCATGCTGCCCTCGTGCATCTGCCCCACGTAGTGGATGCCTGCAGGATGGGGTTCAGGCAGAGGGGCTGCAGACAGGTCCATTCCCCCACAGAGACACGTGGCAGGAACCCCCAGGGTGGCAGGTGAGGAACTGTGTGTCTAACCACTGTCTGCTGTGGGAGGTGGCAGGGCCTGGGTTGGGTGCACAGCATGCACATAGACTGCACACAGACATGCTGCATGCAAACGGCACGTGCACTGCATGCACACACTCTGCATGCAAACGGTGTGTGCCCCCGCAGCATGCTGCAAACACAACTGGTGTGCAGTGAGGGTGCTCACTGCAAAATCACTACAGGTGCTGCATGCAGACAGCATGCACGCAAACGGCGCATGCAAGCAGGTCACACACAAAGGGCACATGCGCTGCAAAAACAGTGCAGGTGCTGCACCCGGCCAGTGAATGCAGTAACAGGAACGAGCTGATGGAACGCACAAGCAGGACACGCTGCACACACACAAGCAGTGCATGCAACACATTGCAAACACATCCACCTGCAACACTGCCACACAGGGATGGATGCAGGTATGCAACCTGCCTGCAGGCACACAGCAGGGAAGGGAACACCTGCCCTGCCTGCACATCCCAAGCTACACCTGCATGCTGCCTGCACACACACACACATGCTGTCTGCACAGGGTTGCACACGGCTGCACACACACAGGCATACTGCACATACCTGCATACCCCTGCACACACAGGCACATGCTCCCTGCACGCACCTGCACACAGAGGGATAGATGCTGCGTGCACACACAGGCACGTGCTGCCTGCACACACGGGCACACACTGCCTGCACACATCTGCACACACACAGAGGCACATGCTGCGTGCACACAGAGGCACACACCTGCACATATCTGCACGCACAAAGCACATGCTGCCTCCAAACACACAGGTACACGCTGCCTGCACACACAGGCACACACTTGCACATGGCTGCACACACAGAGGCATATACTGCCTGCACACATCTGCACACACATAGGCACACGCTGCCTCCACACACAGGCACAGGGGGTGCCAAGGAGGGTCCTTACCCACATCAAACTCATTGCCCTGCTCCTGGAAGGTGTGGCAGCACCCGCCAGCCTGGTCATGCTGCTCCAGCACCAGCACCCGCTTGCCCGCTTTGGCCAGTGTGCCCGCTGCTGCCAGGCCCCCCATGCCGCTGCCGATGACCACAGCATCCAGTTCCCGTGGCACCCGGCGGGCGCTGAAGCCTGCACACACACATGGGCCTCAGTCCCGGAGCATTGCAGGGATACAGACACGCAGCAGCACACCGAGCGCAGCGGGACAGGCAGACGGATGCGCCCAGCACTCACCCTGCTTCAGCACCTTGTCGCGGGCGCGCGGGTCCATCACCAGTGGCCGGGGGGGACCCGAAGGGGGCTGGGCAAAGGGGTTGCCAGCAGGAGCCAGGAGCCTGTAGGCCACCAGCCCCATCACTAGAGTGCCCACAGCCACCAGTAGCAGCAGCGTGGCCCACATGGCTGTCACTGTGCACAGCACGCTATAGACACTGCACCGTATAGCCCAGGCAGCTTATAGCCAGAGGAGCTTAGCGACACGGCACTTTATCACCACAGCAGCTTATAGTCACCACAGCTTAAAGCTACAGGAGCCTATAACAATGGCACCTTATGGCCACGGCATCCTAGAGCCATGGCATCTTATAGTCACAGCACCCTATGGCTGAAGCACCTTGTAGTCACAGCACTGTAAGGCCGCAGCTCAGGGCTGAGCAGTCACAGAGGAGGGTCCCAGGGTGGGTATCCCCCCCGCCCCAAGCCTCCTTGGTGACAGTGCTGGGATGTGGCAGGACATGGGCCAAACCCTGGGGTGGCAAGAGGCATGCACATGTGTGTGGGTGGTGCATGAGGGATGCATGGTGCTGCTACGAGGGGAGCTGCAGACACACGTGTGCTTGCACACAAGCAGCCATGCAAACACATACACAGCCACATGCATGTGGGAAAGCATGTACCCACCTCCACACCTGTGCAATCAAACTGTACACACACACACACAGGCAAACACATGGACCTTCAACACGCACATGCACCCACACATTCTTCTGTGCAAACACATCCACACCTCTTTCCCACGCACCCCATTGTGCAAACACATTGCACACTCTTACCCCCTGCCCACGCTCCCCCTTGCCCACCCACGCGTGCCCACCCCTCCAGCGCCCCAGCTGCAGCGCCTGCAGCTCTGCTGACCTCTCCCGGCAGCACCAAGCAAGGGCCTGTGCGTGCAAAGTCACACACACATGCACCCCAACACACACAAACAACTCCCTGACCGCACCCCCAAACCCGCACCCCCCCAGGCACCCACAACCACCAAACCCCAGAAACAGACATATCTGCACGTCACATGCTCAACCAGCCCCACACAGACCCCCCCCAGCACCAAACCGGGGCAAAACACAGATTTCCAGAGAAACCCCTCGGTGCTGGCTGTGTGGGCAGGGGGGGCACAGGAGACCCCAAGTGACCCCGGTGCCGCTGTGTCCCCAGCCCGTACCCCCTCCACTCGTAGGACACGGAACCCTCCCTCAGCTTTTCTCTCCTTTAATAAAAGTCACAGCAAAGTACCAAAAAGGAACAACCCAGGGGCAGGGGGAGGAGGGAGGGGGCGGGAGGGAGGGGGACAGCACACCCCACCGACACTGGAGCACAGGGGGGTGTGTGCACACCTGCACGTGTGTGCCCCACACTCCTGTGTCCCGGTCCCATGGCAGCCCCCTTCCACGACAGCCTCAGCAACACCCCAGTGAGGTCCCAGCCTCAGCCTTCCGCCCCCGGGTTAATTAGGGGTTAATTACAGGGCCAGATACACACGGGCAGGGAGTGTCTCGGAGGTTATTGCTACCAGGGAAGGGTGATGGCTGGGCACGAAGGACAAGTAGGGACCCCCATCCTGGAAGGGTGAGAGGGAGTCCCCAGGGGGTGCAGCCTGGGGGTGGGAAAAGACAGGACTTCTGGGTCTAGGGCAGCTGAGGGGGCTCCATCCGAGTGTGACCCACCCTCAGCCCTGGGGGTCCTGTTCAGGCGCTACACCCTGGGGTGGGGAAACTGAGGCACAGCGTGGGTATCCCCATTGGGAAACTGACACATGGGACTACAGGGGGCCAGAGCCACAGCATGCTGGAGGAGCTCACTCATCCCCTGTCCCCCAGCTCGCAGCAACCCTGGCAAAGGGCACAGGCTCCCAGGACAGTATGGGGAGGGGGGTGAGGTTTTGGCAGTGAACTAGCTGTGTGGGTGCTGGGCATTGCGGGGGCACTCTGTCCCACCCCTCGGACCCCACTGGCCACTTCTGCCCCTCCCCATAAATCTGGGGCTGGGTAGGAGGGAGAGAGGGGCCAGGCTTGGGCGAGGGGAACTCTGCAGAGAGCCAGACCCCCAGTGCTGAGCACGGCAAGCTCATCACAGCAGTGAGTGAGACAGCAGGAGCACAACCACCCTCCTCCCCCACAGCCCTCCCGGCCAGGCTGGGGATGGGGGGCAGAGGGGTGAGGACCCCTGAGGGGGCCCTAGTAGACCCAGCTGACGGGCACCCACTGGGGCTGGGCACGCAGGCGCTCCATGGCCTCCCGCAGCCGCCCAAAGGTGCGCTCCAAGTCGTCGTTGGTCAGGCTGAGATCGAAGTAGTGGCCGTAACCGCGCTGGATGCGGCTGCTCTCCTCCACCGTCCGCTTGGCATCGGCCTCCTGTCCCCACACAAGCACTGCCTCAGTTTCCCCATCGCTCCCCGTGCTCCCCACCCCCGCCCTGGGGAGGGGACGGGAGGGGACCCACCGTCAGCTGCTTGGTGGCCACGCCGCTCTCCAGCGCTGCCCGGTTCATGGCCCGCAGCGTCTCCGGGTCGGGGGCTTCGATGAAGACCACATATGGCACAAATTCAGCCGTTCTCAGCACCTTCACTGCCTGGGTGGGAGGGGAGGGAAAGGTGCTGAGCCCCAGGGAGGGCAGGGGGGCAGCCCCAGTCACCCCATTCTTGGCAGGGTGTGTGTCCTCCAGGTGCTCTACCTGGGGGTTGACGTCCAGGATGCACATCTTGCCAGCCTCCACCACGGCGCGGATGGAGTCGATCTTGGTGCCGTAGAGGTTGCCCTCGTACTCGCCGTGCTCCAGGTACCGCCCTGCCTTGACGTCCGCCTCCATCTCAGCCCGCGACACGAAGCGGTACCCGTGCCCGTCTTTCTCGCTCTCCTTCGGCTTCCGTGACGTGTCTGCCGGGGACGGCCCGTCAGTGCCACCCCCCCGACCCTCACGTCCCACCCTGGGGGGTGCCCACGGGGACCTCCATGGGGCTCTGAGGCTGCACTGCGCACTCAGGGGTGCTGCGCTCACCCGCTGCCAGCCAGGCTGGGCTTGGCAGGGGCGGGGATGCCAGGAATGGGACAGCGATGCTGGCATGGCCACAGGGACACTCACAGGGGATGGTGGTGCCATAGCGCGCCTGGTCCGACATGATGAGCTTGTTCTTGAGGCTGCGTCGCCCCACGCCCTGGGCGCCGATGAGCACCAGGGTTTTCCGGCGGAAAGGGGGCATGCGTGCCACCTCTTCATAGATCAGCAGCTCGTGGCGGTCAAACTCTGGGCAAGGGACACAGCTGTCACCCATGGCTGGGACCCTAAATCTACAGGGACTCCAGGACACTGCATCTCCTAAGTGCCACCATGAGCCTGCCATAGGCACAGCCTGGGGACTGTCCCCTCTTCCCTGGGGGGATGCCAGTTGGGGACACTCACCAGCATTCTTCGTTGTCAGGTACATCATCCTCTTCTTCCTCTTCCCACTGAGGCTGCCACACAGGGCTCCTGCTGAGGGCACGGGGGCTGGCTGAGCTGGGGATGGGGACAGGGACAGTGCCGTGGCACAGGGACAGTGCCATGGGAACTGGGACTTGCTGCAGGGACAGTGCCATGGGACTCTGGGAACTGGGGATCTGGCACAGGGGCAGTGCCATGGGATGGGTACAGCACTCAGGGAACTGGGGACCTGGCACAGGGGCAGTGCCATGGGATGGGTACAGCACTCAGGGAACTGGGGACCTGGCACAGGGGCAGTGCCATGGGGTGGGTACAGCACCCAGGGAACTGGGGACCTGGCACAGGGGCAGTGCCATGGGATGGTGACATCACCCTGGGAATTTGGAACCCATCACAGGGGCAGTACTATGGGATGGGGACAACACCCTGGGAATTGGGGTCATTGTCACTGAGGACCTGCCATGCTCCCCCCTGGGAGGCGACGACCCCTCCCCAGGGCCATGTCCTCGCCATGGGGTGGGCAGGGCGGGCCGTACCGGAGCCAGGGGCCACCTCTGCATCCCGCTTGACGAAGGCCTTGCGCTTCTCCTCCAGCAGCTGGCTGGGCACCAGCCCCGCGCTGCCCCCCTCCACGTGGCACGCCTGGAGGGATAGTGATGTGCATGGGGACCCTAGCCCCACAGAGACCCCCCAGCTCCACAGGCACACCCCACTTCCCCCCCCACACAACTCCCACAGCCTCCTCCCACTTGCACAGGGACCCAGGTCCCAGCGACACCCCCACACACACTTCCAGGGATTCTCCCCAGCTCCAGGGACTCTCCTCAGCTCGCAGGGAAACTCCTGACCCTCAGTGGACCCCAGCTGCCAGAGAACCCCCCAGGAGGGGAGCAAAGGGCCAGGACATTCCCCGAGGTCCCTCCCGACCTGCCACCAGTTGGGGTCGTCCTGGTTGACGATCTGCAGCAGGTCACCAGCAGCGAACTTGAGACCAGCTTCCTTGCAGGGGATGAGGCTGTCGGTGGCTGGGTCGTAGTCGAAGTGGCACTTGACAAAGACCTGGAGATGGGGGGGTCAGCGGCGGGGCGGGGTGGTGCGGGGCAGGAGGGGCACTCCACATCGCCTGAGCGGGCTCAACCTCCCGCAGCGTGCCGGGGGGAAACGCAGGGGCTGTTCCACGCGCTCACACACACACGCACACACAGACACACGCGTGTGCATCCCGCTACGCCCCGCCCCCGTCCCGGAGCCGCGTCGCCGCCCCGCGCAGCCACGCACGCACCGCACCCGCGCACACGCACGCGGCAGCGGCAGCCGCCGCCGCGCCCCACAGCGCGCCCACGCACAGCCCCACGCACAGCCCCACGCCCACGCACAGGCACACGCAGGCGGCCAGCGCCGCCGCCGCCGCGCCCGCGATGGCGCACATGTGTGCGGGGCAGCCGCGCACACGCACTCGCGCGCACTCACACGCCGCACCGCGCGCGGTGCCCGCCCGCGGGAGCCCTGCGCCACGCCCGTGGCTACAGCCAGGGGCCCCGGGGCGAGCACGGCCCGGCGCGGGGACACGCCGTGCCAGGGACGCGGTGACAGCGCTGCTTTGTCCCCACAGAGCCAGGATGACGGAGGCCGCCTGTGAGGAGGTGGCACGGGGAGGGGAGGGGAGGGGAGGGGAGGGGAAGGGGGGCACGGGGCACCCTTTGCATCCCCGGGTCTTGCTATGGGGATGGGGACGGCGACAGGACAGGTGCCACTACAGCTAGATGCCCTCACCAGTGCTGGGGCTGCGCTGGCATGGGGCACAGGGGCACAGAGCAAGTCCCTACAGAAGTGAAGGTACCATAAGGAGGGGCCACAGGGGCATGGGGGGCACAGGGCAAGTCCCTACGGGACCATGAAGAGGGGGCACAAGGGGACAGAGGGTTGTGAGGCTCAGGGGACACATGGGGATATGAGATCCAGGGACCATGGGGCAGGTGAGTGTGGGGCAGGGAGACAAGGGACATATGAGCAGGGAAGGTTGGGGGGTGGCATGGGGACGACACGGGGACACTAAGGTGGGAGGGTACAGCGGTGGAAGAGGACCCATGTGTGGGGGACGAGGGAGCCCTGGGCAGGGTGCTGGGTGTGGGATGCAGCTGGGGGAGTCAGGGGGGAGTGGGGCCGGTACCTGGCGCGGCGGGTGAGGCTCCTGGTAGCTGGGCAGGATCTTGAGGACGACGCTGCCGCTGGCGTGGCGCAGGCTGTCCTGCAGCGCCCGCGGGTCGCTGCCCACCTCCTGCCCATTCACCTCCCGGATGACGTCTCCCACGTGCAGCAGCCCCTGCTGCGCCACCATCCCCCCGTGCAGGATGCGGGCGATCACCAGCTCCCCCCGCTCCACCCGGAACGTCACCCCCTGGGGACATGGCCCCTCCTCAGCCCCTTGGCACCAGCCCCACTGCCACCACCCATGACACTGACCCAGTGCCCTCCAGGCACCCTCCCAGCAATGCCCTAGTGCCCCACAGCACCCCAGCACCAGCTCAGCACCCTGCAACATCCCAGCACCCCATAATGCCCCAGCACCCCACAATGCCTCCAGCACCCCACAATACCCTCAGCAACGCCCCCAGCACCCTGCATGCCAATACCCTGCACGCTAATGCCGCCAGTGTCCCCAGCACCTCACAATGCCCCGGTTCCCTGCAGCACCACAGCAAGTCACAATGCCCCTACTGTCCCCAGCACCCCATAATGCCCCCAGCACTCTCCCATGCAAAGGGTCAGGGTCCCCAGCACCCGGTCATGCCCCAGCACCCTGCAGCACTCCAGCACCCTGCAATGCCAATGGCCTCAGCATGCTGCAATGTCCCAGCAGCCAGTGATGCTCACAGTGTCCCCAGCACCCTGCAGTGTACCCGCCGTGCCCCTGGCTCAGGCTCACCAGGTTCTCGCCAGCTGCCTTGCGGATGCCCACCATGCGCACAGCATCAGGGGGCACAGGCTGGCTGTTGAAAGCTGGGTCCAGGCCAGGGCTGGGTGGGGGTGTCTCATAGCTCTTGGAGGCCACCGAGTCGTGGGTCTCCAGCAGGGACTGCAACACACAGGTGTAGGGGGTTGCTGTCACACCCGTCACACACCACCCCGCACACGCCTGGGCCTTGCACAGCCCACCTGGAAGTGGGGCTCACGCAGGATGCGGGTCAGCTCGGCTGCCGCCCCGTCCCGCCGTGCCAGGTGCCCGATGTCACGCAGGATCTCCTGCACCAGCTCCAGGTTGTTGTCCCTCACTGCCTCCAGCTTCCGCTCCTCCAGCCGCTCGTGGGCCTGGGGCAAGTGGGCCAGGGGTTAGGGACTGTGGGCAAGTCTCTGACATGGACGAGTCTCTGGTGTGACCCAGCATGCACACGCATGAGCACACACAGCATACGAGCACAGACGTGCCCTTTGCACATGCACACACACCACCCACCCCCTCAAACCTGCCCTTTTCAATGCACACACAGGCACAGCTTCAAGTACATGGTCATGCATACAAATGCACGTGTGTGCACGCCCTTGCACTCCCATCGCTGCAGCAAGGTGTGCACACACATGCTGCTGCACCGCTGTGTGCATGTGCATATACACATACGCACTGGCAAACATGCAGGACGTGGGGCTGGCCACACGCACCCCATTGACACAGACATCAGGTGATAGGCACACACAGACGCACGCAAGCACTCATGCACACCCAGCTGCACGCACACCATGAGGGGCACTGCACACCCAGCACCCTCCCCACCCCGTCCCTGTGCAGGCAGAGCTACCCCTCACCCCTGCACAAAAACACCTGCAGCCTCACATGCACAGGCGCACATGTATGCACATGCAAACACACATGCACACACACGTGTATGCTTGTGCACACAGACAGCTCCCTGCATACATACACATGTGCAAGTGTAGATCCATGCATGCACATGCATACACACGCATGCACAGCATCTCTGCATGCACACGTGTGAACACACATCCATGTACAGACACACAGGTATGTGAGTGCACCCCTGCACATGCATCCCCACACACATGCATCCACATGCATGTTCAGCCACACAACACAGGTACACAGGTGCATGCACACACACTGATGTGCCCATACACCCATGCCCACTCTTACACAAACACACCCTGCTCCCCCCTCCCCCTGTGCCCCACTCGCTGCTGCCTGCTGTGGTGTTCCCACGGTGCTGCACCTTGGCCAAGGACCTCACGATTGGGCTCTCCATGATGCCACGGAGGAAGATGAGGTCAAGGTCAGCAGCCCCTGGAGCACCAGGGAGCCCCATGAGGTTGTCCAGGACCTGTTGCATGGCTAGGGGGCACAGGGCCACGGGTGGAACATGGGGACATGGAGGAGGTGAGAGAGAGCAGGAGAGAGCAGAATGTGAGTGAAAGTCAAATGCAGCCAGGAGTGCACAGGCTCCCGCCATCCTGCCCCATTTGCCCCAGGGTTTCCCAATTATGGGACCTGGCAGGGAACGTGGGGATGGTGTGGGGGGATGGTGTGGGGGTCTGTGGGAGCAGAGACACCCTCTATCATCCAACAGAAAGGATAGACAAACTGACATGCCCTGCAGCACCATCACCTTGCCATGCCTGCCCAGGGGGGGGCTACAGGACACCACAGCCCCTGGTGGGAAGTAGCCCCCCAACACCTTGCAGTCTGGGGCTGAGGACTAACCCTGGCTGCTCAGCACCACAGTCCCCCTCGTGCCTCAGTTTCCTCCGGGCAGAGCTCACCTGCACACCCACCCACTGCCCACTCACCCTCCCGTCCCTGCAGGAAGTTGCACTGTACTCTCAGTCTCTGCAGTGAGGACCAGACAGAGACCCCCAAAAGCCACCACTTGGGACTGTCCCCGGGGGGGGGGGCGTTCCCCACAGCCGGTGCACGCAGCAGCGGGGGAGGGGTTACATTGCAAATGGGGGGCGATATAGGCAGGGGGTGTAACGCAATTGGGCAGCCGCGATGCAATGAGGGGGTGCGTGATGCAACGAGGGGGTTCATGATGCAATGGAGGAGGGTGCAGTGTAATGGACGGGGGGAGGGTGCGATGTAATGGAGGGGGAAAGTGTGATGCATCCGCGGCTGCGATGGCAGCGGGCACCGCCGCACCGCGCTAGGCTGCGCGGCCATGGCGGGTGATGCTCGCGGCGCGGCTGCGGGGGGGGTGACAATCCACGCAGCCCCTCCCGGACCGGGGGGTCACGGCATGACCCCATACCTCATCTCCCAGCTCACCCCCCTTACCGCATCCCCAATCCCCCCGCCCGCGCCATCCTCCCGTGTTGCATCTCCTTCCCCTCGGGGCCGCGTCCCCCCCTACCTTGGGGACCCAGAGGGGCGGGGGCGGGGAGCGGGGCCCCTCCGCCGGGGCGGCTCATGGTTGCGGGCGGTGGAGCGGGGCAGCCCCCCCCAACCCCCAGCCCCGATCCGGGTACCGTCGCCCTCTCCCCGCCCGGGCCCCCCCGGGGCTGGGGCCTTGCACACGGAGGCACACGCGAGCCCTGGGATGGACCCCGCACACCCGCGGCCGGGGGCGCGCGTGGGGAGGGGGGAGCTGCTCACACGCGCGTGCACAGTTAAACGCGCGCGCAGCTCCGCACGCGCGGGCACACCCGTGTGAGCAATCCCGAGTGTGCAAACACACACACACAAGTACACACACGCACCTGCCGACGGCCACGCGCTCGAGCACTGTCCGGGGAGTCAACGCGGGCGCAGGGGCACGCGGACGCCTGTTGCGTGCAAAACGCACCCGTGCACACACGCATGTGTGAGCACGCACAGCCCTGAGCGCCCACGGACACGCGCGCCCGTGCGTGACTACACAAGCGTGCAGAGCCATGCACCCGCTGCTGCCTGCTCACACTCCTGCACACACGCACGCTCCTGTGCACGCTCACTCCCCCCCCCCCCATGCACGCTCACACTCGAATGCAAACCCACGCGTGCCTCCCCGGTACGCGCACACCGCTGTGCCTGCTCACCCTTGCTTGCACGCCCACCCTCGCTTCCCCGTGCGCGCTCACCCGTGGCAGCCCCCCCGCACGCAGCCACGCAGCCTCCCGCGGCCTGGGGAGGGGGAGCAGCAGGGGCTCGGCCCCTTTAAGGGGGCGGGCGGGGGGCGCGGGTCCGCGCTGTTGCCATGGCGACTGGGGGGGAACGGTCGGGGAGCGCAGCGCAGGAAGGGGGGGTGGGGGCGGGTTTAAAGGGACCGCGCTCCACTCGAGTGCGCGCCCCCCTGCACACGCGAGCACACGCGCACGCAGGTGCTCACCCCCGCAGGAACGATGACCCACCCCCTCGCACACCCGCGCCCGGAGCGGACGCTCCCCGCGGACCCGGCAGCAACTACCGCACCCCCAGGCTGCGTTTGCACACACGTGTGCCCGCGTGTGTGCGTGCAAGCCCCGGCTTGGTGAACGCTCACCCGTGGCGGAGCTGGGGGCGGCTGCCGGCATCTCGGCGGTGCTGTGGGCACGGCCGGGCACGCGTGACTGGCACCGACGGGACGGGACCGGCTGCGCAGGCGTGTGCTGCTCTGGCACACGCGGCCACCCTTGTCCGTGTGCATACACAGGCGTGTGTCCGTGTGTGAGCAGACCACAGACGTGCAGGGACACGAGGCCTCTGCATCCTGTGTCTGTCATCCCCCCCCCCCAGCCCCACATTTTGCCCCACGGGGACAACAGCCAGTGCTGGTGCCGACACCTGCGCAGTGGGGCATCCCACACTATGTCCCAGCCCTGCCACCCCCAGATCCCCTCTGTTGCCCTTGACCCCTGAACAGGCAAAGGCAGGAGGTGGCTGCAAGGGAGTTTATTGCTGGGAAATCCAACCCGATCCTGGAGTTATGGGTGCAGCAGGGCCATGGGTGCTGCAGAGGCTGGGGGGGGGTGCACCCTTTAGGTTTCCTCTTCACCCACTTGGCCCCAGCAGTGTCCCTGTAAGGAGAGGGGGTCAGCAGCCAGCCCCCTGTAGACCCCCCCTCAAATTTCCCATCCCTGCATCCCCCAGCCCAGGGCTCCCACATCTCCACCCAGGACAGTGCCTGTTGGGGAAAGTGAGGCACTGACAGTGCAGCGAGGGTTCAGCCAGCCCCCACCCCCCCAGCTTAGCTGCTGTTCAGATCTCACACTCCTGCCCCTCACCTGGGGCTCAGCAACCCGCAGTGCCGAAGGGCTCCTCACACAGCGCCCGTCCACCTGACCGCTTGCCGTACCTGCGAGGGGGAGCACATTACAGGGAGCACAGTGCAACGGGGGGCTGGCTGCAGCCAGCAACGGGTGCAGCGAGGGAGCATCTGGCAGGGGAGCAGTAGGTTGCGATGGGGAATGTGCTGAAATCAGGTATGAATGGCAGTGGATGCAAATTGCAGCGGGGAGCACACTTCAGTGGGAATTGCACTGCAGCAGGGAGCTGGTGGCAACAGTTGAGCAGGTTGCAGTGGGGCAGCATGGTGTGATGGTGTGCTGCAGTGGAAGAGAGCTGCTTGCAGCTGGAGAGCATATTGCAACAGGCAGGGTGTTGCACAGGTAGCACATTGCAATGGGGAGCACACTGCACAGGGAGAGTGCTGCAATGGGAGCAGGCTGCAATGCAGCAGGTAAAAGGATTGCAACAGGGAGCTCATTGCAATGGGGAATAGTTTGCAGCAGGGACTATGTGGCAGTGGGCAGCACCTCACAGAGGTCCTGCCACCATGCCTCCACCGCTAATGCCCCCTCTGCCACACCACCTGTGCTGTGCCCCCTGTTATGTGCCCCCCTATGCCATGCCCCTGCTGCTCACCGGTGCCGTGTGACCACGTTCAGGTACTGCTGGAGATCGTTGTAAAAGCGGACGAGGTCCTCAACGGGTGCGTCGTCCCCAGGGTAGGTGGGCTGTGCAGGGCCGGTGGACACATGGCCTGCCAGCAGCGCCAGGGCGCAGGCAACGAGCAGCAGGGAGGGCCAGCGGGGAGCCATGGCTGCACCGCACGCCACAGGCTCAGGTTCTGCCAAGGGCACGGCTGTGCATGCACACAGGCACACACACCGCTCACCTGCACGCACGCACGCACACACACACACACACAGAGCGCTCACCTGCACATACACACCCCCCCCCCACACACACACACCGTTCACACACACATGCACTGTTCACATGCACATACTCACACACACATGCACACTATTCACATGCACACACACATATGCACTGTTCACATGCACACATCTGCACACACACGTACACTGATCACATGCACACACACATATGCACACTCTTCACCTGCACACACACACACATATGCACACTGTTCACCTGCACATACACACATATGCACTGTTCACATACACACACACACACCTGCACACTGTTCACATGCACACATCCACACACACATGCACACTGTTCATCTGCACACATACATACACACATGCACACTGTTCACATGCACACACACACATGCATACTGTTCATCTGCACACACCCACACATGCACCGTTCACATGCACACACCCACACACACACTGCTCACCTGCACACGCACCCCCCCACACACACACATATATGCACACTATTCTGCACACACACACACGCACACCACTCACCTGCCCACACACACATGCACACAGCTCACCCTGACACACACACACATGCACAGTGCACACCTGCACACCCACACATGCATGCACACCATTTGGCTGCATACACACCCTTCAGAAGACCCTCTGCATGCACACCAAACCTTCACTCTGCAGGGTGTGAGCATACGTGCACACAGAGCCATGCACATACCCCTGCACACACACACCCCCGCCTCTGCTCCATGAGTGCACACAAGCACACACAAAACCACTCATGCAGCACACACATGTCCGTGTGTATACAGGTACATGTGCAGCCATACACAGAGATGTGCAGACACACATACACACTCTCCCAGGGCGAACACACGGGCCCATTCCTAGAGCACATACACATGTGTGCACACGCACTGTCACACCCCTACACATAGGCACACACACTCAGCCTTGCACATGTGCCTGCACATCCATTTCACACTCATATGCACAGACATGACATGCTGGCCTCTGCACACCCCACACCCCCTGCACAACCCTCAGCACCCCATCCCCCAGCACTGGCTCTGCCACTCCCCACAGCCCAATCCCCTGCAGGGACAAGGCCCCAGCTCCACTCACCTGCTTCCAAAGCAGTGGCACAGGCACACAGCAAGGGAGAATGCAGGGAGACACACGGGGAGATGCCGCCGACGATTCCCCTGTTCCGAGGTGACACCACTGTCACCGTGGTGCTGCTCCTTATATCCCCCTTGTCCCCCCCACTGATATCAGTGTGCCACACAGCACCTGCAGCCACGTGGCGGGGGGGACAGGGGTCATCAGGGGTGACACGGGCCATTGGGAGCGTGACAGGGACATCTGGCCCCTAACACAGCCCTGGTTAATGTTTGACCCTGGGAGGGCTTCCGGCGGGGCCGAGGACATGGACCATCCGGTGTCTGTCCCCAGAGCATCTCAGCCCCACAGATGGACCAAAGGACGTGACGTCTGGGGAACAGCTGGCATGGTGCATCACAGGGGATAAGGCTGGCAGGAGGGGGGTGGGCAGCAGAGACAGCGAGGTATGGGCAGAGGGGAGTGGGACAGAAGGACACTGGAGCGGCACTCAGAGACATGGGGGAGTGGGGGGCACAGATAGGTCAAGGGCCTGACATTGGGGTGGGATGAAAGGATAGAGGGAGGAGGAGGACGGGAGGAGCATTGGTTGTGTGGGTGACAGAGCAGGGATGGGGGACAGCAGCCCCTGCTGCAGCTGGGACCAAGGACGGGGTTGCTCCCCTCTGCTCCTGCCACAGGCTGGGTCAGGCAGTCAGAGGGGTGTGGGGAGGTCTCTGGCCCAGACCTGACACGGTCCCAGACAGCAACAGTCCCCATAGGGACCCCATGGTAGACATCAGCACCTACTGCACCCCACACCTAGAACACTCCCACAGCCACTGCACCCAGCACACCCCAGAGCTCACTATCAGTGCCCCCCAAATCCTCACACCTGTGCACCCCGGCATCCACTGCCTGGGCATCCCACCACCTTCATACCCACTCAGTGCACCCCAGCACCCACCACTGATATGCCCCATGAACCCCAGCACCTTTGCAGCCCCTCATCCAGCACACTCCAACACCCAGTGACAGTGTACACCGTTCCCTGAACACCCCAACACCCACTGACAACATCCCCTCCACAGTCAGCGCACTCCAGAACATTCTGCTAGTGCCCCCACTACCCCCACACCCAATGTACCCAACATCCAACCCCAGTGTGCCCCAGTCCCCCAGCGCACCCCACTCTCCCCTCTCCCCCTGACCACTTCCACCAGACCCAATGTCCCCCTGGTCTACCTCCTCCGTGACCCTTCCATCCCCCACGAACTCCCCACGTCCCTCCCTGTCCCTCCACCTTCACCCCAGACAGTCCTCTGTCCTTACTCCCTCTCCACCTTCCCCCACCCCTCCCTCCGTTCCTCCTGCTCCTGCATCTCCCCTGCACCCTCCCAGCTCCCCTCCATCCCACATCACCTCTGTACCCCTTTATCCCCCTTGCACTCCTCCATATCTCCACCCCTCATCCCAGCAGAAACAGCCCAGACCCCAGACAAGTGCCCACAATCGTGTTCTTTATTGCCACTGGTGGGGGCTTGCAGGGACCACACGGGACCCCCCCCCCACCCTGAACAGTGATGGGGAGGGGATGGGGTCAGGACCCCCTCCCGGCGGGACATTCCTGGGCCAGGCTCTGAGGGGTCCCCAGCCTTCCTGGCAAGGGGATCCATGCTGGCCCTGGGTGCTAGGGCTCACCCTGCAGCAGAGCCCCAGACTCCTCAGGGGGATATGGGGAGGATTTGGGGGATGGGGGTGCTGGAGGATCTGGTCACCACGTAGAGTCATCGTCATACCTGTGGGGAAGGGCTGGCATGAGGAAAAGGGGAACGAGACCCCCAGCACCTACTAGGACCCCCACCCCAGGGTGCAGGAGGGGTTGTAGCCCCTTTCCTTGTCCAGAGGGTGATGGGGACAGGACAGGGACACTCACCGTGACCTGTCACTGCTGGCCCCGAGAAGCAGCTCCGACACCACCTCCCCGGGGCTGGCGCGTTTGCCGTACCTGCGGGTCACAGAGCACACGGGTGGGTGTGCAAAGGGGGGTGACTGGGAGTGCAAAGGGGGGTGGGTGGGCATGCAAAGGGGTGGGAGTGGGCACACAAAGGGGTGTGGGTGGACACACAAACGGGTGCGAGTGGGCATGCAAGCGGGACCTCACAAGCACATGAGTGCGTGCAAGCAGGAACTGCTGTGTGCATGCAACAGAGCCCAGGGGTGTGCAAATGGACCTGTCTGCACGTGCAGAGAGGCTTGCACAAGTGCCACTGAGCTGGCACACACATGTTCATGCTCGCCCACGCTCACCTCTGCCGCGTCACCAGGTTGATGTAGTGGCGGAGTGCCGAGAAGTACTTGGCCATCTCCTCGGGGGAGGCGTCATCCCCGGGGCTCTCAGGCTTGGGGGGGTAGGCAGCTGCCAGCGTCCCCAGGCACAGCAGGGCACAGAGGGCAATGGCTGCCAGCACACGCCACGGCCTCGGAGTCAGCACCATCTGCAGGGGGAATGGGGATGGGGTTGGGGATGGGGATGGGGATGGGGATGGGGATGGGGATGGGTCAGCCATGGCTGTGTGTGCATCACCCCCATCCCAGCCTGGAGCTGCTCTGCCCCCTAACAAAGGCCCCATCTCCCTGCGAAATGCCACCCCAGGACCTTGTCTCTTGTTAGGATGTCATACCCCAGGGACACCCTGCTCCCCAAGATGTCTCCGTCCCCTGGTTGGGACCTCAGTTCCCCCCAGGGAACAGCTTCCCTCCAGGAACAACCCCTCCCCATGCTCCCACGGGAATATTTCCCTTCGAGAGATGACCCCACTGCCCCGAAGGGGCCATCTCCCACCTAGGGACCTCAATACATAACCTCTAAGTCCCCAAGAGTCCATCTCCTTGCCCAGGACCCCCAGGAACTTCCTCCTAGCTTCCAAAAGGTAGATCTTGTTCAGAGACCCCTCTGAGCCAGTCCCTAAGGGATCACATCCTTCCCCAGGACTTCAGACACCCCTCCATCTCCCAGAGCATATCTCCCTCCAGAGACCCCCCTCCCCAGCATCCCCAAGGGAGATGTCCCACCTCAAAGGACCCCAGAGCCCAGCCCACCCCAAAGGACACCTCCTCTGCAGCCCCCTCTCCCATGTCCCCGAGGGACTGCCTCCCTCCCCAGAGACACCTCCCCTCCGTAGGATTCCCATGGGAGCCCCCAGCCCCATCTCTCGGCTGTCCCCGCACTCACAGTGGAGGAGGTGGGAGGTGACAGCAGGGCCTGGCAGCGGGGTAACAGCGCTGGGGACACAGCAGCTCCTCCACCTGCCCGGGGTTTTATATCCTCTGAGGGGGCTGCTGGCTCCTCCCTCACCCATGACCGACCCATAGGCACAGCAGGACCCCGCAGGCCCTGGGACACGTGCCATCACCCTGTCACTGTTCCTCTGCAGAGCCCCCCAACCTGCACTGAGAGACTCTGCAGGCACAGGGCACGCACAGGACATGGAGGACACAAATAGGACACAACCCAGAGACACAGCATGCGGCTGCAGGACACAGACGTGGTGTGTGGCATAGGGCATGGCTTTGGCACACAGACACAGGTGTGACACGCAGCCATGGCACACGGACACAGATGTGACATGTAGCCATGGCACACGGACACAGATGTGGCATGTAGCCATGTAACATGGACATGGCACATGGACACAGATGTGACATGCAGCCATGGCACATGGACATGGCACACAGGCAGGGCATGTGGCACAAGGCAATGGCACACAGACACAGATGTGACATGTAGCCATGGCACACGGACACAGATGTGGCATGTAGCCATGTAACATGGACATGGCACATGGACACAGATGTGACATGCAGCCATGGCACATGGACATGGCACACAGGCAGGGCATGTGGCACAAGGCAATGGCACACAGACACAGATGTGACATGTAGCCATGGAACATGGACATGGCACACGGACACAGATGTGACATGCAGCCATGGCACACGGACACAGATGTGGCATGTAGCCATGTAACATGGACATGGCACATGGACACAGATGTGACATGCAGCCATGGCACATGGACATGGCACACAGGCAGGGCATGTGGCACAAGGCAATGGCACACAGACACAGATGTGACATGTAGCCATGGAACACGGACATGGCACACGGACACAGATGTGACATGCAGCCATGACCATGGCAGAAGGACATGGCACACAGGCAGGGTATGTGGCACGAGGCAATGGCACACAGACACTGGTGTGGTGTGCAGCCATGGAACATGGACACGGCACACGGATGTGACACACAGCTATGGCACACACCTTGGAACGTGGCAGTGGCACACACGGACATTGGCCACTCGTGGGGACACAAACACAGCACAGCAGATGGGACGCAGCCCCGGCACCAAGCACCCATGCGGGACAGCACAGGGGATGCGATGCAGCCCGCGGCTGCCTCAGTTTCCCAGGGCTGGGCACGGAGCCGCCGTGACCGGCGGTCACAGCCCCGGGGAGGGACAAGCCAGGGGGACACGAATTCGCTCTGGGTTTGGCATCGAGGAGCCACCGATGTGCCGGCCTGGGGGGAAGCCAGGGCACGGAGGGGCCGTGCCGGGAGAGGTGCTGGGGGTCCGCTCCGGGAAGGGTCCTCAGTGGCCCCGGGATGCGCCCACCCAGCAGCAGCCGCACGGCCAGACAGCGGATAGCGGGGCAGAGGGGGCAGAGGCCCGCCGTGCGGCCGAGGGGAGAGGGGAGCAGCCCCCCCGGCCCAACACCTCCCGCTTTCCCACCGGCAAGGGCGAACGGCAGGGCTGATGGGACCGGCGGGGGCTGCGGCTGCCCGTGCCACGGGGTCTGCCCCATCGGGAGGGGCGGCGGGACACACAGTGGCCCCACCGCCTGGTCACGGACCGAGCCCCGCGGGACGGTGGCGGTGTCACCGCCTGGTCACGGACGTCCCCGAGCTGAAGCCCGGAGGGAGGGTCCCCAGTCCCGCGAGCCGACCCGGCGGGGGAGCAAAGACTTTCTGCCCCATTTCCCCCGAGTGACAGCAAACAGCCGTTTTCCAAAGGTCACAGGATGGCTCTGCCCGCGCGGGGGCGGGGGGGGCCCGGCTGCTCCCCCTTCCCGGGGGAGGAGGAAGGTCTGGGGCTGCAGGTGCACGGCTGGAGCTCAGGCAGCCCCCCGAGGGGAGGGGTCCCGCCCCCGCGGCGTCCCGCGGACTGAAAGGCGCTGGGAGAGCAAACAGGACCCTGCCGCTTCCCCGCACTTTATGACTCCGGTTCCGCCGGAGGCACATTAGGGGCCACCCGTGGAAGGCCCCCGGAGGAAGGCCCTTATCAGCCGCTGTTTGCTTTTCCACCGCACAGCCGGGGGGGCACAGACGCCTGCCCAGCCGGGCGGCAGGACGGGCACACGGCCCGTGGGAACACCCGGGGACTACCGGCCCCTCACCGCATCCAGCCGTCGCATCTCCCACGCCAGCCCGGGGGCTACCGGCCCCTCGCCACATCCTGCCCTAACATCTCCCACGCCAGCCCGGGGGCTGCCACTCCCTCGATGTGTTCCACCATAACATCTCCCACGCCAGCCCAGGGGCTGCCGGCCCCTCGCTGCATCCTGCCGTGACATCTCCCATGCTAAGCACATCCTCCCTCAAGCACCCACCACCGGGCACAGGCAGGAATCGGCAGTAAAACCCAGCCTGGGACTCTCTGCTTCCCCTGCCTCAGTTTCCCCACGGGAGGGGGAGGAACACTCCACAGTGCCCACACACCCCATACACACCTCTCCTCCCCTCCCTGAACCCTCTAAAGCAGCTGGGCCTGACCCCCCTGGCACACAACAGCCACCACAGCCCAGGGACGACGTGAAAGGTTTCTTGTTTCATCAGTAAAAATACAGCTGGGAGGTTGGGGGGGGTCACACAGCTTGGTGGGGAGGGGGCCCAGCCACACAGTGGCCAGCTCCCCACGAGCAGGAGCCCCCCTTGGCTCCCCTACATCCCCGGGGCAGCGGCTGCCCACTCCTCTGGCAAAATTATCAAATATTTACCAACAGTAATTAAAAAAAAAAAGAGAATAAATAGCAGTGATTGTTTAAAAAAGCCTCCCCCCATCCCCACCGCCCTGCGCCCTCCAGTCCCAGCTCAGCCGTCTGTGGCCAGGATGACGACGGCTCCGAAGATGCCGACGTTTTGCCCGATGAGCTTCATCTGGTTCCAGAACTCGACGCGGCGCGAGTCGTGCCAGTAGCCGATGTTGCCGTCGATGAGGAGGATGGCGAGGGGCAGCAGCACCGCCAGCACCTGCGCCGCCGCGCGCACGTAGTAGCCCGACAGGAAGGCGAGGGCCAGGAGGCCGTAGAGGATGAAGAGGAGCTGGAGGGCGAGCTCCCCACCCAGGAGGTGGTTCAGGTAGGCCAGGCGGTCCTCCTTGCTGTGCTGCAGGGAGTAGGCCTGGCAGGGAGGGGGCACACAGATGGGGAGGCGGCTGAGGCACCCACCCGAGGCTGCTCCTCTCCTCCAGGGAAGGGAACGCTCGGGGGTGCAGCCCCTGCTGTACCTGGCAGATGAGGTAGATACCGAGGAAGACCTGTCCCGTGGACTGCAGGGAGCGGCTGCGCGGCTTCTGCCGGTACAGCTCGCCGGCGCCGCTGGCCAGGATGAGGAAGCCGCCGATGATGGCAATAGTCCGGGAGTACATCCGCACCTGCGGCGGCAATGCCGTCACCCCGCTGCGCCCCCGCCAAGGCTGGGCAGGGCGCTGGAGGGCTTCGGGGGCTCCTCACCTTCAGCCAGTCGCCGTAGTGGACGTGGCCGCTGACGTGGGCGGCGTAGGTGGCCACGGCCAGCTGCAGCGCGGCCCCCAGCGCGAACCAGCGGCGCTTGACGCCGAAGGACATGAAGCTGGCGCAGAGCACGGCCACCCCCATGTCCACGTACAGGTAGGGCACGGGGATGTCTGGCTTCCTGAGGGGTGTGGCAGCTCCAGCCCCGACACCCAGCTCCGCACAACCACCCCTGGCCCCTCTCCCCGAGACCCTCCCTCACCCCCAGCTCCACACAGCCACCCCTGGCCCCACTCCCCAAGACCCTCCCTCACCCCCAGCTCTGCACAGCCACCCCTGGCCCCGCTCCCCCTCAGACCCTCCCAGCTCCACACAACCACCCCTGGCCCCTCTCCCCCCGAGACCCTCCCTCACCCCCAGCTCCACACAACCACCCCTGGCCCCTCTCCCCCTCAGACCCTCCCTCAGCCCCAGCTCCACACAACCACCCCTGACCCCACTCCCCCTCAGACCCTCCCTCACCCCCAGCTCCACACAGCCACCCCTGGCCTCACTCCCCCTCAGACCCTCCCTCACCCCCAGCTCCACACAACCACCCCTGGCCTCACTCCCCCTCAGACCCTCCCTCACCCCCAGCTCCACACAACCACCCCTGGCCCCACTCCCCTTCAGACCCTCCCTCACCCCCAGCTCCACACAACCACCCCTGGCCTCACTCCCCTCAGACCCTCCCTCACTCCCAGCTCCACACAACCACCCCAGTCATGCTCCCCTCAAGACCCTCCGTCACCCCTAGCTCTGCCAGAGGCCTGTCCTGGCTCCACACAGCCCTCCGTGCCCCGTGTCTAAACAGCCTCAGCCTCTCCACAGCTCTGCCCTTCTCTCAGCCCTCACCCAGCTCCACACCCACCTCAGGACCTCCCCAACTTCCCCACAGGCCCCAGCCCCACACCATCCTGCACCCCCTCAGCTCTACACTCACCCCAGGACCCACCAGCTCCCCCAAACCCCCCCAGACCCACACTCACCCCAGGCACACCAAATACACACCATTCCCTGGGCCTCACATCTGACTCAGTCCCACACTCGCCTCAGGAGCCCTTCAGCCACCCCACACCTACCCCAGCCCCACACTTGCCCCAAAAGCCACACACATACCCGGCTCCCTGGGCCTCACACCTACCTCAGCCTTTCCCAGCCCGTCCTCCCATCCCAGGAGCCCCTCACTGGACCCAGGACCCCCACAAGTACACCATTCCCAGGCCCCACATCTGCCTCAGCTCCTCACAGCCCCACATTGACCCCAGGAGCCCCACACACACCCATCTCCCCGGGCATCACACCTGCTCCAGTCTCTCCCCACCTGCTGCCCCACCCCAGGAGCCCCTCACAGCCCCACACCTACCCCAGCCCCATAAGTACACCATTCCCTGGGCCTCACATCTGCCTCAGCCCCTTGCAGCCCCTCACTGACCCCAGGAGCCCCTCAGCTGCCCCACACCTACCACAGCCCCACACCCGCTGTGGGAGCCCCTCATACCCCCCAGCCCCACACTGACCCCAGGAGCCCCTCAGCTGCCCCACACCTACTGCAGCCCCACACCTGCTGTGGGAGCCCCTCACACACCCCAGCCCCACACTGGCCCCGAGCCCCTCACTGTCCCACACATCCCTCAATCCCACAGTAGCCCCTCAGCTGCCCCACACCTGCTGCAGGAGACCCACATGCACATCACTCCCTGCGCCCCATGTTTGTCTCAGCCCCTCTCAGTCCCACACCCACCTCAGGAGCCCCTCACAGCCCCACACCGGCACCGAGACCCCTCAGACCCACACATGCCAGTCCCACACTGGCCCCAGGAGCTCCCCACAGCCCCACACACCCCCATCCCCACACTGGCCCCAGGAGCCCCTCACAACCCCCAGCCCCATGCCGGCCCCGGGGCCCCTCACAGCCCCACCCCCCCCCCCTCCCCAGACCCGCCTCAGGAGCCCCTCACAGCCCCACAACCCCCCAGCCCCACGCCGACCCCGGGGCCCCTCACACCCCCCAGCCGTATACCCGCCTCAGGAGGCCCTCCCAGCCCCACACCCACCTCAGGAGGCCCTACAGCCCCACACACCCTCACAGCCCCACATCCCCCCAGCCCCACGCCGACCCTGGGGCCCCTCACACCCCCCAGCCATATACCCACCTCAGGAGTCTCCCCAGCCCCACACCCTCCCAGCCCCATACCCACTTCAGGAGACCCTCACTGGCCCCGAGGCCCTTCACAGCCCCACACTGGCCCCGGGGCCCCTCACACCCCCAATCCCCACACCTGCCTCAGGAGCCCCTCACAGCCCCACACCCCCCCAGCCCCACGCCGACCCCGGGGCCCCTCACATCCCCCAGCCGTATACCCGCCTCAGGAGGCCCTCCCAGCCCCACACCCACTTCAGGAGGCCCTCACTGGCCCCGAGGCCCTTCACAGCCGCACGTCGGCCCCGGGGCCCCTCACACCCCCCATCCCCACACCCGCCTCAGGAGCCCCTCACACCCCACACCCCCCGAGCCCCACGCCGGCCCCGGGGCCCCTCGCCCGCCCGCGCCCTCCCGCGCCCGGGAGCCCGGCGGCGGGTGCGCACCGGCGGGCGGCGGCGCGCTCGGCGCAGAGCAGCAGCCCGCTGAGGCAGTGCCAGAACGGGAAGCGCGTCAGCAGGACCCCGCCGCCGGCCGTCAGCAGCCGCAGCGCGCGCCGCCGCCACCCGCGCGCCGCCGCCATCGCCGCGCCGCCGGAAGTCCCGCCCCGCCGCCGCGCCGCCGGAAGTCCCGCCCCGCGCCGCCGCCCCGCGCCGCCGCCCCCCCGCAGCCGCAGAGACGGGTGATGGTTAAAAAAATTGCGGGTTTTATTGGTTTTTCTCGTCGCTAAACAATGCTAAAAAATTCTCCCTTTTTTTGTGTTTTTACTATTTTTTTTTCTTAATTTTTTTCCTGTTTTTCTTGGTTTTTTTTAAGGTTCAGTGAAACCTCTCCTGAAGGCAGGGCTTGAATTGTTCGGGGACAGACGGCGACTCGTTTCCTTTGAAAACAAAACCAAAACGGGACGGGGGAGGGTCGTGGCAAAAAAAAAGAAGGGGGGGGGGAAAAAAAAAAAGGAAATTAAAAAGAAATTGATAAAAAAGGAAAAAAACCCCAAAGGATTAAAGAGAAGGGGTAACTCGGGAAGCCCCAAACTCAGGGCTGGCCGGGGGGAGGCTGCTGCCCCTTCCCTGGGGCCGGCGGGTGCGAGGGCAGGGAGGGAGGGGGTCGGGGATGTTTTTGCCACGATCCTGGATCGAGAGAACTGCTAGAAGCAGAAAATATTTAAAGAACATTTTAATATATATTCATATATATATTTAAAGATAAGAAAAATAAAGAGTAATTCAAGCCTTGCCCTGTGCAAACAAAATTAAAACGAGACCGGGCTCTGGTCACAAGGGTCTCGGCTCGGCCACTGCAGTCAGCTCGTTCCTTTTATTTCTGGAGGGGTTGTGGGGAGGGTGGGGGGAAGGGAGATGGGCAGGAGGAGAGCCGAGGGGACAGATGTCCTTTAGAAAAGTAAAGAAGGGTGGGAGGGGGCAGGAAAAACGAAAAGAGAGCTTAAAACAAAATAAAAGCAACCAAGTCTGACTGGCCAGTGGGGAAGAAAAGATGGCGGACAAAGGAAAGTCTGTTAGTCAAGTAATGCATGAGCTTTTAAATTATTCTCTTTTCTCGTTTGTTTTAAAGTCTAAGGTTTGGAATCGGTTGAGCTCCCCATTAACGAGCTCAAAAGAAAGGAAACAAAAGCTGATCCCCCCCGCGGGTGCCCTCCCGCCTCCGGGACTTGCAGCGGGGAGCCCGGGCGCCGGCGCAGGCCTCAGGACGACAGGGACGTCTCCTTCTGTGTCTGCTGTGCTTGTGAACGTTGCATTACCTTCTGGCTTTCCACATCTCGAAAATGTTTCTCCACCTGCCAGTAGGGAAGGGGGTTGGACAGAGAGAGCAGGTCAGCAAAGGCGGGGTGGGCAAGGGGCCCCCTGGGGTGGGCAGGGGGTCCCCCGGGGATGTGGCTCCCTCCCAGTGTCCCCCAGCAGCCCCAGCACCACCGGCCCCTACTCACTATTTTGCGTACGTGACTCAGGGCGCTCCCCTCTTTGCCTTTACAGTTTTCCACTTGGTAGGGAGGGGCAATGACGACTTCTTCCATCACAACGATGTTCTTCTCCTGCCATTTACAGTCTTTAATGCTGCAGAGAAGGGGGAAAAGGATGAGCCTGTGCAGCTGCCCAGGGCTCCAGCCTTGTGCTCCCGCAGCCCCTCTGGAAGCTGCTGCCCACCCCAGGCCCCTGATGTGCCATGGAGGTGACATGGGGCAGCAGCCCCTTCAGCCTCTCCTGACCAAGGTACCTGACCAGGGAGGAGTGTGAGCCTGCGGAGATGGGCACGTGGCCAGTGTGCCAGGGCACAGGCTGGGTGCCACGCTCCCTCCCATGCCTGCCCCCAAGGGCTGTGGCTCTGGCTGAAGGAACAGGCAATATAGCCCCCCCCAACCCCCCAGGGAGCGGCATGGATGAGGGGACTTACGTCTTATGTATAGTCTGGAAGAGCTGCTGCCCCTCCAGAGAGACACCAGCACTAATTGCATACGCCTGGCTCATTTTCTCTTCCTTCTCCGTCCGTGCTTTGTTGGCAAGCTGGAGGGGAGACACAGAGAGGGACCTCGGCTGAGCATCGCCCATGCAGCCACGGGAGCTCCGGGGGCACACGTGACCCCTCGGGTACAGCTCTGCTGGCTGCTGTCCAATTGCCCAGCAGTTAAATCGGAGTGACAGCAATCACCACGCTCCCACCATGCCCCCTGCAGTGCCACACAACTGCAGGCTGCAGCTCTGTTCCCATCTGAGTCTGCGTCACCACTGCGTGCAGTCCCCCGTGTTCTGGGGGACGTGGGCACCACCTCTCAGCATCCCCATGCAGGCACAAGCAGCACATCAGGCAGCTGCAGGGGACACAGGCACGAGCAGCAGCTGCCCCTCTGCCTCTCCCCCATCAGCTGATGTGGTTTGGGTCCAAGCCCCCTTCCGCCACGTGCTGTTTATGTGGGGGGTGCTGGTGGGAGACGAGCCCAGAATAACCCTTCTGTGAAGGCCTGTGGGGTGGCGGTGCTTCTGTGCAGACCTTGGGGAAGGATAAGCAACTCCAGCCCCGAGCACTTGTTCTGTTCCCCTCAAAAATAAGCTGTTTTGGTTATTTATTTGGGAGCTGACAATGTCCACGTGTGAGGAACTGTGATTACGCTGGCCGGGCCCCGAGGAAGAAAGGGGAAACCTCAGCCCTGGCATCCCCTGCGTTCAATCCCACGGCCACGGGAGGAGGAGATGGAGGAGGAGCCGGGCCGGAGCTGCCGCAGTGCAAGAGCCACATTAGCATTGCCGCCCACAACGGCCCCACTCCTCCTCCTGCCCTTGGATTGGCCTGGCGCCTGGAAGCAGTCCCCAGGCCAGACCCAAAGACGTTCATCCTTTCCAAAGCCCTGCAGCCCGAGCTGCCGCTGAGCAGCGGCACCTCCCGCAGAAAATAACGCCAGTAAGGGACAGGTTTCCCCACGCCTGGCAGCCCACCTCCTGAGACGGCGGGTGCGGGGCAGACACAGCCCCTTGTGCCTCCTCCCCAGCCCCTCAGTGAGCAAGGGAAGCCCTCACAGAGCGACAAGATCTTTCCTTAGCCTCAGCACAAGCTGGCTCTGAAGCCACGCACCCCACCCTACGTAGGAGCTGCTCTCTTCAAGACCACTGGTTAGGCATCCAAACAGGTTTCAAAGACTGGGTCCAGTTATTTTCCTGCATCTGAGTCCCCCACATGACCACCAGCCTTCTGTGGGGCCACACCAAACACCTCCCATGTAGGGCTGCCCCCCGAGCCCTGGTATCTGCGTCTCAATGGGGTGACAAGAGGCCCACTACCAGAAGATGGGGAACCCTGGAGATGTGTGGGTGAGGAGCAGCCCCTTGTGTGCTGACACCACAGGGCAGCATCCTAATGGTACTTCATCGTCCTGGGCACTCCTAGACCCTGGGATCAACAGCACTCAAAGCCCAGCCTCCTCCTGCCTCGAGTCCTCACCTAGAGCTGTCTCATGACATTGGTTGGTTCATTAATCAAGTGCCAGGGTCATGGAACCACAGAATCTTAAGGGTTGGAAGGGATCTTGAATGATCATCTAGTCCAAGCTCCCTGCCAGAGCAGGACCACCTTGAGTTGGTCACACAGAAACTCATCCAGGTGGGACTTGAATGTCTCCAGAGGAGAAAACACAACCCAGCTTGTTCCAGTGCTCCCTCACCTGAACAGGGAAGTTTTCCCTTGTGTTTCTTTGGAACCTCTTATGTTGCAGCTCATCTTTGCCTCACAACAAAATGAACAGTGCCCTTCCTATTGATCATCACCAGCCCTGATGAGACCCAAATTGACCACATCAAGCCTTCATCTTCCAGTCTCCCCGATTCAGGAATTCAAAACACTCACCTGGTTCCCAGGGTAGCCCCCCTGCCACACAGCTCCACACCCCACTGCTGCCAGCACCTGAAGGCACCAGTGCTGCCCAAGAGGCTCTGCTATGCACCCTGTGCCTGAATGAATGACTCCCTGCCCTGCTTGTGGCCCTACAGCTGGTGGGAGACACAGCTCACAGCAGGAGTCAGTGATGGCCACCAAGCACCGTGCTGTGGCCAGCGAGCACTGTGCTGTGGCCCCCATCCTGCCTGGAGTCTGGGCAGCAAGGCCAGCAGACCCCTCCAAACCCAGGCAGCCCACCTCTGCCTGGTGTGGTTATAGGTGGCTCTGCCTCGCAGCTGAGCTCCCCCGGCAGGTGCCATGGGACAGGGCTGGTGCTGCAGAGGTGCCAGCGCAGCCACAGCCTCTGCAACACCTTCCTGTGGGAAGCTTCGAGCCCAGCACTTCTGGCCAAACCAATGCCAGCCCCTCATCACACCTTCCAGCCCCTCACCTGCTCTTCCAAGCCAGAGCTGACCCACAGACCTCTCCCTTTCCCATGCGCTGGTGCAAAAGCATTTCTCTCCCCAGTTTTCACCCTGCCTGCCTCCTGAAGCCTCTCCCAGGGAAATCTGTGACATCTCTCCAGCGGCAGCCTCATTACAGCTACACCTGCAGCCAGCAGCCCCCTTCCAACAGGGGCTTGCAGTCCTGCCACACCAGGCCCTAATGGCACAGCCCTGCTGCCTTCCAAGCCCAGTAAGTCCTCTGACCTCAACATTTTCCCTCCACTGAGGACCCACCAGGGCTCTGCTCGCTCTCTGGGGCCTTCCAGAGCAGCATGGGAGCACCACAAGGATTCCCAGGTGCACAGTCCCTTCTCCCGTTAGCATGACCATTATCAGCTCATCCATATTCCAGTCCTGCAGCACCACCAGCCAGCGTTCACAGGAGACATGGGTAAAAGCAACACAGCAAACCCCTCCTGTTGCTGCAGGTGGGGAGAGGGGCGGGCCAGCAGCTGCAGCTGACATCTATCCACTGAAGATACTGGAATGATTTCTCCGCCCCCCACACCAAATCCACTGCAGTTGGTCTGATGCCAGACAGACTGAAGGGAGCATTCCAAGTTGCTGGGGGTGTTTTCCCCTCAGCAGGCCTGTGCACCTCCCAGCTGCGCTACCAGCAATCTCACTCCACACACTCAGAACAAGTGGGAGCATCTGAGACCTCCAACAAAGTGCCAATCCACTGAGAGGGATCCCACGGGGCTCTGGGTGCCCGACCAGCGCCAGCCGTGCCACTTCAGCCTGCAGGCAGAGCTTGCCTGCACCTGCTTGCCAGGAGAGGAGGCTTCACTGTGCCAAGTGAAGACCCCCACAGTCAGCCCCCACACCCGGCTTCCAGACCCCTCACACCAGCATCCAAGGGCTCAGGCTCACTTTCCCCTTCACAGCATCTCTGGGAATCAGCAGCAGTACAGAAGGGCACACAAAAACCTGAGGTGCTGGAGCATGTCCAGAGAAGGAAGGGTCTGAAGAACAAGTCTGATGGGGAGCTGCTAAGGTTGAGCCTGGAGGAGGCTGAAAGGAGACAGGATTACCCTCTGCAGCTGCCTGAAAGAGGACTGTAGTGAGGTGGGGGCCAATCTCTCCAGTAACAAATGACAGGACCATCCATGATAGGAAATGGGCTCAAGTTAGACCAGAGGAGGTTTAGATTGGACACTAGGAAGAACTTTTTCCCTGAGAAGGTTGTCAGACACTGTCTCAGGCTGCCCAGGGAGGTGGGGGAGTTCTCATCCCTGGAGATACTTAAAAGACACATTAGCTGAGATGCTGAGGGATACAGTTTAGTGATGGGCTTGGCAGTGTGAGGTTAGTGTCTGGAGTCGAGGCCCTGAAAGGTCTTTTCCAACTGTGATGCTACAAGAAGCAGTTCCTCAAAACTCAACTCACTGCACACATGCGTTTCCACTCCTGTCCACACCCCACCACCCAGCTTCACCCCAAATCATTCTGTTTCTGAGGAGGACCAAGACCTGCATGCAGAGGGGGCTGCAGGCAATGAGGGCACCTACTGAAGCACAAACCAGGTCGAGCCTCATCCGTGGGTGCGCCAGAAGCACTCTGGCGTGTTCTTAACCCAGGATCTTAGAAGAGGAGGCACAGCACAGGCTTGAGGACATGAGCACCCCCCCTCAGCGCTTCACAGCAGGATGCGGCAGCACCCAGGCACTTACACCTATGTGGCAGGACCATGCTGGAAAGGTGCAGCCAACACTGGAGCAAACAGGGCGTAAACACAGAGCAAAGGGTGTGTGGGCAGCCAGGGGAGCAGACAGTGGCAAGGGATCAGCTCCACAGGGGAGCAGCAGCCAGCCTCACTCAGGCCTCTTGGATGAAGCTGGAGTTCCCTCGCCCAAGACCTCAGCAACCCCAAAACAGAGAGGGTCAGGTGGCTGCAGCCTCACTACAGAAACCCCAAGCAGCAGGTCACAGAGGCTCAACACTCCCAAAATATAACCCAAAGCCTTACCAGTACCAAAGTCACAACTGCAGCAGGTGACCTAAAGCTTACAGGCTGCCTCATCCCCAGGTGGGTATTAACCTGACCCGCCAAATCCCTCCCCGTCTCCCAGGAGCAACACCTCCCAGCTCAGGAGGGCAGGCTCTTACCTTGCTAACATTGAGTGAAGCTAAAGGAGGAGGTGTTTCCGTGCGGTCGTTAATTATTTCCACTTCTGACACATACTGTAAGTTTACGAGCAGGATATCTGCGTGGTTAGGCTTCCCGCTGGAAGAGGGGCATTCTGGAGGGGAGAGGACATTAAGGAAAACAAATCCAAGTGGAGACATTTACAGCACTAAAGCTGTCCCAGGACAAACCAGGAGAACATTTGGTTTTCAGTCAGTTCCTCTAGCAGCCCTGCCGCTGCCCAGCCGAGCACAGGGTGGTCTCTGAGATCCCAACACACCAATCGTCTCTTCTCGGGCCTGACAACGACTCAGTCTCCCTCACTATAGCACAAGCTTTCTGGCCACTGATCCCTGTGCTCTTAACACACACAGCCCAGATGCTGCATGCTCTGCTCCAAAAAAGCCACTGAGCCCTGACTCACTGAGGGGTTTGGAGGTGCTGCTGCCAGGTGCTGCTCCTGCCCCCTCACCACGAGCACCAGCCAACCAACGCTGGTGTGCACTGGGGAGCGAACCAGAGCAACCTGTCTCCAGTTTGCACCTTGTATACCACAACTGTTTCCCCTCCTGGGTGGTGGTTAAGGCAGAGCCTCCCCAGGAGCAGCCCCAGGCACGGTGAAAGAGCCCTGGGAAAGGCTCTCTCAGCTCCACACACTCCCCAGGCAGCACCTCGAACACAGACAGGTTTGTAGTGGTCGGAACTGCAGCACGACTGGGAGGTGTAAATGAGACGACAGTGCACCACCCCCAGAAACAAAACCCTTCCAGATTAATTCCTGTGCAATCTGTTCCCCAGGAGGCTGCATCGTTAGCCCCCTGCCCTCCCAAGGAGAGGGGAACACATCACAGACAGTCTCTCCAACGTTGATACCTCCTCATAAGTGATGCTCCTGGGGGTCACTTTACCTCTACTCCCATCCTCCCTGAGCCTGGCTGTGCAGGTGAAGTCCTCTCTAGCAAACTCCTTTGAACAAAGGAGAGGCAAAGAGGGCTGCTTCTTTCAGGGGAATGAAATGGGAGCATCCTAGCCTTGGGGAGGAAAAGTCAGACTTGGGGCAAAGCCAGAGCAGGAGCTCTCAACCCCCTCCAGAGCAGGCTGGTGCACTAAGCCAACCTGTGGGACCTCTTCAGACTTTCCTCCCCTCAGGCCTGGGGGGCTGCCTCCACCCAAATGGCATCAGCACCTGGAGCTCACCCATGACAGGTCCCCAGTCCACTCCAGAAGCACCTGGTGCCCAGGCACCCCGCAGGGCTTTGCCTCCCACATCTCTCAGATGCATCCTCCAGGCACAGAGCCCCCTCACAGCTCCTCCAGAGCTCATCCCTGGGGCTTCCAGCACTCTTCCAGCCCCCTTCCAACCCCATCCACGCTCCTCAGCTCTCTGCAGTCCCTCAGCTGCTCTCCCCTTATTTGCAGCCTCATCACTAAAGCACATCCTTTATCTTCTCCCACAGGCTTGGCTATGTCTGTCTATATTTTAAACCCCTGTCTTCCTGCCTCTCCTCCACACAAGGCAGATCAGACCCACATTCTCCTCACTGTCCCAGCCACAGACACTTTTCCTGGGCCCCCTCACCGCAGCCTGTCCCTGTCCTCCTAGAGGACCTGGTGCTATCTGCAGGCCCCTACAGAGCTTGTCTCACAGGTGTCCCCAGACCTCTCCTAAGCTCCTCCCTACCTTTAGAGGACTTTGCCGTCATAGTCTCCCCTTAAATCCCATTGCATACTCCCTTCCCAATCCAAACCCCACAGGGGTCTCCTGACCCCCATTACACTTACTATGGGCTCCCACTAGCCCTGGACTCTCTCATCCTCCTTGAACCTCACACAGTGCTCCTGCCTGCCTCACCCCAGCCCCTATGCTTCCACAGTCTCCCCTAAAACCCCCACTACCCCCTGGGAGACCCTCATCCCCAGGTCTCTACGGAGTCACTCCTCCCCAGTACAGGACTTCCCCACAGACTCCTCCTATACGGCACTTATCCCAAAACGATCCCATCGCACGGCTCCTCAGTTCCTTGATAACCCTACTCCTCACGCCCTCAAAATCCTCCCTACAGAGCACCCCACCCCCCTCACAGCAGCCCCACTGAAGGACACTCCCCTAGACCCAGGCTGCAGATGCCGTGCACCCCTAAGGCTTCCCCACAGGGATCCCCAGTAACTCCATACAGGGCTCCCTGCTCCCCAGTAACCCCACACAGGGCCTCTTACCCACCAGTAACCCCAACACAGGGCCCCTCTCTCCTCAGTAACCCCATACACGGCACGCCACTCTCTCCCCCAAAGCTGCCTACCTGAGGCCTCGCTCCCCCCACGGCCCAACACAGGGCTCCCCGCTCCTCCCACATCTCCTTCCGGGGCTCCCCGCTCCCCCTACGAACAACCCCCGCCGCGGCGCTGCCCACCGACAGACCCCCAGGGGCTCCCCCGCCGCTCCCCGCCCCCAGCCTTCTCCTCACTCCCCCGCCCGCCTCCCTCCGCCCTCTTCGAGCCTCCCGCTCCCCGGCGGGCGGGCGGCGGAGGCCCCGCGGGCCGCGGCCGGGCCGCCGGAGCGCGGCGGGCGTATCGCCGAGGGGGATACTGAGCGCCAGCATCTTGCTGGGGTAGTCGAAGGCGACGACCTCGCCCTGCAGGCGCTGCTCCTGGCAGGTGCGGCAGGACACCTGGCTGCCCACGCTGAAGTACTCGCCCGGCGCCGCCATCTTCTCTCCGCCCGCAGCGGCCGCGGGGCTCAGCCTGGGCCGGGCCGGGCGGGGCGGGGCGGCCGCGTCACCGCGCGCGCGCCGCCGCGCCGCGGGGGCTGCCGGGAACTGTAGGCGCGGCGGGGTGGGTGAGGGGCGGCGGGGTGAGGGGGGCGGCGGGACGGGCACCCCCCCCACTGGGCACCCCCCCTCAGCGGGAGCGGCCCCGACCCGCCGTCCCCGGGAAGGGCCGAGCCGCCCCGGCAGCCCTCGCTGGGCCCACGGAGACACCGGGCCTGCTCCGGGGAGGCCTCGGCGCCGGCCCCAGGTGAGGCCGCGGCTGTTGAGGGCAGTCCGGCCGCACCGGCGGCCTCCCCCGGCGCACCCTGGGGATGTGCCCATCGTGCCGGCCGGGCCCTGAGCACCCGCGGGGCAAAGCCGCGCCCGGCGCCGGGCTCCAGCTGGCACCCCGCCGGCTCCAGGGGCCGCCGAGGCTGGGAGCCCTTCCTGGGCAAAACCTCAGGCGGCCGACGGCTCCCTGCGCCCCACGCAACCGAGACAGCGCGCGGGGAGAGGCACGGGGCGAGGGAGCCGGCCACGGCCGCCCGCCCGCTCCAACGGCCGCCCGCCCGCTCCAACGGCCGCCGCCTGCCAAACGGCCGCGGCTCTAACGGTCCCCGTCTCCCCGCAGCCCGGCGCCATGGATGCGCTGCACACCGCCGGCATCCGCTTCGCTGAGGCGCTGCAGGCCGGGCCGCCCTGGCTGGAAAAGTTCTGGATCTCGGTGACATCCCTGGCCGATCCCAAATGCGTCTTCACCATCTGTTTCCCTCTCGCCTATTTTCTCGACCGCAAGGTGGGGGTGTCGGTGCTGTGGATCGGCCTGGTGTCAGAATGGCTCAACGTGGTCCTCAAATGGTGAGGGAACAGCTGGGAGTCGCAGGGTCCCTGTCACACTCGGTGGCACCCCAAAGGCTGGGTTCACAGCAGCGAAAACACAACTCATGAGCAGACACTTGTGCTGCTTCTTGCCACATTTAAAGCATGCAGAGTTTCTACAGGTTGCCTGAGACAAGGCAACCATCTGCCAGACATCCACAGCACTAAACACCTGGGAGCCCTAAGAGTGGGCAGGGATCCAGCTCTCCTGCTGCTAGCACAGCGCTGAGCTCCACAGGGATGGGTAGCAAAGGCGTTGGACTGCCTTGAGCCATTCACTGCACTCTGGTTTCTCTCCTCACCAGGTTCTTATTTGGGGAGCGCCCGTTCTGGTGGGTGCATGAGTCGGGGCTTGCCAGCAAGGAGCAGGTTGTGCTGCGCCAGTTCCCTGTCTCCTGTGAAACGGGACCAGGTGAGTAACAGGCAAAAGCCTTCCCTCATGTCTCCAGTAGGCTCCTGGATCTGTGGGGAAGGACTGGAGGAGCTGGGAGGCCCTGTGAGGATGGAAACACTGTGGCTGGAGCCTACTGCTGGGCTGGCAGGATGCGGGAAAGCTGTTGGCCAGTGCTTCAGGGCAGAGGAAACGAGCAAACGGAAGGGAGCAGACAGGCTGCCAGGGCTGCCGGGACCAGGTGCCAGGGCTGCTGGCACTGCACATGCCACAGCACAGACAGCTCTGAGGCCGGGAAGCCCACAGGAGAGGCTGCTGACAGCAGGGACCAAGCCGCCTCTGCCAGGCCTCCCCTGCCCACAGATCCCGTGGCCCTGCCTAGTGTGTTGGGAAGGTGTCCATCATTCATGGACATGGGGACTTCCTACCCTCATCCTTGAGCCAAGCCCCTGCCCCAGCTGGGAGCGCTGAGCTCAGCAGATGTGTCCCCAGCGGTGACCTCGGGTGTTTCCCCCCAGGGACATGCTGCTCCCCCAGGACACACTCCCCCCTGCCCAGGGACATGCTGTCCCCCCCAGGACACACTCTTGCCTGGGACACACTGCCCCTCAGGCTGTGTTGAGCATCCTGTGCTTCCCCCTTGCAGGGAGCCCCTCTGGCCACTGCATGATCACCGGGGCAGCTCTCTGGCCGCTGGTCACAGCTCTGACTGCGCTGGCATCCGCACGCTCCAGGAGGTGAGTCCTGGGCCAGGGAAACCAGTGTCTGGAAATCTCCAGAGCATCTTTTGGAAGAGGGAAGTGGGACCCTTCCCCAGTGAGCAGCAGCCACAGGACTGGGAAGGATGCCTTCTCCTCCCAGTGAGACAGCTCCTGGGAACACAGTGCTGTCTTGGCAGCTCTGGGTGCCCCAGAGACCCCACTGAGCCCCTCCTGCCACAGTCAGATGGGGTTTTTCCCTCTTTCACCTCTACTTGTCCCTCCTGCCAAGTGGGGTCGAACCCTGCCTGCCTGGCACAATGCCCTGTGCAGCACTGAGCTGGGCCTGTTGCTGCCTCACCACTGAGCCCCCTTTGCCTTCCAGCCTGGTGTTGAAGCTGACCCCCTTCGTTGCCTATGCCCTGCTCCTGCTGGCCGTGGGGCTCTCGAGGGTCTTCATCCTGGCCCACTTTCCCCATCAGGTGGTCAGTGGCATCCTGGCAGGTGAGTGGGGGAACATTTGGTCCCTCCAGCCCTGGGCCAGGGCACTCTAGGCAACTTGCCCACCTATCCCAGTACCCTAACCTGCCTGTCCTCGCCATGCAGGGGCTGCCCTGGGCTGGAGGCTGCAGGCTCACACCCCGGCCACCCGAGGCTTCTTTGTGGCCACTGCACTGGCCCTGCTGCTGGGCACCCTCACCCTGCACAGCCTGGTGATCACCACTGGCATCGACATCGACTGGTTAGTGCCCGGCAGCGGGGGGGGCTGGCCCTACAGGTTTGCCCCCCAGGCTGGCAGGGGGCTGCCCCCAGGGCTCTGCCCCCAGGCTGGCAGAGGACCAGCCCTGGAGCTGCTGCCTGTCTCACCCCACCACAGGTCCATCCGCTTGGCCACCAAACGCTGCTCCAACCCTGACTGGCTCCGCTTCGACACCCGGCCCTTCGCCTCCATCTGCCGTGATGCTGCCAGTGCCCTGGGGCTGGGGTTGGCCGCTAGTCCCCCCCTCAAGCAGCTGACCCCTCGGCAGCGCCTGGCTAGTGCCGTGTTGGCCTTGGTGGTCATCCAAGGCTTGCACCAGGTGCTGCATCCAGCAGATGTCACCCTGTGGTATGTCACCAACTTCCTCAAGTACGCCATCGGGCCCTGGCTAGTGACATCTCTCTTGCCCCGACTCATCCTCACCCTCACCCGCCCCTGGGGTTCCCCTCATACTGAGTAGGGGTCTCCACCATGTCCTGGTGAGTCCTCTGCCCTCCTCCTGGCTGTGCCCACCACTGGCAGCACACTAGGAGGGCACCCACCGTACCCCCCGGGACTACAGGTCAGTTGTTGCAAACAAAACTGCTCCCCCCGGGGCAGGGGCCAGGTGGGGCAGAGCTGGGGGTGCGCTGTGCCCAGGAGGTCTGGGGACACAGCATGAGACAGCCCCAGCCCTGGGGTCCCTGTCAATGGCACCACCTTCCATCCCCCGCTGCCCACCCTTCCAGCCGCCCCAGTTCTCCCTGTTCGGTTTCTGACTCCAGGGCCACCCCGTTTCCAACCAAATAAAACTACTGTTACCAAACTTCCAGCCCTGAGTCCTTCAAGTAGCAGGGGAGGGGGTTGGCACGGAAGGGCTGAGGATCCGCAGGGTAACAGGCTGGAGGGGCACCACTCCACACCAGATGGATGGCAAAGGGGCAGCCCTGGGGCTGCAGGTGGGGAAACTGAGGCAGACAGGGCAACCACAAAGCCCTGGGGCACATCTGTCTGGAGGAGGGGACACCAAGGGCCCCCTGAGGCAACGGGGAGCACCGGGTATTGCCAGAAACAGTTTATTTGTACAAGGACAAACATCGGTAACATCTTACAAAATACTCAACTGAAAACCAGATCACGAGCATGAGCGGGAGGCGAACAGACAGAAAACAAACCGAGGGGAGGCTGGTGGGGGGCAACAGGGAGGGGGGATGCACCACCCAAAGCAAAGCAGCCTCGCTGCCAGGGGCTGGCACCTACACAAGCTGCTTCTCCCTCCTGGGATGGGGGCTGGGGGCTGAAACACCCCCCACACACAACAGAGTCCTCCCAGGGGACACGGTGTTGTCCCCGGGGCTGGGACCTCTGCAGTGACACCCCTCTTACACCCCTCCTGCGCCAGGCCACACGCTCATTTCATCACCACCCTCCCCCCTCCAATTCAGGGACACCCCCAGAGCTACCTCAAACCCCTCGGAATAACTTAAAAACACGAAGCACTGGCCCCATCCTCCGCCCCAGGATCCCCTAAAAAAATACTATTAAATAATACATCTGTAATAAAATTATATACCTTTGTTTGGGGTGAGTTTGCTTTGTTTTCTTCTCTCTCTCTTAAAGCTAAAATCACTCTGAGTCCCCTCCAGCTGGTGAAGTGACGGGAAAAGAACGTGGGGTTTTTTTCCCACTTTATATGTCTTTCCCCCCCCTCCTTTTTTATTTCTCTCTCTTTTTACAACAAAGTTTTGTCCCAACAGAGGTGCTGGGATCGTTCACCCAGCACCCCAGGGTGACAAAGAGGGCTCAATCCCCTGCGTCTCGTGTCCCCCTCCAAAACGGGGACACAAAGGGAAAAACGAAACAAAACAAGGAGATGAAGAAAAAAATGAGAAAACCCCCCCGAAACATCACAGGGGAAATTAAGGCATTAAAAAAAACCCCAACAAACAACCCCAACTGACTGAATTAAAGGCACGAATGTTTCCCATCGCCACCCCCGGGTGGAGGACGGACGCCGGGGAGGGAGCGACTGGGAAAGAAAAAAGGGAGAAAACAAGGAAAACCCCTTAAAAAAAAACAAAAGAGAGAGAGGGGCCACAGCAGGAAAACCCATCGTGGGGCAAGTGCTGGTGGAACCCAGGCTTCACAAGAGACACGACCGCAAACACTGCGGGGAGCTGGGGGCTGACAGGACGGGTTGGGGGGGGGGGCATTTTTTTGTGGTTTTTCTCCTCTTTTTAGTAGAAAAAGAAAATATTTTCCCCTTTTGTTTTTCTTTTCTGTTTTTCCTCCCGGTTTCTACCTTTTGTGTGTGTGTGTTGGTGTGTGTGGTGGTTTTGTTGTCAGTGTGTGGTTGGTTTGGGTTTTTTAACGTGGTTTTTTTTTTGTGTATTTCTTTTTAGTGTGATTTTTTTATCCCCTCTGTCTTCTCCTCTTGGAGTTGCTTTTCTTGTATAAGAAATGGACAAAGCCGTGGGCCGTCTGGTGAGGGCCGGAGGGTCACAGCACGGGCTCGGCCTCCATCGGCTCCTCCGTCGGCCTGGCCAAGGGCAGAGAGCGGCCTCAGCAGGGCCCGAGCACACAGCCCCCCCCTCCCTGGGAAACTGAGGCAGCCCCAGGCCCCAGCCCCATCAACCTGCCTAGGGCCCCGTTTTTCTCAGGGTAGGACATGCCAGTGTGGGGGAACATGTGTCCATCCCCCCCCAAGGACTTGGGTCACTGCATCCACAGTCCCAGGACACAAATATCTCCCAAGGACCTGCCTGTCTGCACATACACCCTCAGGGACACAAATACCCCCTTCCAGGACCTGTATGGCTGTATACACAACCCCCACAAACACAATCACCTCCCCCCTCCAGGGACACAAGTATCCCCTCCAGGACACGTGTGGCTGTATGTACACCACAGGGACACAAATAGCCCTCCACAACACGTGTGGCTTCACACACACACCTCCAAGGACACAAAGAGCCCCCCAGGGACACAAATACCACCCCCAGGAACACACATGGCTATATGCACACCCCAGGGACACAAATACTCCCCCCAGGGAAACAGCACCCCTAAGGACCTGTGTGGCTGCCCACATCCCTCAGGAACACAAATACCTCCCCCTCACGCCCCAGGACATGACTGCCTGCATGCACACCCCCAGGGACATAAATACCCCCCCAGGGCACACCCCAGGGACACAAATATCCTCCTGGACACGCGTGGCTCCACACACACCCCACAGGGACAAAAATACTCCTCCAGGAGACATGGGGCTTCATGCAGACTCCAGGGACGCAAATATCCCCCCAGGACACGCGTGGCTGCACCCACCCCCCAGGGACACAAATATCCCCTTGAGGACAGGCACAACCCAGGGATACAAATACACCCCCCAAGACACACATGGCTACACATAGACCCTCAAAGACACAAACACCCCACCCCAGCACACGCCTGGCTGCATGCACACTCCCAGACACACGCAACCCCCACCTCCAGACACACATGTCCCCAGTGAAGACACATGTGGCTCCACATGCCCCGCTCCAGGGAACACACCCTCCCTCTAGGACATGTGTGGCTGCACATCTGGAGACAGCTGTGGGCCGTACCTGGGCTGAGGGTCCTGAGCAGCCCCCTGCTCGGCCCCCACAGACAGCAGGGCCATGGCTGTCACCGTCTCGGCCTCCTCCGCCTCCCCCTTCTGCGCCTCCAGCAAGGAGCAGCCCACGGCGGCCGCGAAGCGCTTCAGCGAGCCCCAGTGCTTGCCTGCGGGCAAGGGCAGGGCTGGGCACGGCCCCCACAGCTGGCACAGCCCCAGGGGACCCCAGAACACCCACAGCTGGGACACAGGTTGGACAGCCCTGGGGACCCCCATGGCAGGGACAAGCACGGGAAACCTTGGGACCTCCATGATGGAGGCAACTTCAGAGGACACGAGATCCTCATGGCAGGGAAAGCCCAACGGACCTCTCCAGGCCTCCCCAAAGTCAAGTCCCCTCCCATGGCGAGGACAGGCCTGGGGACCCCCCACATGCCCTAGTAGCAGGGACAGTCATGGGAACCCCCCAGGGACCCCAATAGGGTCCATGTTCAAACCCCTATCCACGGGTCCTCACTCTGGATCTCGATGACCTTCTCCAGGGTGGCCACCGCATTCACATTTGGCTTCTGCTGCAGGAGGGATGGGTCGAGGGGCTCCAGCTGGAGTGGGGGAACACAGGCCATTAAGACCCCAAACCTGACGCTAGCACCTCCAAAGCCCCCCCATACAAGAGCAGGGATGGGGCTTGGAGCCCCTCGCATCAACTCGAGGGAAACCAAGGCACATCTCACATGTCCCATGCCCTGGGAGGAAAATCCCGCCAGTTGGGGGTCCCCAGGGGTGACCCCATACCTCAAGGCCGAGCAGAGCAGAGACACAGGCCTCTGAGGCGTCACAGATGGCCGTCAGGTCGTGGCCCCCCTCCAGCGCCAGCACCACCCGGCCCCCTGCCAGCATCATCAGCTGCTTCGTCAGGTGACCGAAACCTGGAGGACACCAAGGTGGGGCTGACAAGCTGCTCAGCTGAGGTCCCCACACCCTGGGGACACCCCAGACCCAACTCACATTTGGCGGTGACGGAGTAACCCCCAAGAGGGGAGAGGTGACCCTCCACGGCATCGAAGCCAGCCGAGACCAGCACCATGTCTGGGGAGAACTCGTTGGCGATGGGCATCACCACAGTCCTGGCGGGCAGAGGGTCAGGGTTGGCCACAGGGAAACCCCCAAGGGCATGGGGACCCCTCAGGACAAAAGGAGCCTCCTAGGGGTAAGGGGACCCCGCAGGACACCCACCTGAAGGCGGTGAGATACTCCACGTCCCCGATGGGGGGATCAACGCCACCAGTCCAGGCAATGTTGATGTTGTAGCCCACTCCCATGCCGCTGCCCACCTGGCAGAGTCATAGGTGACCCCCCGCTGCAACAGCTGCGGTGGGAGGTATGCAGGGTGACACTCCCCCCACCCATACAACCCCATACCTCCTCAGGGGCCCCACTGCCTGGGAAGAAGTTGCCATCATCGTAGCGGTGGAGAGAGATGTAGAGGACGTCAGGGTCACCGTAGAAGGCTTGCTGGGTTCCATTCCCATGATGGATGTCCTGCCGAGGTACCAGCAGCATCAGGAACCTCTCCCATCCCACAGGGTCCCTGTCACCCAGGGGGTCCCCATCCCCCTCCTCAGTGGGGACGTACCCAGTCCACGATGAGGATCCTGCCCACGCTGAGCTTCTGCTGGAGCAGCTTGGCCGAGATGGCCACTGAGTTGAAGAAGCAGAAGCCCCTGGGGACAGGGGTAAGGTCAACACCAGCATGACCCCGGGCACCCCTGGGTCACTGCTGTGTCCCCTAACCCCAGGTAGGGGTACCATTGCCCCACTCGCTATCTCACATGGCTGTGGACTCCTCTGCATGGTGTCCTGGGGGACGAATGACAGCGAAGCCGTTCTGCAGGGACAGAGAGGGATACGTGTAGCACATGTGCCCGAGGGCACCAGCACACATCCAAGTGAGGGCCCAGGGGAGCAGCACACACACAAGCCTGCATAAAGGCTGCCATGCACACCTAGGCCAGTGTGCACTAGTGCAGTACACACATGCAAGAAAGCACATGTGTCATCATGCAGGCATGAGGATGGGGCACATGCAAGCATGCATGAAGGCTGTCATGCACACCAAGGCAAGAATACACACACAAGTTAGCTTGAGGACCATCACATATGCACAGGTAAGGGTGCCCAAAAGCGGTGCACATGTGTGCAAGTCTGCACAGAGGCCATCATCCTCCCAAGTAAGTGTGCATGAGGGCACTGCACATGTGCAAGCGTGCTTGAGGACCCTTATTCCCCCAGGTAAGCGTGCATGAGGGCACTGCACATGTGCAAGTGTGCTTGAGGACCCTTATTCCCCCAGGTAAGCGTGCATGAGGGCACTGCACATGTGCAAGTGTGCTTGAGGACCCTTATTCCCCCAGGTAAGCGTGCATGAGGGCAGTGCATATGTGCAAGCATGCTTGAGGACTCTCCCACATAAGCGTGTATAAGAGCAATGCAGATGCATGGAAACTTGCACAAGGGCCATCACGCACACGGGCAAGCACGTACAAGCACAGAGCACACACATGCAAGCCGTGCATGTGGGTCGGCACACCCTGAGGTCAGACAAGTGTGCAAAAAAAGCAGCACACCCTGTACCCCAGTCCCCTACTCACCTTGATCTCCCCAGCAGCCACCTTGAAGGCGAGCTCCAGCAGGCAGCCCACCGCCATGCGCACGGCACTGGATGAGTGCATCTCATTCCACACTGTGTCACTGTCCACCTGCAGTGAGGGAGACACATCAGCAGGGCCAGGCCAGGCCAGCCAGGACCTCGCACCTTCCGCCCCGAACACCACGTCCTCACCCCGATGCCCCCACAAGGCAGCACCGCGTACATCTTCTGGCTGATGGGACCTGGTGGAGCAGAGCATGCTGTGACTGGGTGCAGGGGGGAAAGTTGGCAGGGACAGTGTGTGTGTCCCAGCCCAAATCCAAAAGGGGACTCGGGTATCTGGGCACTCCCCTACCCCCCAGCCAGCACCGACCCAGGAGCTTCTTGCTGTCGAGCTTCTGCCGGTTTAGGGGGCTGGTGCCATAGAGCAGCGTGTGATGCTCTGAGTGCACTGTCTGGATCTCCTCCAGCGTCGCCTTCCTGCCCCGGATGCGCTGGGGAGGGGGACACGGGGTGAGCTACCCGCTGAAAACAAGCAGGGGACCCCCAGGACGCAGGGTGCCTCACCTCGCACTTGCTGAGGAGGCCGGTCTCCTGCAGGCGGGACCAGATGCTCTGGATGCGCCCAGCGTGCTCGGGGTGGATGTTGGTGTTGCCGCAGGTGCACTGGTGCTTCAGCATGAAGGTGTCATACACCACGCCTGCGCCAGGCAGCCACAGTGCGCACCTGGGACCGGCGCCGGGACCCCAGCCCCCCGCGGCCCCAGCTCCAGGGAAACACGCGGGACACCATGGGCAACCCACGCACCCCAAGGGATGGCAATCCCCGCGGGAGGGGGATCTGTGGGACACGGGCACTCCGAGAGATGTGGCACCTCTGGGGTCTGCCAAGGGACACGTCACCCCACGGGACGAGAGCCCCCTATCCTGGGAACACCCGCTGTGTCATCCTCCACAGCCACATACCTGTGGTGAAGAGGTGCTTGGGGGGCCCGTTGGGCACGGGTGGTTTGATGCCAGCGCTGGCAGGGGACGACTGCGCGCGGGTGAGAGCCGTGTGGGGCAGCGCCAGGATGCCCAGGGCAGGCCCGGGATACAGCTGCAGCGACGCCTCAGGGAACACCTGCGGGGCCCAGATTCCCCCGGTGAGCACGAGGCACAGCCATGTCCCCGTGTCCCGGTGCCGGCTGGGGAGGTGGGGGGATGAGTCAGGGCTGGGGGCCGCGGCGTGGGGGCGGCAGAGCCGGGAGGCCGGAGGGAGCAAGGGATGAGTCACCGGCCCCTCCGAGTCATCGCTGCGGCAGCGAGCTGGGGGAGGAGGGGCCGGGCCCCTGGCACAGCTGGCCAGAGAGCAGGGGATGCTTGTGCAAGAGATGAGTGTGAAAGGGTGCTTGTGCAAAGGGGATGAGTATGCAAGAGGCTACAGGGGGGACGTTTAGAAAGACAGTGATATTTGAGGCCCCCTCTCACACTGACTCGTTGGAACCCCCAAGGCCTCACCTGCTTGTACGTGACTCCCAGCTCGGTGACGTCAGGGGCCCCGGGGAGCTCGGCCTCGTCCCCGCTGTCAGTTGCCTCTTCACAGGGCACCCCGCAGCCCTCGGGGTCCTGCAGCTGCTCCGAGGGGTCCCCAGCGTCTGGGGAGATGAGGGCAAGGGGGGGGCCGAGGGAGACCCCATCTCCCGGTGGGGGTGACTGCTGCTCTGTCAGCTCTTCCTCGGTCTCCTCGGGGTGAGTGGGGGGCTGCCGTGCCAGCTCCCCTGGCTTGGGGAGCAGCTGGGGGAGTGGGCGGTGGGTGGGGGGGACAAACTGACTCCCCCTCCATGGCCAGCCCCATCATGGCTGCCCTATGTCAACCCGTGCCCCGTGCCCCCCTTCCCGCCCTACAGACACTTCATAGCCACCCTACACTCACTTTTTGCTCCATGTCCACCCCACGCTCATCTCATACCTCGCAGTCACCCCATACCCATCCCACACCCGTCCCATGTCATTTCCAACCCACACCAGCCTCTGTCCACCCCGTGACACTCCCCACAGCCATCCCACACCTCGCAGTCACCCCATACCTATCCCACACCCGTCCCATGTCATTTCCAACCCACACCAGCCCCTGTCCACCCCGTGACACTCCCCACAGCCATCCCACACCTTCCACCCCTCCTCCTCCTTCCCCCAGCTCCACCGCAGCCCCTGCCCCACCTTTCCCAGTTGGACCTGCTGTTTGTCAAGGAAGTGGTGCTGGAGGGCTCCGTGGGGCAGGGCTCCGTGGGGCAGGGCCTGAGGGCTCTGGGGCAGCGGTGATGACTGCGTGCGGCTCAGGGGCCGGTGCCGCGGCAGTTTGCTCCCCGTCCGCACGCTTCCCATGCGCTCCCCCGTCACCAGCGGCGACTGCCCGTGCAGCGGCACTGCAGGGGGTGGCTGCCATCAGCAGGGTGCCCACACAGACCCCCCCCACACCTCCAAATCCAGCGAGGGGGGCTGCAAGCAAGGAAGACTGAGGCAGGGCGGGGACTGACCGGCGATGAGGGTGTTCTGCTGCCGCGCTTGCTCCAGCAGCAAGACGTGCTGCAGCAGGGATGCGGGGCCGGAGGGGGGGTCTCCGTCCAGGGCCACCCCCAGCAGGCAGCCCGGGATGGACGAGGTGCTCAGGAACTTGCCGGTGAGGGCAGCTGCAGGGTGCAGGGTGGCCACTGCCGGGCGCTCAGCCTCTGCCTGTGGTGACAGCTTGGGGGACGCCTGCAGGGGTGGAGGACGGATCATGGCCCCCTTACCCCCAGCAGCCATGGTGGGGGCAGTGGGATGCCCCTCAGCCCCCATGCTCAGCCCTCATAGTGCTGGATGACACCCCCACTCTGACCCTGCACACTCCAGCCTGGGAGACAATCCAGCAACGCTGGGGTGCTGCCACTCCTCCCTGACGTGCCTCAGCTTCTCTCACATGTGGAGACTGAGGCACAATCCCGGCCCTGGGGGGAGTAGCGAGCTCGGATGGCCCTAATTTCAACTTGGTTTCCCCCTTCTGCCCATCAGCAACTCCAAATGCACAGGGTTCCCATGCCAAGCCTGCCAAGTGCAAGGCTGCCAAGCCACCCCCAGGGACATCAGGTCCTTGGGCCATTGCCAGTGGAGTCCCAGCTCCTCAGATCACCCCAGGGGACATAGGGTCATACCAAGCCCCCTCAGCAGCCCCACTCACGTTGAGGTGGGAGTTGGTGACAGTGACGGTAGCCTGCAACCCCAGGGAGATGTTGGGCAGGGACGGGGATGTGTAGAGGCTGAGCTGGCTGGTGCCATCCAGGGCAAGGGCTCGGTGCTGGGGCAGGAGCTGCTGTGGGAATAAGAGTCATGGCAACAACATGCCATAAGCACACACACACACATGTGCCAAGACATGCCAGAGATGTGCCTGTGCTTGGATGCACATACTATCTGTGTGCACCTGAGTACGTGTGTGCACCCAGAACATGCATATGCTGGCTGTATACACTCAAGCACACACGCAGCCACACACATTGGCTGCACACATGTGCAGGCTGTGTACATACCCTGGCTGCACTGATCACATGTGTACCCTGAGCAAACTCACAGCACACACCTGCAGCACACATGTCCACCCTGAGCACACTCTCAGGATACACCCTGCACATGCTCATGCACCCCTGAGTGCACATGTATGCCCCAAGCACACCAATAGCATGTACCTAAATATATGCACACACACTGAGTACCCCGGCTGCACACGCATGTGCACATCAGGCATTCACAGCACACACCTACATGTGTGTGTATGTCAGGCATTCAGAGCACACATCCACACATGCATGTGTGCACGCCAGGCATTTACAGCACACATCTGCACATGCATCTCTGCATGCTGTGTATTTGCAGCACACATCTGCACATGCATGTGCACACCAGCCCTTCACAGCACACATCTGCACATGCATGTGCACACCAGGCATTCACAGCACACCCATGTCCCTCTTGTGCAAGCTCCCAGCACAGCCACGTCCCTCCCATGCAAGCTCCCAGCACAGCCACATCCCTGCCGTGCAAGCTCCCAGCACAGCCATGTCCCTGCCGTGCAAGCCCTCAGCACAGCCATGTCCCTCTTGTGCAAGCTCCCAGCACAGCCACATCCCTGCCGTGCAAGCTCCCAGCACAGCCATGTCCCTGCCGTGCAAGCCCTCAGCACAGCCATGTCCCTCTTGTGCAAGCTCCCAGCACAGTCATGTCCCTCTTGTGCAAGCTCCCAGTACAGCCACGTCCCTGCCATGCAAGCTCCCAGCACAGCCATGTCCCTGCCGTGCAAGCTCCCAGCACAGCCATGTCCCTCTTGTGCAAGCCCCCAGCACAGCCATGTCCCTGCCGTGCAGGCTCCCAGCACAGCCATGTCCCTGCCGTGCAAGCTCCCAGCACAGCCATGTCCCTGCCGTGCAAGCTCCCAGCACAGCCATGTCCCTCTTGTGCAAGCTCCCAGCACAGCCATGTCCCTGCCATGCAAGCTCCCAGTACAGCCATGTCCCTGCCGTGCAAGCTCCCAGCACAGCCATGTCCCTGCCATGCAAGCCCCCAGCACAGCCATGTCCCTCTTGTGCAAGCTCCCAGCACAGCCATGTCCCTGCCGTGCAAGCTCCCAGTACAGCCATGTCCCTGCCATGCAAGCCCCCAGCACAGCCATGTCCCTCTTGTGCAAGCTCCCAGCACAGCCATGTCCCTGCCGTGCAAGCTCCCGGCACAGTCATGTCCCTCTTGTGCAAGCTCCCAGCACAGCCATGTCCCTCTTGTGCAAGCTCCCAGCACAGCCATGTCCCTCTTGTGCAAGCCCCCAGCACAGCCACGTCCCTGCCGTGCAAGCTCCCAGCACAGCCACGTCCCTGCCGTGCAAGCTCCCAGCACAGCCATGTCCCTCTTGTGCAAACCCCCAGTACAGCCATGTCCCTGCCGTGCAAGCTCCCAGCACAGCCACGTCCCTCTTGTGCAAGCCCCCAGTACACCCACGTGCCTCCCATGTAAGATCTCAGCACAGTCATGTCCCTCCTGTGCAAGCTCCCAGCACACCCATATCTCTCATGCAAGCTCCCAGTACACCCATGTGCCTCCCATGCCAGCTCCCGGCACGCTCCTCACACGCATGGGGCACCTACCTCGGTGTGGATGTTGGGGACGGAGCCGGTGAAGCCGTTCTCGGCAATGGCACAGTGAGAGCTGTTGGGGGAGCTGGGCCCAGAGCCTGGGGCGCTGCTGCACACTGAGGACACTGCGGGGCCGGTGGGCGTCACGAGGAGGCCACCGCTGTCCCCAGAGCTGCCCAGGCTTGGCGGCACGTGCGAGCGCAGAGGTGTGAGAGCACATACACGCCAACACGCAGCTGCACGAGGGCGTGCGTGCCCTGGGAGGCAGGGAGGGGACGCAGGGTCCTGGCTGGAGGCCCCCAGCACCGCACGGGAAATGCCCCGTGATGTGGGCACAGCGAGGCCCTCAGCCCGCGCCCCCGGCTCACCCGTGATCTCGATGGCGCGCTTCTTGAAGGTGCTGATGACGGTGCCGTCCTTCCTCCGCAGCAGGGGGCTGCTCCTCCTCTCTGCCACCTTCTGTTTTAACCGCGAGCGCACTTTCAGGTTGGGTTCGGAGGCTGCGGGGGGTGGGGGTAAGCCGGGAAGCGGTGTTAGCCCTGGCACGGCTCCCGGCATACCCCCCCGCCCCGGGAGCCGCCCGCCAGCGCTCCGGCACCCACCGGTTTTGCGGAGCGGGAAATCATCCCGACCGTCGTAGGTGCCGAGGAGGGGGAGTTTGTAGGATGGGGGTGTCCCCGGGCTGCCGGTCTGGGGGGGGGAACTCTGGTCCAACGAAGTGTGGTGAGCCCTGGGGAGGGGGTTGGGGGGGAGGGGGCGAAGGCGGCAGAGACCCCGCTAGGACGCCTGGGTCCCCCCCGCCCCAGTTTGGGGGGGTTTGTCTGGGATCTGGAGTGACCTACCAACATTTGGGGTGCTGGGGGAGGGAATGGTTGGGGGGGGCCGGTTCCCGGCTCCTTCGTCTTGCTGAGCAGGAACTCCTGCAGCTTCAGCTTCACCTCCGTGCTGGCGATGGCGCCTGCGGGGCACGGGCCTGAGATGGGGGGCACGGTACACACCCCCCAGCCCCTGGGAGCCCCCCTATGTCCCCCCACCCCCCCGGCCCCACCGCCCCCAGCCCTACTCACTCTCACGGCTCTTGTCCTTGGTGCGCAGGGCCTGGAGCTGCTCCAGGCGCTGCTGCTGCTCCAGGGCCTCCTGTCGCTCCCGCTGCTGTTGCTGCTCCAGCTCCTGCTGCCGGCGGGCGGCCAGGGCTTCCTGCTGCTGCTGCGGGGCACGGGGGCTCGGCACCCACACCTCCCTTCCTGCCCTGTTCCCCTTTCCCCTGACACGGCTCCATTGCCCCAGGTTATGACACCCCACACTCCAGCACCCCATGCAACACGATGTCCCATAGCTCCACCACCCCCGGTCCCTCCCCAGCAGCAGCATCGCTGTGGGAAGGTGATGCCCAATGGCTCCACCAACCCAGTCTGTTCCCAGTGGCCCCATCACCCCAGACAGTGACACCCCTCCAACAGCTTCATCACCCCAGACAGTGATACTCCTTCTCATTCCATCACTTACAGTATGTCCCCAAAAACTCCATTAACCCATCCACTACCCCAAACTGCTGGTGCCCCATGCTCCATCACCCCTTATCCTTCCCCATAGCTCCGACACCCCCAACAGGCCATGCCCCTTGCTCCATCACCATAAACCCCTCCCCGCAGCTCCACTACCCCAGGCACGTGATACTCCACACCTCCATCACCCCAAAGAGGCGATGCCCCCCAGCTCTGTTGCCCTCAGCCCACCTTGAGGTGCTTCTGGAGCTGGACCTCATGCTGGCGGGTGAGGTGCTCATGCTGCTTCTGGAACTCGGCGAAGAGCAGCTGCTTCTGGAGTTGCTGCTGCTGTTTGAGGGCCAGCAGCTCCCGCTGCAGCTGCCGCTCCCGCGCCGCCGCGTCCAGCCCCAGCCCCCGGCGCTCCCCGCACGCCTCGGCCGCCCCGCGTGCCTCCGCCAGCCCCTCCGCCCCTGCGGGCACCGGGTGGGCTCAGGGGCTGGGCTGGGGGCTGCCAGGGACTAGGGGGCAGGGCTGGGAGCGTTTTGTGGAGGGGAGTTCCAGAGATGGGGGACAGCTAAGGCACACACACTCAGGGGGCAGGCTGGGCAGTCCCAGGGACAGAGGGAAGTTTGGGGGCTGCAGGGACAGGGGGGGACAGGGAGATCAGCCCCTCCTGTCGAGACCTTGGTGGTCTCCTCCCAACTCCAAATGCCCTGGCTCAGCCCTGAGACTCAGTTTCTCTCCCCCTACACTCATACACCACGGGGGACACCCCAAGCTGAGCCATCACATCTGCAATATGCAGCAACTCTCCCAGAGGACAGCCAGAGGGGAGCAAGACCAAGTCCCTCCCCTCCTCAACGCGATCCCCTAAACAGCCCATCTCAGGGATGGGCATAAACCCACCAGTGACCACGGCGCTCCCGAGGACGACGGGCAGGGGGAGGCAGCGCCGCAGCTCCCACAGCCCCCTCCCCCACCAGCAGAGGACACGGAGCGGGAGCCCACGTGCCCGAGCCGCCGCCCGCCCCGCACGGAGGGGCTGGCGCGGGGTTTTGGGTGGGGGGGGCAGCTCTCCCCACGCAAACAGGAAGGCGGGGGCGGGGGGCACGCGCTGCATGCTAATGCGCCCCCTGGCCGCCCCCCCGCGCCTGCACGTCGGGCACTGACGTGTGCCCGGGACGGACCCGCGCGTCACCCAGACGCGGAGCCCGGGCACCGACACCCCCCCGCAGCGCCTCTGCCACCTCCACCGGGGACACACAGTCCTCCTGGCCCCCGAAACCTGCCGCCCCCCACCCCCCGCCTTCCCGGGACCACGCTGCGCTCCCCAGCACCCACCAGTTCCCCCTGTGCCAGACTCCCCCCGTATGAACCAGCCTCCCTCCTCAAGTTGCCCCCCCGCAAGCTAACCAGCCCCTGCCCCCCAGTATGTCCAAGTGCCCTCTGTGCCAAGCAGCCCCCCAGCCAATGCTGGGCCCCCCTCGACACCCAAGAGGAGCCCTGGGAACCTACAGCCCCCCCTCACCATCCCTATTCATCCATGCAGGGAGGGGTGTTTGGTTCTCCTGCAGAAGGGAGGGTTTGGGGTGAAGGCACATTGGGGTGTCCCTGCAGCTCCGTCGTTGGGGGCGTGTGGGGGGGGGAAGAGTGTCAAAAGGACCCTGGTGGGTGTTGGGGTATGATGGGGTTGGCAGCACCCGGGGGGGGTGGGGGGGCACCTAAAAATAGCCCCGGGAGGGACAGGGGCCGGCCCAGCCTCAGCCAAACCGGCACTTAGGGGCTCAGAAGTGGCTTCGGTCTGGCAAGGGGCTGAGGCCACCACCCCACCCTGCGGGGCCACCACCCTGTGCCCCCCCAGCCCCTTTCCCAGGAGCTGCTTAACCCTTTGGTGCACAAAGGCCTCCCAAAACCGAAGAGCCCCCAGGCCAGTGCAGTGGGGCCCTCCTCGAGGGCTGGCACTGTCCCCATGGGGGTGCAAAGCGGGTGAGTCCTGCAGGTAATGGGGACATGTGGCAGGGCCTGGAACTCTCCCAGTGACCCGATCTATTGCCACCATCACCCAGATCTCCTGCCCCTCACACCCCCGTCACGCATGGAGAGCAGCTCTGCTCCTCACACACACAGGTGAGGGCACAGACACCCCCATGCCATGCCATGCTTCACCCCCTCACGTCAGCCCACAGCTGCCCATGTCCCCAGGGGCCACCACAGCAGCCCCAGGGCCAGCAGGGAGCTGCCAGGGAGCCCCTGTCCCGGCAGGGAGACACCATGACCCTCCTGCCACAGCCAGGAGCAAAAAATCCCCTGCAGGTGCCCACAGGCACAACAGCAGCCGCCATGGGGCTGGGGACTAGGGTATCTTCCCCTGGCACAAGGACAGCCAGGCTGCTATGCTGGCGATGAGACAACCCAAAGGTTATCGGGGTGAGGAAGGCTCTCGGGGCAGGATCTGGTCTGGGGACAATGCTGGGGGACACCTCCTGGGTGCATCCCACTCCCTCGCCTGCCCCAGCCCTTCAGCAAGGGAGAGCCCCTGGTGTGGACACACGGCTGGCACGTCCCAGCCCCTGGGGACAGGATCAGGTCTGGGAGGGGGCGGAGGTGCTGGGTCCCCCCCCAGCACTCACCTGAGGCAGGGAGGTTGGTGTGGAGCTGGACACGGGACAGAAGCTCCAGCGAGGGCTCACGGCCAGACCCCCCCTCTGCAGAGAAACAGGCAGGCCACCCATCAACGGGCATCATGGCGGGGGGGCATCTTGGGCATCCCCCCCATCCCAGCCTCAGCTCCCCAGTCCCAACCTCTCCCTTGCCTCCTTGGCATGGGGGGACAGAGGAGTCCCCAGACAGAGGCCATGGAGCATCCGCTGAGTTAGGGGCAAGGGGAGCAGACCTGGGCCCCCATGTGGGGTGGGGAGGGACAGGGCTGGGTGTCCCCCACACCCAGCCACCCCACGTTCCCCCCTGGCAGGGCGCTTCTCCCTGGCGCCTGGAAATAACTGGTGCACGGGAGCAGCAGCTATAAATAGCGCAGCGTGCCGGGGGGAGCCACGACGGCTCCTGTGGGATGGGGCGGCCGTTTCCAACACAGCTCCTGCTGTGGACACGTGGGGGGCACCCCCTGAACTGCCCCAAGCGCTGGGACAGAGGAGCTGCCCCTGCATGGGGTCTCTAGCATCGCAGGGCACCCGGAGGTCTGTCTCCCTCCCGCTGCTAATTGCCAGGGACGTTAATCCGCATCAGTGCTGCTGGGAATAAAATCTTGGCTACACAGAGGGGGATCAGCCCCCATGCCAGGAAAGAAAAGGGGAGCAGCCCCTCACCCCACCCAGGGTATCCCAACCCCTCCCAGAAGCCTCCCAGGGGGATGGGGGGTCCCTGGGGCAGCGCAGGGCTGCAGACACAGATGGAGAGACATTTTCTGCCAGATCAGCGGCCCAAAGTGGTTCAGTAGAGCCAGGGGTGATGATGGGGACACACTCTCCCACCCCAGGAATGGAGATGCCCTCCCATCCCACTGCCACTCCCCTGGCCATGTGTAACCACCCCCCACCACGAGCAGCAGCCACGTTTATTTACCAGTGCATTAATCCCAAGCTGAAACTTTTAATAGCTGGGATATTTATGGGCCATTGCCCCCCGCCCCCACGGCTGCCCCCCCGGGGTGCTTTGGGGCTTGACGTCAGCCCAGCTATTTCTGGTGCTGCCGGCAGGCAGGAGGCCACAGGAACGAGCCCTCCCAGCTGCTGGACCCCTGGGTATGCATCGGCTGGCACCCTGGGCAGCCCCATCCAGAGGTGTTGGCACATCTGTGGGATGAGGGAGACCCTCAGGGCATGGGGGGAGAACTGGGGACCCTGAGGCACCCCAGGAGGGATGGGGAAGCTGTATTCCTGGAGCCCCAGTGATGCTATGATGCAGGACCCTCAGCTCCTGCAGGACCGTCCCTGTGCAGGCTGGCTTTGGGTTGTGAATGGGAGAGGGGAGAGTCCTGGGAGCAGTGAGCTGCCAAAGGGTGACTGGGGAGCCTCCACCCGACCCCAGGCTCAGGGGTACCCTCTGCCATGTCCCCATGATGGAGGGAGCCCCAGCGATGCCTGGCTGAGACCTGCCCAACTCATCCCAGCAGCTGAAAGGTCTCATCCCATGAAAGCTCCTCCCACGGGCCCCCGAAGCTCCCCAGGCTCAGCCCCAGCCAGGAGGGAACCCTGAGGAAAGCATGACAGTGCCAGGCAGATGCAGCCAGGCCACGTCCTGGTGCCACTGCACCGCGTGCCAGTCCCGTGCCAGGCACGGCCAGGCGCCGCTCCAGCCCTGCGGCCGCTCCAAAAATACCGGCGGGCGGCAGCGGCACCGCGGCGGCTTTGGGGACAGAGGGGACACGCGCCGGCCCCAACTGACAGCGGCCCCAACTGACAGCCCAGCTCCACCCAGTGGGACGGGGCGGGGGGGGCTCTGCTGCCACTCCCCCTCCCCGCCGCCGTGCCTCAGTTGCCCTCCGAGTGCCCCAAAGGCTGCAGGCGGCCCCGTGGCCGGCAGAGCTGCATGTCCTCGGCTGAGCACCGAGGGCCGAGCGCGTGTCCAGATGTCGCTGGAATTCCCACCGCGCTAATTGCAGGGTGGCTGTGAGGAGGAGCCGGCGGCGGGCGACACAGCGCGGGCACAGCCTCGTGGCAGCTCACACTCATCCAGGCTGTCCCCTTGCTGCGGGATGTCACTGACAGGACCCCATATCCTGGCACCTGAGGGTCTGCAGAGACCCACCGCCGAGTGCTGCCACCATGTTTCACCCATCAAGAGCCGTGGCAGCCAGTGCTTGTGACCCGTGCGGTGGCAGGTGGGAGTACAGCAGTGACCTGATCCCCCCCCTCAGCCTCCTCCCACAGCAAGTGCGTTGTCGGGGGTCCGGGATAACCAGGGAAGGCGGAGGCTTGGCACAGCCCCGGGCACGGCAGTGTGCCCGGCACCGCTCCGCACGCGCCCGTCTCGCACGGTGACACCCACACGGGTGCTAACGAGCTGCTCGATGGCAGCGGCGTTGATGAGCCGTGCCAGGTCAGATGCTGCGCTGTACACGAGCCCCTGGGCCCCCGACACCCCACAGGTGCTGTGGCAAGGAGGAGGGCTCCAAGGCCACTGTGAGGATCTGACCCCCGTGAAGGGGGCTGTGCCTGGAGAGGGGGAACAATGTCCAGCACAGGGCAGGGGGCCCAGCTGAGTGTAGCAAACCCCCACCCGGTGTCCCCGGGTCTCACCTGCGTCGCTCTGGGAGTCCATGGTGGCCGGTAGGTGCCAGAGAGGAGCGGAGAGGCAGGTGTCTGGCGAGGCTGTCAGCGCCGGGGCTGTGCCCGTGCCACCCAGGAGCCCTGGGGGACCAAGCATCCTCGTCAACATCCCTGGCTCACACCCTGTGCCCTGCCCACGAGAAACCCACCTCCCCAGCACCAAAAGGGGGTGGGGGAACCTGGGCTTCTCAGAGACAACAGCATCACAAGGTTAGACCCAGCACTGCGCCCCTCCCCGGACCATTAGCACCCACTGGCCGTGACAGGATGTGGCCCCGCTCCCATCCACTACCCCTGGAAGTCTAGGGGCACCAACAAAGGGGTGCCAGCAGCATTACACAAGGCTCTGCAGGAAAAGGGGGGTGGCCCAAAGATGGGTGGCCGAGGACGATGGCGGAGAAGCACAGCCATTGGGACCCCGGTCAGCAGTGTCACCACACAGGGACAAGGGTGGCTCCCCAACAGCAGCGGAGTCGCACCCAGCCCCGTAAGGGCACACACGCACGCACACACAGCTGTCCCCTCCACGCTGCGAGACCCTCACAGGCATCGCCCCGAGCTGAGGACGGGGAGGGGCCGCGCTCGGCTCCTCACGGAGGACGAGAGAAGGCCGCTACCGGCAGACCCGAGCCCGGCACGGTGCAACGGGCTGCCCCGCCTGCAAACGGCCCGGGCTGCGGAACCGCCGCCGCGCTGGCGCACGGGCCCCCCCCCCCCGCGCTGCACGGGTCGTCCCGTTCCCCTCCCTCCGCCCTACGCAGCGCAAACCCTGTTGCACGGCCTCCCCCACCTCCATTGCACGACCGCTCCGCAATACCGCACGGTGTCCGTCCAAACACCGCAAACGCACCTTTCCCCAGCCCCGCTGCCCGGCTCCCCCCGCCCGCTGCTCACGATGCGGGCCCCCCACCCCGCCCGCCTTCATCCCGCTGCACCGACCTCCCCGCCCCCCGCCGCCCCGCGCCGGCCGGAGCCCCCCCGCGCCGTTTCCCGCCCCCCGCGGTACCTGCGCGGTGGCCGTCCGCGCCGCCCCGCGCGCGCCCCGCCGCCCCTCCATCTTTGCAGCGGGGCCCCGCCCGCCCCGACAACAACATTCGGTGACGTCACTCACCGTCACGTGACGGAACCCAGCGCTAAAAATAGCCTCTCGCCCTCCCCTCCCCCCCGGAGGCGGGGCTCGGGGGGGCGCGAGGGGGGGGGGGGTGGGGGCAGCGCCTTAAAGGGGCCGGGATGGGGTGTGGGGCGGAGGGGGGGGGTGTCGGGCGCGCAATGGCGAGCGCGTGCGCAGCGCGGGCCGGTGTGCGGCAGCCCCACGCGTGACCGCGGCCGAGCGCAAGGCCCCGCTCGTGAGAACGGGACGGGCAAGCGTGCAAAAGCAGAGCTCGCGCCGTGTGCCGGTGTGCAACGGCCCGCGCGCCAGCGTGCACCGCGCGCTGCTGCGCGACGGCCCACGCGTAAGAGCGCGCGTGAGCCAGAGGCCGGCGTGCGGCGACACACGCGTGAGCGCGCGTGGCATGAGGGCGTGCAGCAGCCCGCGTGCGCGTCCCAGAGGCCGGCGTGCGGCTGCATTGCGTGCACGCGCCCGCACGAGAGGCTAGTGTAGGGCCGCTCTTGCACACGAGCGCGTGGATACGCGTGCAACAGGCTTGCGGAGGGGGGTAGGGGAGGATCGCGACCGCACCTCCGGCGAGCGACTGTGCAACGGCACGTGCGTGCTCTGCGCGCGGCTGCACACGCACGTGCACGTGTGACGGGCTGGCGTGCAGCCGGCAGCACCGCACACGGGCGCGCGTGAGCGTGTAACAGACGGGAGTCTGGAGGGGGCAGGTTCCCGGGGCGCGCGGCGATGACTCACGCCGGGCCCGGGCGCGGTGAGTCACCGCCGGCGCCGCGGGAAGCAGCGGGTCCGGCCGGTGCACAGCGGACACGCGTGGGTGCGCGGGGCGGGGCGGCAGCGGGAGGGGCCACGGGGAGGGCGGGCCGCGGGACGGACGGACAGCGCGCGGCGGGAGCTGGGGGGTCAATGAGCGCTGACACCTCCCCTTTAAGGGGCGCGGCCGCATTCCTGCCCGCCGACAGGCGGCGCGGGGCCCTTAAAGGGGCCGTTCCGGCCGCCCTCGGGGCCGCGGGTTCGCGGCCCGGCCCGCCCCACTTCCGCCTTGCACGGCCGGGGCCGCGCCGCTGTCATGGTAACGGGACGGGGAGCGGGCTTCACGGGGAGGCTTGCGGCCCCCTGGCAGGGGGTGATGGTCCTCGGGGGTCGGTCCAGCCCAGGGGAAGGTTTGAGGGCCCCGGTGAGGTAGGGCGGGGCGGGCAAAGCCCCCGCCATGGCGCCCTCGGGGTCTCCGTCCTCCTCGGGGTGATGCCGGCCGTGGGGCTGCGCGGGGTCCCCCTTCCCGGCGGGGCGGGCGCGGGGAGCCCCCGGGGGCGCCAGGGCTGCTCCCGCTGCAGGGGGCACGCCGCGCCCGCCGCACAGCTTGCCGCTCCCCGCAGGCCTGCCGCCTCCAGCAGCTGTTCGGCGCCGACGGCGACCTGGCGGACGAGGTGAGGGCGGCGCCGGCACCGCCGCGAGCGGCCCCGCCGGCGTGGCTGTAACCCTCCCGGGCGGCGGCAGCCCGTTACGCGCCGCTGCCTCGCTACGGAGTGGCTGGCTCTTGGCTTTGATCCCCGGGGGCCGGTGGGGCAGGGTCCTGTGCTGGCCCGGTCCCCCCACGGTGGGCTCTGCACGGGGTATGGGGCTGCTTGGCCGCCCAGCGCCTTCTCCTTCCCACCCCTAGGATTTCCTCTCGGCCGTGGAGGATGCAGAGAACCAGTTTGTGTCTCCCAGATGCTCGTCAGCTGCCGATGGCCCGGGACCTCCCAGGGTGCAGCCCCTCTGCCCGCAGGGACCTCAGCTCGGTCACCCTCCTGGTAAACGTACCGGGCTGCGGCCGCTCGCTGTGCCAGGGGAGCAGCCTGGGGGCTGCCAGCGCCCCCTGGCTCAGGGAGAGGCCCCCCAGGATGAGCGGGACAATGATCTCTTCCTGGCCGCCTGCATGGAGCTGGAGGACCCCGCTGGCAGCTCGGGGTCCAGTGCTGCCCAGCTGCCCACAGATGGATGGGAGAAGCCGCCACAGATACATGTGGGGCACGAAAGACCCCAGGAGTGGGTGGCCCCTAAGAAGCTGCGGGTGGGACAGGAGCTGGTCCCTGCCAGCTCCAGGGGTCCAGAGGACAGCCTGGACTCCCTGCCCACCCCACAGGCAGCTGCTGCTCCCAGGCTGGCGCTGCGGCCCAGCGCAGCTGGTATCTGCCCCTCCAGGCCCCCCACTCCACTGGGAAAACCGGGCAGCTCGTCGGGCTCCATCCCCACTCCTGGGGGTCCAGCCCCGAGGCCTCTCTGTGCATCCTCATGCCAGCCAGGAATGAGCAGCTCTGCAGGGCAGAGCTGTCCCCCACGCCGGCCACCCCCTGGACCCCACTCCAACCCCCCAGCCTTGATGAGCTGTGTGGAGCCTCTGCCGAGGCAGCAGCCACTCGGGCCAGCCCCAGGCAGCCTGCAGACACCAGTGGTCACCAACCACCTTGTGCAGCTGGTGACAGCAGCCAGCAAAGCACCAGGGACTGCCCCCTGCCTCCCACCGCAGGGGAAGACTCGCCGGTTCCCAGGGCCTGCTGGAATCCTGCCACAGCAGGTGAGTGCAGGGGAAGCCATGGCATGGGAGTAGCTAGTGAAAAGATGCAAAGCCCCAGGCAGCCTCAGAGCCTCCCCCGGGTACCCCATGACATGTGTCTCTCTCTCTCTCCTATAAGCATGCTGGGAAGCTCCTGGAGGAGATCCTTGTTTCTGCTCCCCAGACTCCAGCTCACGGAGCTGTGGCAAAGCCACGGATGGAGGTAACCCCCAGCTCTGGTGCAGAGCTGGATATAGGTCCCAGCAGTGCTGCTGTGGGCATTCCCTAAGGCTTTCGGAGCGCAATGCTGGAAGGGGAGGGGATCCCTGGGGCTCCTCTTGCTGTGGCAGGCCTACGAGATGTACTGGCTGTGGTCTGGTATGGTGACTGCAGTTGTCCTGTGACTCCAGGAACTGCCCAGCTCCTCGCTGCCTGCAGAAGAGGATTTTGGGAAGGGGCCCTGGCTTGCCATGAAGACTGAGCTGGGGCTGGATGAGAGGGACCCTGGCTGTTTCCTCAGGACCTACAGTGTGGTCATGGTGCTGCGGAAGGTGAGAGAGGCTCTGGGTAAAGGTACCAGCCCAGACGACTCCCTGGCTCTTCCCTTGCCCCTTGGAGCTGTTTCCAGGGCCAGGTGTCATTGTGGGGAGGGGGCTGAGCTGTGCTGACTGCAGACATCCTGTGGGGCTGCCCTTGGGGATATGGGTGTGATGAGTGTCTACATGTTCAGGCAGCCTTGAAGCAGCTCCCGAAGAACAAGGTCCCCAGCATGGCGGTAATGATCAAGACCCTGACCAGGACCAACGTTGATGCTGGTGCTGTGTTCAGGGACCCAACTGGTGTGTCTGAGCTCATGCCTGGGTCGGATTGGGGTTCCTGGCTGTTGCTCCCCAAGGCTAATGGGTTCCCTCTCTGTCTACAGGAGAGATGCAGGGCACGGTGCATCGCCTACTGCTGGAAGAGAGACACAGTGAGCTCAAGCCTGGCGCGGTGCTGCTCCTGAAGCAGGTAGGAAGCAGATCTCTGGCACCGGTAACACCTTTGGGGCCCTTTCTGCCCCAGGTGCTGGGCTCACATCCCAAGGAAACAGGAAAAGTAGAAAGTACTGTGTATATATTTGTATGTGTGCATGGATCCCCTGTACTGGGCACTGGTGAGGCCACACCTCCAACACTGTGTTCAGTTTTGAGCCCCTCACTGCAAGAAGGATATTGAGGTGCTGGAGCGTGTCCAGAGATAGTCAGTGAAGCTGCAAGAAGGGTCTGGAGCACAAATCTGATGAGGAGTAGCTGAGAGAGCCTGGAGAAAAGGAGGCTGAAGGGAGACATGATTGCTCTCTGCAGCTTTCTGAGAGGAGGTTGTAGTGAGGTGGGGATTGGTCTCTCCAGTAACAAATGATAGGACAAGAGGAAATGGCCTCAAGTTGTGCCAGGGGAGGTTAAGACTGGAGACCAAGAAGAACTTTTTCACAGGGATGGTTTTTACACCCTGTCATGGGCTGCCCAGGGAGGTGGAGGAGTATTCATCCCTGGAGATATCAAAAAGACTCATAACAGAGGTGCTGAGGGCCATGGGTTAGCGGTGGGCTGGGCAGTGTGAGGCCGGGGCTTGGACTTGATTGTAAGGGTCTTTTCCATGACCTGAATCTGACAGGATTCTATGAGTCTAAGGGGCTCCTGTCTCCTCCGCAGGCTGCAGCCAGGGGTGGCACTGAAAGCCACAGCTCTGGCTCTGACCCACTGGTCTGTCCTCACAGGTAGGCGTCTTCTCCCCATCCCACCGCAACCACTACCTTAACGTCACCCCCACCAACCTGCTGAAGATCTACCCACCGGAGCCTGAGGGCAGCTTCTCCCAGCCATCGCTAATGCAGCAGGAGGTGAGGGAGGGCACAGTACCACTAGCCCTGAAGGGCTGGGTTGCTGAGACCTGCCAAGGTTATGCAGGGGGAAGGAATTCCAGACCTCCTGTACTAGAGAGACCCTTGAAAGCAACTGGGGAGGAAGGGGAGAGGCTTAGCAGAGATGCATAAAGCCTCCTCTGGGCTCCCAACCACTCCTCTCTGCTGGGTTTGCAGGTCCCTTCCCAGGCTGGGCTACTCTGGCCTCACCCTGCACATCTTCCTCCCGGTGACTCTGCCTCTGGGGACTGGGGCCAATGGAGGCTGGGCAGCCACAGCACAGAGCAGGCTCCTAGCGGCATCTCCCTGCACCCACAGAGCCCCAGGCCCGGGCGAGAAGAGCCAGTGGGAGCTGATGGCTGTGATATGGGTGAGTTGAGCCCACTCTGTGTGGGGATGAAAACAGGTCCTGGGGTTGGCCAGTGCCTCCTCTCCCTTGTAATGCCAAAGAGACGTCTTGTCCCACCACATCCCCAGTATGTGGAGTTGATTCCAATTCTAGACATTTGTAAGAGTCATACATCTCATCCTCCCTGTGCCTGTGCAGATGACCTAGATGGGCTCCTGGGAGAGTTGCCTGAGGATTTCTTCTCTGTGCCAGCCCAAACTGACTGCTGCTGACCTCAAGGAGTTGTGGCACAGCCATGGGGATAGGTTCCTGCAGCCACGGCCCAAGCTGAGCTGTGGCCTGTTAAGGATGCCAAGCAAATATGTGATGCACCAGGCACTTGCCTAGTCCTTTCTCTGTGTATTTGTTGCGTTTGTTCCAGAGCCAAGAGCTGGGGGGGAAGCTGGGGAGTCCCAGGGTATACTGCCTCAGTGTCTGTTCCTGTTCCTCAGGGCTGGATGGCCCGTCTTGGCTCCCAAACCTGTATTAAAAGGCTGTTTTGCCTCTGCCTTGCTCTGTTTGCTTATTTGTCTTTATCTCCTCTGTCCCGGTGCCAGGGCTAGCTCTCTCTGCTGAGCTGCAGCACTCCAAACCCTTCCTCTCTGGGAGTCTCTGCTCTCCCTCTCCTTACCAGGGGGTGGGGTGCTGGATCCAAGTCCCAGGGGACTGTCCCTATCTCGAACCCACCAACAGGTTAATCTCTCTGGTAGCCCTGAACCAATGTGACTCTGTTTACCACATTAGGGGAGTTATTTATAGGGTGGCCTGGCTTGGGCTCTTGATTCAGCATTTAGTGTGGGGCACAGCTCTATTTATAACCCCTACAAGGCACAGGAGGCAGCTTGCTCTACCCCAGCCTTTCCCTGCCCTCCCGGGGCATCCATGGCTCAGGAAACCTTTGCCTTCAGCTCCTCAGCCCTACGCTCCCTGCAGCTCCAGCGGGAGCTGTTGGAGCAGGAGGAGCGCCGGCGAGCCCTGGCTCGGGAGCGGGCCACGCGCCGGTTGCTGCCCGCCAGTCCCCGGCCCCCCCTGCTCCCCTCCCGGCGGACGCAGTACTGCCGGGACCCTGCTGTCCACAATGCCCTGTACACTGGGGACCTCCTGCGCATCAAGAGCATCTTTAAGGATGAGACCACCACGAACCTGATCATGGAGACGGTCACCGAGGAGCTGGTGTGGTCACCTGAGCAGGGTAGGGGGGTGGCAAGTGTCCCTTCCTTACTGCAAAACAAGCTGAGGGAAGGGGGGGCAAGGTCAAGAGCAATGGGGGAGGAGGGCTGGCTGCTCTAATTTGGGGGTTGTGGGAGAGAGAGGACGCCTGGGGGAAGGGAGGAGGGGTCTCTCGCGGTCTCAACCAGGAGGTGGAGGTGGGCGGATGTCGCGGCTCACAACCAGCCTCCGGGGATTGGAGGTGGAAGGTGTTCGGGCGAGTGGGCCGGCATGGGGCAGCTCCCTGACATCCCCCCTCCTCCCTTCCCCACTCTCCGCCAGGGCTGTGGGTGCTGAGCCCCCGCCGGCAGCAGACGTCAGCCCTGCGCATCGCGGCCGGCCGGGGCTACGGGGATTGCGCCCGGCACCTGCTGCTGCGGGGCGCGGACGTGAACGCGGTGGTGGGCGGCCGTGCCCCGCTGCACGACAGCGTGTCCGCCCCCCGCGCCGACTGCGCCTGCCTGCTCCTGGCCTTCGGCGCCGACCCCGACCTGCCCAGCGCCGACGGCGCGGCCCCGCTGCACCTCTGCACCGCGCGCGACAGCCTCCGGTGCGCGCGCCGCCGCGGCCCCGGGAAGCCCCGCCCCCCGCCCCCCCGCCCCGGGATCCGCGCCCACCGCCACCCGAGGCCCCGCCCCCTCGGCAGCCCCTCCCCGGGCAGCCTCATCTGCGTGTGGGGGTCCGCCCCCCAAGCCGAGCCCACCGCCGAGGGCCCGCCCCCTGCCCGACCCTCCGGGCTCCATCCCGCGGCCCCGCGTTCGGACCCCTGCGTGCAGCACTCCCTGTCCCGCGGGTCCCGGGGGTTGGTCCCGGGGGAGGGGTCCAGTGGGTGGGTGACAGGGGGTCTCCGAGGCCGGGTCCTCAGCCCCGTCTCACCCACGTCCTCCGGCAGGTGCGCGGAGCTGCTGCTGGCGCACGGGGCGCGGGTGAACCTGGGGACGCGAGACCGGCAGCTGACGGCGCTGCATGTGGCGGCACGGCACGGGCTGGTGGCCCACGTGGAGCTGTACCTGCAGCACGGTGCCGACGCCACGCGCCGCAGCCGCCAAGGCGAGACCCCCCTCAACGCCGCTTGTGCCGCGGCCGAGCACCCTGAGGACGCCGAGCGCTACTACCAGGTGGCTGAGCAGCTGCTGGCAGCGGGGGCCGACCCCAGGGCCGCTGGCCGCAAGGACCACACGCCGCTGCATAACGCCTGCAGCAACGGACAGGCCCGGCTGGCGTGGCTGCTGTTGCGCCACGGAGCCGATGCCACTGTCCCCAACTGCGCTGGCTACACCCCCATGGACTGTGCTCTCCACGCCGTCGAGGAGTACCAGCACCAGCAACCCGAGGAAACCATCGCCCTCCTCCTCAACCACGGCGCCGGCCCCGTCCAGCCCAAGGTGGGATATCGGGGCCGGAGGGATGACAGGGGTGCAGTAACGGTGACCCCTGCCTCGGTGACACGGCTCTGTCAACAGATGCTCAAGTTCTGCTGCCGGCACCCGCCGGCGCTGGAGGTGGTGCTCAATGCCTATGACCGCATTCCCCCCGCCGACAGCTGGGTGGACGCCGTGCCTCCGGAGCTGTGGGAGGTGAGGGAGTGTAGCGCGCTCTGGCCTGTTCCTCTCCGCAACCCCAGCATGCTCACTCCTGTGTCTGTCCCCTCCTCCAGGAGCACCGGGATTTCTACGCCTCGGCACTGTGCATGGCGGGTCAGCCGCGCCGGCTGCAGCACCTGGCCCGCTGCGCTATCCGACGGCACCTGGCTGCGCGCTGCCACGCCGCTATCCCGAAGCTGGCCCTGCCGCCCCCGCTGCGCCGCTACCTCCAGCTGCCCCTGGAGGGGCTCATCTCCTGAGGGTGGCCCCCACGGCCCGGGCCCCCCGCATGAGAGTGACAAGCGCGGGCCGGCAGCTCCGTGTTCCCTCGTGGCCTCCCCCTCGCCTGCATCCTCATGTCCCGTCCCCCCCAGGCACTTCGATGCGAATAAAAACGCTGACAGAGCTGTGGAGGCGGCTCCTTCCTGCGGGGCCCGGCAGGAGCCGCGGACACCGCACGGGGCGGGGGGTGGGGGGCACGGCCTGTGCCGGGGGGAGGGGCCGCGGTGACCCCGCCCCGTTATGCCCCGCCCCCCCGGCCCCGCCCCGATTCCGCGCGCACGCGTGGGGGCGTGTCTCGCGCGTTCCCGCCCCTGCGCTCCCGGCGCGCGCTGGGACACGCCCAGGGGGCGGGGCTTAGTGACGCGCCGCGCGGGCCGCGGCTCTCACCGCCCCCCCCGCGCGGCGGCGCCGTGACGTGGCGCTTCCGGCGGCGGCGGGACGCGGTGAGTGCGGACGGGCCCCCCCCAGCCGCCCCGCTCCGGGCCCGGCAGCCACGCACCCGGCGCCTTCTTTCCCTGGGCCGCCCCGAGTTAGCTCCCAGCGCCGTCCTGCCGCCGCTCGGCCCGCCGCCCGCCCTCTGACGGGCTGAACTCGCGCGGCTGTGCCGCTTGCCCGCCGGCGCCGGGCCGGGGGCCGCAGCAGAAGGCCCGGAAGGCTTTAAGCGCTTAAACCTCCCTGGCAGGCGCGGGGCGGGTGCTCGGGAGTGGCGTCACCCTGTCCGGCCACCGAGGGAGCCCACCGGCACCCTCCGCGACAGGGTCAGGCGAGCGCTCGGCCGCTTCCCGGCCGGGCTGGTTCCAGCTCGGGCTGTACTTCCAGGTGCCGTGTCGGGAGCGCCAGCGCCGCCCTCCTGCGAGCAGGCGCCGGGTCGGTGCTGCTGAGCCGTAAGTTTTGCCTCCTGGAAGAAGAAGCCCTGCCGTCGCAGAGGGGCTGCCGCCTTCCCTCCCCGCACCGGCGGGGAGGCACGGGGTCTTCCCGGGAGAGCTGAGCCAGAGAGCTAGCTGCCGGGCTGGAGGAGGAGTCCCGGCTCCTCCAGACTGCTTCAGAGATGGAGCTCCCCACTGCCACCTTCATCCAAGGGCTGGGGAACGAGGTGACAGTGGTGGCCGGTGTCGTGGTGCTGGTCCTGGCTCTGGTGCTGGCATGGCTGTCCACTTACGTTGCTGACAGCAGCAGCCATCTTTTGGGAACAATCGTGACGGCGGGGGATGTAGCCGTCATCCGGCTCGGCCGCATGGAGCGGTTCGTGGGGACGGCAGGGGCAGATGAAGTGCCAGAGCCCCAAAGAGTCCCTGAAAACCGAGAGGACAAAACAGAAGAGGAAGGTGGAGCCGTGGCAGGGCCAGCAGCAGAGCAGGGGTCTGGCAGCAGCCCCTCTGACCCCAGTCTGGAGCAGCTGCTGGACATCCAGACCTTGCCTAAAAGGACCTTGGCTGCTGAGCTCAGTGCCCCGGGCAGCCAGGGGGAGCCGCCTGCCCTGGTGGGGAGCGATTTGTGCTCCGGCCTCATCAAGATCCGGCTCAAATTCCTCAACGACACGGAGGAGGTAGCCATGGTCCGGCCTGAGGACACTGTAGGGGGCCTCAAGAGGTAGGTCCTGAGAGAGGTGAGCATGAGAGAGCGCTGGCTGCCTCACTGCAACCCCTCCCTCCCCTTATGGTTCTTGTCCCTGCACTTGTACAACAGCCCCCTCCCCACCATTCTGCCAGAGGACAGGGGAGGGTTTCCAACCATTCTTGCTATGCTTCTCTCCCTGTGCTTTGCTGAGGAATCCCTCCAGAAATGATAAAGTGCCAGTTTAAAAATTACAAAGTTAAAAGAGGAGATGGCATCTGGTGGCCACTGCTCCCCCAAGCCAGGATCCCTTCGGCTTTTCTCTCTGGGGTTCCTCCCAGCCCCCAGGTGACTTTATCTGCATCCAGGAGCACCAGTTCTTCCATCTCTGACCTTTTCCCTCCTCCCACAGCAAGTGTTTCCCGGGCCAGGAGAGCCAGATGAAGTTCATCTACCGTGGGCAGCTGCTGCAGGACCAAGAGCAGACGCTGCACTCGCTCCACATCACAGACAACTGTGTCATCCACTGCCACCAGTCCCAGAGTGCCAGCACCCCCACCCCCCTGCCCGACCCTGGCGCTGCCCCTGCCACGCCAGACGTCGGGGGCCTCCCCCTGGGCGCAGGGAACCTCATGGTCCCCACCGTCATGGTGGTGCTGGCAGTCGTCTGGTATTTCCGCATCAACTACCGGCAGCTCTTCAGCGGCCCGGCCACCGTCTCCTTGATCGGCGTCACGGTGCTGTTCAGCTTCCTGGTGTTCGGGCTGTACGGACAGTAGGGACTGGCCCAGGAGGGGCCCCGAGCCTGCCATCCCCCAGGGACCAGCAGTGCTCAGGTGGTGCTTTCTCCACTGTGGCGTGTGCAGCTGGTGCAGCAGGGAGCTTGGCCCATCCTTCCCAGTCTTGGTGCCAGACTTTGCCCCCCCACACCAGAAGGATCTGTGCTCCCCCCAGACACTGTCCTCCTCACCCCACAGCTCAAGGGAAAAGATCTCAGCCTGAGTGGACATGCTGAAGGTACCCAGGGCCCCGCAGTGGGCCGCTGCTTCCTCCCACAGACTTAAATAAAAGGTGTAACATGAGCCCAAGTGTTCACCTTCCTGCTCCAGGAAACTGGGGCTGGCTCACCCCACCCCACACACTGCCCTCCCCTTGCTTCTGGGAAGCATTCATTCAAAAACAGGCAGCCCCAAGAGTCTGGTAAGCTGGGTGCAGCTGGGCTGGGGGAGGATGTGATGGCCTCGCTCCATTACACACAGGCAATCCAGTGAGGTTCTGGTGCTGCACAGCAGCCACACACCAGGGATACCAAGTCAAGATGCAGTTTTATTTACAGGGGCAGCCACAACCCACTGCTGGGACACACAGACCTGCCCTGGGCTCAGGGCCCTGGGTGGGATGGAGCACGTGTGCAAACAGACAAGGCTGGAGCCCAGGAGGGCCCTGGGCACCTATGAGCCTGGCCAGGGGGGCGAGGATATGGACTGGGGGTCCCCAACCCCTTTATGGCCCTTGAACCCCAAATTGCAGCACCTCTCCTGCAATGGGAAGGGTTCAGGCTGTCCCAGGCGGTGGGAGAGGGCCCAGGGTGGTTGTCCTGTTTCTGGGTGGCCAGATGCTCCTCCTCAGGCCCCAGGGCACACGGAGGCCAGCTCGGCGTGCTCCAGTGGCCAGGCCCAGCCCCAAAGCCATGCCGGGAGCTACTGCCAACTGCAGTGGAGAGGGAGCGTGAGGATCCCCAGGCAGTAGGGCCCAACCCCAGCAGCTTGGGGTGCCCAGGGCTCTGCCACAGCACTAGCTTTTAGCAGCAGTTTTAAAACAATAGTGAATCCAGAGTACAGAGCACCATAATTTGCAAGACCCCCTGAAAGGAGAAGCCCCCCACCCCCCACCCCAGCACGGGGGAGTAGAACAGAAGCAGCCTCCCCCCAGCGACATACAGCCAAACTCAGGGTGTCAGACAGCCATTGGGGGTGGGGGGAACAAGAGTGGGGACTGAGCTAACTCTGTCCCCAACACTGCCCCTGTGCTGAACACAACTGGAGAGGGGTAGGACTGGGCTGGGGGGGGTGTGGATCCACGGAGAGGGACCTGTCTTCCCCCACTGCACAGTGGAGTGCTGCACTCCCCCGCCCCGCTCCATGGGGGCAGAAACACTGAAAGGACTTCCCTCCCATCCCTAACTGCAGCAGGAGGTCCCCAGACACATGAGGACTGGGACACTGAGCTGCCCTGGGGCCATCAGCCTGGGGGTGAGGCCAGTGCCAGGGCAGGGCAGACACCACAGAGGACACCACACTCTGCCTCCAGTCCAGGCTGTGGGCCCCGGGTTTGCTCTGAGGCTCAGGGGCAGTCCCTGGCAGGCCAAGGTCCACCCCTCTGTACACAGAGGCCAGTTCAGAGCTGGAAAGGTCACGGCAGCTTCTCCCATCCCGAGCTGCCCCAGCTGTCCCCCCACAAACAGCCCCAAACACAAAGGATGCAGCATGCAGTACACCCCTGCCCAGGACTCCCCCGAGCTTGGGCAAGCCCTGTACAGGCCATGCTGGGCCACAAACACCCTCCCCAGCAGATGAATCCAGCTGCTTATGGCAGAGTTGGGGGTGTGCAGTTTCCATCTGTCTCCTTCAAGCATGAAAAGCCCCTTCCAGCACACTACCCCCTGATTCTGATCCAGCCCAACCCATGCGTGCTGGCCCGCAGCAGGGAGGGGGGAGCAGCCCCAGGCTGGGAGCTGCCCCCAAACCCCCGAGGCAGGAGGGATCTGCACTCCCATCACCCGTGTGCCACTCCCCACCCCCCTGGGGTAAGGGTCCTCTGGAGGAACGAGCCAGGGAAGGTGCACAGCGGGTTTCTGGGTGGGTGGTGAGGAGGGAAGGGGGGAGGGGTTGTGCCCCCATCTCAGAGCAAGACAACCCCCCGATGAGAGCCCCCACATACAAGAACTATGACACAGAATAAATAGAGGCACCGGGGTGGGGGAAAAAGGGCATGACTGAGGGCTCCCAAATCCACCCCCACTGCCACTCCACCCCCCAACCCCTGTGGCAATGGCCAGGTCCTCCATCCTCTGCCCCAGGCACCCACTTTGTGTCCAAACGGCAGGGCTGCCCCAGTTGGGGGGGAAGGGCTGCTCCAGCCTGTGTCCATCTGTCTGTCCATCTTCCCCCTCCTCCATCAGCTCTGCTGTGCTCAGTTGATGTCATCATAGATGCTGGGGGTGTGGGGTGCAGGGGGTTTGGGCTTCTTCTTCTTGCTGGAACCCAGCCCTGAGGTCCCACTCACCAGCCCCAGGTGGGGCTTCTTCTTCTTGGTCTTGCGGGACTCAGAGTTGTTTGTACCTGGAGGGGAGAGAAAGGAGGAGATGGGGGCATGGGGGAGGAGATGGGGGCATGGGGGAGGAGATGGGGGCATGGGGGAGGAGATGGGGGCATGGGGGAGGAGATGGGGGCATGGGGGAGGAGATGGGGGCATGGGGGAGGAGATGGGGGCATGGGGGAGGAGATGGGGGCATGGGGGAGGAGATGGGGGCATCAGGAACCCCCACAAAACAGAGAGGATCCCCCTGTCACCAATTTATATCTGGGAAAGCATCCCCAAAACATTCCCTCCACCTCAGGAAGGTGGGTAACAAGATGTCCCAGTAGAAGCTCCAGGGACGCTTCAGGCTGGCTTTGGGTAGCTGTGGTCAGTCTGTGTCCCCTCTTGGGCTGGGGGGACATCAGGAGGGCCCAGTTTTGGCCCCGCAGAGGGGTCTATGTTGCAGGATTTGTTCCCTCTGCCCCTAAACACTCACTGGCTTTCGAGGAGGCCGAGTCGGAGGGTGAGATGTCGGAGGAGCCGTCCCACTGCAGCCGGCTCATGAGGGCCTGGCTCTCAGCCACTTCGAAGCTGTCGTTCTCCACGGTGCCCTCTGCCTCGGGCAGGGACCTGGGCAAAGGCATTAGGGGGGTCCCCAGCCCCTGTGACGGGGCAGGATGGAGCCCATGGTGCTGCATTCCTCAATGTCAGAGGCTGCCAGGGGTTCCATCCATCTCCCCAGGACCCTCCCACATTGCACATCCCAATCCCGGCCCTCCGAGCCTCCCTGGAGACATCCCTGTACCCACCCCCACCTGACCACTCCATGCAACCCCCCCAGCCCCCGTTCTCGGGGGGCAGAGCCCGGTTTGCCCCCACCCCGTGCCGGGTGTGTGGCGGCGGGTGCTGACTCACGCGGAGGGCCCCAGGAGGTACACGCGCACCGACCGCCGCTGCTCGTCCGTGTGCTGCGGGCACCGCAGGGACCTGCCAGCAAGACACCGCGCACTCAGGCCTCTGGCTGCCCCCTCCGCAGCTCCCACAGGGATCCAGGCATCTTGGGGACCCCTCTGCCCCTCCCAAAGCCCCCCAGCTTCCTGCTCTGTGCAGGGTAAGACCAGGATTCCCTCACCTGGTGCACATCTTCTTGGTGTGCTCGGAGATGACCCCACATTGCTGGGGAGAGAAGGGATGGGTGAGGGGGTGGGCGAGCAGCCATGTGACCACCAGCCTGCAGCGTGGTCCCGTGACTCCCAACTCTCCAGGTGCTGTCCTGTCCCCCCAGACAGAGCAGCCGCCCCCTCGCAGGCCAGCATGTCCCCCAGGACTGGGACTTCATGCCCCATGGGGGTGCAGAGCTTGTCCCGGGGTAGAGGCACCTCCCTGCCACAGGGTTCAGATCACACGTCTCCTCATTCCCTGCCGGGTCAGAGCCAAGCCAGGAGAGACCCTGGGAGCGCCAGTGCCCGTGTGCCCCATCTGCCCAGGTCAGGGCGGCGCTGTACCCGCCGCTGCGCCCCCAGCCCTGCGGCCACAGCCACGCACCGTGGTGAGCAGCGTCCGCAGCTCCTCGGGGCCCAGCGTTTCGTAGCTGATCCCTGCTGAGTTGCTGTACTGTGGGGGGCAGAGAGCCGGGTCGGGGCTGGTGGGGGGCAGGGGACACCTGGGCGGGTGGGGGACAGAGCCCAGGCCCCCCAGCCCCATCCCACACCGGGCTCACCTTGAAGGGGTCTGGGTTCCCGCTGATATCGCCTGGAAGACAAGAGGCATAAGGAGGACCCCTGCCCGTGGCCTGGCCCCCGTGTGACGCCCGGGGCCACCAGCCCCCCCACCCCCCCCACTCACCATTTTTGTGTTTCAGGGACTTGGACCTGCGGGGCGAGTTGGGGTTCTGCAAGGAGACCGGGGCTGCTGGGAGGTGCAAGGTGCCCCCCCATGTCCCCCACACCGCCTCCGCCCCAGGTCCACCCCCTAGCAGCCCCTCACACCCTGCCAACCCCTCACCTTGTCGGATTTCCTCTTCTTTGCTAGAGAGAGAGACAGAAGAGGGACAAGTTTTACCTTTTGTGGTGGATTTAGCCCCAGCCGCTGCAGCAGTTGCTGCCAGCCCCGCCTCCGCTCTGCTGCTGGGAGACACCCTGCCCAGGCATGGGCTGGGGCAGTCGGGCACCCCAGGACTCGGTTGTTCCCACCCTGCCACCCCCTGCACACACGCCTAGGACTGTGTTTGAGGGCCATGGGGCAGCCAGGATGTGTCCCTGACATAGGGGCTGGGGGCCTGTGGCACCCTGTGTCCGCCTACCTTTCTTCTCAGAGCCATAGGACCAGTCATTGTCATTGATGTCATCATTGTCCTCCTGGTCGCTCTCTGACTTGTTCATGTTGTTGCTGCTCGCGATCCTGTACAGGGAGAGGAGGAAGGTCAGGGACCCATGGCTGGGACCCATCATGCACCCTCCCTGGCACCCCTGGGCTTGTGCCATGCCCCACCAGCAATGCCGTGCCCACTTCAGATCCAAGGCAGGGGTTCCCAGCAGCCACCAAAGGAATTGGGGACAGAGGAGACAGGATTCCCAGGTCATTTTTTCCAGAAATGAATCACAGGGCTGGGGCAAGAGGAGCTGGAGGTGGGACTCCAGGGCTGGGGCACATGGATACACCCCCCACAATGAAAAAGGAGTGAGGAGAGGCCAGATGTCCAGTTTCCATCCCAGGCTCATCAGCACTGAGATGGGGTTGCCCAAATCCTCCACACCCAGCAATGAGAAGAGACACAGCCCCACAGCCTCAGTCCTTCCTCGTGCCCCCGTTTCCCCGTGCAGGGTGGACTGCAGGAGCCTCCAGCCCCGCGCTTTGGGGGCGAGGGGGGCTGTGCCCACCTCCTGTTGGCGATGCGGCTGCTGTTGCGGCCCATGCCCAGGCACTTCTCCAGGTGGGGGGCGAAGCGGGAGGCGGCGATGCTGCGGCTGCAGTTGGGGCACACGCACTCCTTGTTCTTCCACTGGTTATACACCTGCCCGAAGATGTCCACGCCAGGCTGGTCCACGATCTCTGCGGGAGGCAAAATGCATCAGACCCCCCACCCCAAGACCTCCCTCTGATGCTGACCATGCCCCTCAGCTCTGGTGCTTTGCTGGGGGCTGGGGTGGTGGTGGTGAGGGGGTCCCTTGGGCTGCCAGTCCCCTCCCACATCTTGGGGGGACCTGAAACCAGTGACAGGGCAGCCAGGGGAGATCTACCTTCCCACTCTCTACCCAGCCATGCTTCTCCAGTGCAGAGCATCACACCCCAAGGAAACACTTGTGGAGTTCTTTACCCCAGGGCTTTACAAAATGGCACCTATGAGATGGGACAGCAGCACTGGCAGTGCCAGGGGGATGCCTGGGCCACCGTGTGTTTCACCCTCCTCATCATGGCTTGTGCCCAAATCAATAGAGGCAGGGACAAGCAGTGGGTGTCCCCCCACCCACAGCCTCCCAGTAGCACAGGGAACAGGATGCTCACTGTGTCCCCCTGTAGTGGTTTTTGACTGGACCAGGTTTTTTAGCAGCAGGGGAGCTACAGGGGTGGCTTCTTTTAACAAAGAGTTGCCAGAAGCTTCCCCTGTAGCTTCACAGGGTTAGGGTCAGTCAGTTCTAAGCTGGACCTGCACCTGACCCAGGCCTGGCCAATTAGTGATGGAGGTTATGCCTCTGTAGATAACAGATTGGAGAAGCTGCTGCACAGTTGCAAAACTGCAGCAGCAACAGAGAGGGAGAATGTGAAAACATCTCTGCAGACACCAAGGTCAGTGGAGAAGGAGGGGGAGGAGGGTGCTTAGGCCCTGGAAAGGCTCCCCTGTGATACATGGTGAGGACCATGGTGAAGCAGGTTGTCCCCTGCAGCCCATGGAGGCCACTGGGGAGCAGAGACAAACCGGCAGCCCGTGGAGGAGCCCACGCCAGAGCGAGTGGATGCCTGAAGGAGGCTGTGACTCCATGGGAAGCTCATCCTGGAGCAAGCTCCTGTCAGAACCTGGGAGTCCGTGGGGGAGGAGCCCATGCCAGAGCAGGTTTGCTGTCAGGACTTGTGACCCTGTGAGGGACTCAGGCTGGAGCAGTCTGTCCCTGAAGGACTGTTCTCCTGGTGGGTGACCCACGCTGGGGCAGGGTGTGAGCAGCTACCCCAGTGGCAGGCCCCATGCTGGAGCAGTTCATGAGGAGCTGCAGCCCATGGGAAGGGCCCATGTTGGAGAAGTTGGTGAGGGACTGTCTCCCATGGGAAGGACGCAACAGTGTAGCAGTGGGGAGTGTGAGGAGGCCTCCCCCTGAGAAGCAGCAGCAGCAAAGTCCATCTGTAATGAACTGACCATAACCCCCATCCACTGCGCTGCTGGGGGGGAGGAAAGGGAGTCCCAGGAAGAGGAGGGGTGGGGAGAGGTGTTTTTAAGATGGTTTTATTTCTTACCTCCCTGCTCTTATTGTTTCTTTACTAAATCAAACCTTTTTCTTCCTAAGTCTGTTTTGCCCGTGATGCCAACCGACGAGTGATCTCTCCATCCTTATCTCAACTCACAAGCCATTTGTTACATTTCTCTCTCTCTCTCCTGTCCAGTTTAGGAGAGGGAGTGATTTTATGACTTGGTGGACAATGGGCTAAACCACCACACCCCCTATCCCACTCACCAAAGTCCTTCATGCTGTCAGGGTCTGTGTCATCCAGGAAGAAGTAGCCACACTTGACTGCCCGGTGGACTTCAAAGCAGAGGCCCAGACAGGCATCTTCCACCAGGTCCGTGTAGATCTCATGTGCAATGGCCTAGGGGAAGGGAGGGGCGAAAGGAGAGATGAGGAGGGAGGTGGGGGCCAGGGGAGAGGGCAGCCAGTCAGCCCCTGGGCACTGCTCACCTCCAGTTTGCTGTTATCCAGGCCAGACAAAGACATTTCCTCCATTTTCATTTGCAACTGCTCCCAGAGAAGTCACGCCGAATGCTCATAGCACAGGACACACGGGGAGGGGGGTTTGCTGTGGGTGGGTGGAGGGGAGGCAGGGCACACGCTGGCATCTCACCCCTGGCCAGCAGATACCCCCCACCCAGCCAAAAACCCCACCTTGTGCACTGGGCAGGCCCCAAGACCTCTGGGGGGCCTCCAAGTCCCAAGAGGCAGAGTCTTGGGTTAAAGCCCCCAGGAATTTGGGGGAGGGATGGGCATGGAAGTCTGCCAGCCTGGCACCAACTTCCCTGGGGGACAGATCAAGAGGGAACAGGGAAGGGTCGTGCGTTTGGATCGGCTCCCTGGTCGCCCCTGTGCCAACCTGGGACATGAATAAACATCAACAAAGCCTCAGGTCCCCCAGGTGCACCCTCTCACTCCCAGCACTGCCTCCAGATTGCAGGTGGGCTCAGGGGTGTCCCTCAAAGCCACCCCCCGCAGAGGGACACTGGGTTTTGCTGCATCACCCTCCCTTGAAGCTGATGGAGGAGTAGAGGGAGGGGACAGGGCAGGGACAACCGTGCCGTCCCCCACCTCGCAGAAAGAGCCCCCGGCCTCCCCTCTCCAACGGCAGGTCTAACCGGGGGGGGGGTCCCAAACTCACTCCACGACACCCCCGCCAGCACCGCGCTGCCGCCAGCACCCGCGAGCGGTGCGCTCGGACCGGCGGCTCGCTGCCCCGGTTGCCATGGCGGGGGTGTTCCGACCTAACCACGGAGACTGCATGGCGAGCTCCCCGCGCCCACCTCCCCCCGCCCGCACCCGCTTCCGGGCCCGAGCTGGAGATTTCTTCCCTCCGCTGCGGAAAGAGGAAACACCGGCAACGCCGTCTGGCAGCGGCTCGGACCTGCGCCGCCGCGGCCGCAGACCACGGGACCCTCCGTGACCCCCTGCGTGCCTCCCCCGGGGTGAGAGGCCGGTGTGGTGCAGGCAGAGCCCGGGCGGGTGCGGGTGCAGCCCGGTGCTGCCCAGCCCCCCCCCGCGCTGCAGGCAGGCCTGCGGGCAAGGCCGGGAGGAGCCGAACAAAAGGGATGCGGGGACCCAGCTGGGGATGAGGGGGACGCTGCACCCTGCCCGCCCTCCACGGGGAGATGCCTGCGAGAGGGGAGACACGGCTGAAACCCCCGAAACCGTGGCAGGAGCCGGGCCTGCGTTAGGCTTGGGATTTGCGGGGGGGGGGGGGGGGCGGAGTGGGGGAGCGGCGGGCAGAAAAAGGCGGGGAGCAGGAGAGCGAGGGGCGGGGGAAAGGGGGTCCCGGCGCCTGAAGGTCCCCCACGGGGCCGCGGAGGTGGCGGGGGAATGTGCTGGGCTGGGGCGGGGAGGGGCTGGAGGGACCGAGGAGGGGCACACGCGGGGCGGGGCAGCCCCGGGGAGGGCCCCGGCGCCGGGCCGGGCGGATCGCGGGATCCAAAGGGGGGGGGGCGGGAGGGGGGGGGGGGCTGAGGTCCTCCGGGGCGGGGTCACCGGGCCGCCCTCCGGTGCTGCAGGGCCCCACGGCGGGGCGGGGCCCCGGGGGCTGCGGGCCGGGCGGGCCGAGAGGGGCGGGTCGGTCGGTCACTCACCGGCGCGGAAGGCCCGTCGGGGCCGGGCCGGGGTCAGGTCAGCGCCCCCCGCCGCTCCGCCGCGGGACACGGCGGCGGCTCGCCATGCTCGGCGGCGGCGGCGCCCGCCCTGCCGGGGCCGGGACTGAGGCCGGGGCCGGGGCCGGGGCCGGAGCGTGAGCGGTGCAGCGGGCGGGCCGGGCCTGGCGCTCCCTCCGCCCGGCGGCGGCGGCGGCCCGAGGCGGAGGGGAGAGGGGCGGGGCGCCGCGCCCGGCGCGCGCACGGCCCGCCCCCGCCCCCGCGCCCGCCGCCAATGGGGAGGCGCCGTGCGGGGCGCGGCCAATGGGGAGCGGCCGCCGCCGCCGCCGAGCGGGGCCGGCACCTGGCCGGGGGGCGCCGGGGCGGGGCCTGCGGGGGCGGGGCCGCGGGCGGGGCCTGGGCCGCGACCACCCGGGGCCTGCCGCAGGGACCGCTCGGGCTCCCGGTCTCGGCCCCACCGAGCCCCCCCATCCCTATGGATCCGCCTCCCTGTCCCCATGGACGCCTCATGCCTCCTCAGACCCCTCCCAGCGACGCCCAGGGGCAGCCTCACACACGGAGTGACGCTAACGGAGCCCCTCGTCCTCGCCGCTGCGCCCAGCTCCCGCCCTTCGATCCTCGCGGGGCTCTGCGCTGTTACGGACCCACGGAAACCCCCTCCCGAGCGACACCAACCCCCACCCCCCTCCCTTGATACTCCCTGCGGACCACCCCCAGCCCCTAAAAGTGACCCCTCGGCATCACCGCAGCCGGCTCCCCGCCGCAGACCCCGCACATCCGCACCGGGGGGACAGGGGAAAACACTCCTCAGGCTTGGCTTTTGGTTTTTTTCCTAAAGTTTTATTTTTTTTATAGTAATGACATGAGAACAGAAACATCATTTTTCACTTTATTATACAAAAAAAAAAAAAACCAAACAAAACCCAAAACAACGAAAAAAACCCAAAAAAACTAAAAAAAAAAAAGCAAACAACCTAAAATCCCGGCTAAACAACAACAAAAAACCCCCAAACAAACAAGCAACAACGAAAAAAAACCCAGAGGAACCGAAAGCACCCTGCTCGGCCCCACAGCCTCCAACTGGGCTTTTTTTCATTTCTTCGTCTTTTTTTTTTTCCTTTTTTTGTTTTGTTTTGTTTTTTGTGTTTTTTTGTTTTAAACCTACAAAAACCACTCTTTAAATATTAGAAAAAAAAGATGATTTGTTTTGTTTTTGGCTTTTTTTTTTCTCTTTTTTTTTGTTTTCCTTTTTTTTTTTTCCTCTTTTTTTTTTTCCTTTTTTTTTTTTAACATAATTCACAAGAAACTTCCATCTAAAGGAGCCCGGGTTTGTGGGTTTTTTTTTTCTGTGGCAGTGCCAAAATGCACTCAGGTTCAATTCTCTTGCAGCGCAAACGCCTGCCCCCCCCCCCGCCCCTCCCCAAATTGTTGGCGCTGTAAGAATTTTTCATTTTTATTATTATTTTTTAATTTTTTTTTTTAACAGAAAAAAAAAACAAACAAGAAAAGTTGGGGGTGTCGTGGTTTGGGTTATTTTTTTTTTTTTGCCTTTTTTTGTTGTTTTTTGTTACTAAAAACACATCCACTAAAACACGACGGTGCTGGGTACATTCAGCAGAAAAAAAAAGGGAGGGGTTTCCCCTTGGGGGATTGGGGGGGGGGAATCAAAAATTGGGAATGAAAGGAAAATCCCAAATGGAGGAAAGGGGGAGAGGAACGACAGAGGGACGGACAGATACGGACATGGACACCACACACACACACACACGTGCAGAGCTGGCTGGGTTCTCTTGGGCGACCCCAGACCCAGGGGGAGGCCCGAAGGGGATTGTCCGTGCAGGGGCACTTGGGTTCACCCCACCCCTACCCCAGGATTTGGGTCAGTTTTCCCCAAATGGTGGTCTTTCTGGTCAATCTGAGGCAAGAAGCTGTGAGAGGGGGTATTACCCATCCAGCACCGAGGAAGGCCCCCTACTTGTAGCTGGGGGCAACTCAAGTTCTTTGGGGGGGGCTGGATTTGGGGTGCCTTGAGCTGCAAACCTGGGGAGAGTAGGGACCCCCCTCCCCATCCCCCTGCAGCCAGAAATGCCCCTGCAGCTTGCCCCTCTCACTTCTGCTCTCCCCAAGCTACCTGCTGTGCTGAAATTTGAGTGAAAAGAAAAAATGGCTAAACTAAAGCCTAAAAGAGAAAAAGCCCCCCAGGCTCCTCTCCCCAGCCTGGGGAGGAGGAGCAGGTGCCCCTCCTTGGGGGCTCCCAAATCCTGTCCCCCAGACCAGCTCCTCTCCAGGGTCAGGATGCGGGAGAACAAGAAGGAACAAACCTCTTTCCCTCTAGAATGGGGGTCTGGAGGGGGTCCCCAAGTGCACCAGGTGTTTGGGGACACGCACACACACAGACACACACGGACGGACGGACACAGGAACCCTGCAGGGAGATGCCATGGGATTGCTGGTGCTCGTGTCTGCTTAAAAAAAAAACCAAAAGGCGGGGAGGGGGTGTCCCCAGACAGGCACTGCCAGCCCCCCTCCTCCCCCATGCATCCACCCCGGTCCCCACGGCCCCATGTTCCCCCCGGAGACCCGCCAAAATTAAACCCAAACCGCAGCAATATTTACAGCATGGCCAGGGGGGGTGCAGAAGCACCCCCTCGGGGGGGCAAACTGGGGGTAACTGGGATGACAGGAGTGCTGGTCACCCCAAGGGTTTGAGGCAAAGGGAGAGGAGCAGCTTCACCAGAGATTGGGGAGAGGGGAGGGGGACAAAGAAAAAAAAATAAAATATGAATCTTTCTCATTTTATAAAAAGGAAAAAAAAAAAAAAGAGAATAAAATAAAATACAACAGCACAACAACCACCGACAACAGCGAGGGGCTCCCAGCCCCCTGCATCCCCTTGGTCACGCACAGCAGCCGGGTGCCCCCCGGCCCGGCACTCACACTCACACCTCCCCCCATTGCCCCCAGCCCCGGGCGGTCACGGTGCGTGGTCGGCGCTCCCAAGGGCCGTGGGTGCCGAGGTCCCGCTGAGCTCCTGATGGGGGGGTGGGGGGGCACCCCCAGCACGCCGGGGGGGGAAGGGGGGAAGCGCAGAGCTGGGGGGGTGCGCAGACAGGGGATGGGGGGAGCAGAGACATCGTCCCAACGGCTGAGTCCTGAGCAGCTCGGCTCGTGCTCTGTGCCCGCGGCGCGGGGCGGGACGGGGGGCTGTGCAGGGCAGGGGGTGCACGGGGGGGTGAGGGGGGGGGGTTGCTTTTTTTTTTTTTCTATTTATGTTTTTCTTAATAAAAAAAGGAGGGTTTTTTTTTTTTCCTGTGTGTTTTTGTCTTCTTTCTATAAAGTCCGGAGCTGGTAACGAGGGTGTGAAGGGGTTGAGGATGGGGTGACCCTCCCAAAATAACATCTCACCGAAATAAAAACCTCTTCCCCTCCCTCGGTAAGGGGAGAAGGAAGGGAGCTGTGAGGGATCGGGGGGGGCTCACCCCCTCCTCTCCCCCCAGCCCAGATGGTAGCAACCCCCAGCTTCCCCTCTCCATAGTGTGAGCTCGGTGGAGGGGTGTCTCCAACCCCTGCTCCCCAGGCTGGGGGGGTCCCACAGGGGGCTGTAGCTCACGAGGGGGAAGGGGCAGGAGGAAGAGGAGGAAGGACTTCTGTGGGGCTGGAGGGCAGGAACTTGGGACCAAAACTGAAAAACCAAACGATGTTACTAAGAGCTTGGCCGGATCAGTTGGAGTCGGAGTCAGAGGAGTCCCCCGAGGAGGAGGAAGAACTGCTGCTGCCCTCTGAGTCGTTGTCATCCTCATCCTCATCATCCTCATCCTCGTCATCCTCATCGTTCTGGAGAGGGGGACATGGCACAGAGGACAGGGGGAGGAAGGTTAGTGGTAGGGTGGGGGGACTCTGTCTGCCGTCCGTCATTGCCCCCTTGCCCCCTGCTCGCCCTCCCCACTGCAGCTGGGGGGGTCCCGCCACTACCACCCCGGGGTGGGTGGGAAATGGAGGAGGGATGGTGGGGCATGAGTGAGATTGCAAAGGCTCAGCTCGGGGCTGCCGGGAAGCGGGGGGAGCGTGCTGGAGCAGCGCGCAGGGGTCCTACCCTCACCTTTGCCACTGCCTCGCTACACGATCCGAGGGAGGGTCCCTGACCCGCCTCGTGCCTCAGTTTCCCCCCTCTAAAGCCAGGGAAGGAAGAGGCGTGAGCTGAGACCAGCGAGGGGGTCGAAACACCTCACCTGTCCGGTGGCGAGCACAAGGCACGGACACGGTTTCTGGCCCCAGCGCCATCCAGCATACTCTGATTTCAGTTGCACCGGTGTAAAGCCTTGACTCTGGTGACTTACTCGGCATTCACACTGGCGCAAATGGAGCCGAGACCAGACTCAGTATCTCCACCAGGAAAAAGACAGGAGATTTTTTTCTCTGCTCACTGGGGGCTCTGCACAACCCACACCTCTACGGCCCGAGGCTGCTCCCTAACTATGCGCCGCGGCTGCTCCTCGCACCTCCCCGGGGAAGCCGGGCAAGGGGAGGGGAATCCCGTTCCCCATCACTTCCCCATGTCCCCCCACTTCCCGGGGGCTCCTGTGCCACAGTCCTATCTGAGTCCAGGGGCGGAAGCCCCCCAGCCCCAGAGGAGGGTCCCGGGGGTAAGAGCAGTACAGGAGCGGAGCGAGGCCGGGGCCGGCCCCGCTGCCCTCCCCGCAGCACGCCCCACAGCCTCACCTCATCCCCATCCTCGCTCTCCTCCTCACTGCTGGACTCCGAGGAGTCGCCGCCTTCCTCTGATGAGTCGCCGTTGTCATCATCATCGTCCTCATCTTCATCATCATCTTCCTCCTCCTCTTCCTCCTCGTCATCATCCTCTGACTCCTGTGAGGCGGGAGGCGATTGGTCATGGGTCGGTGCCCCAGGACATCAGCACCCATGGCCATCAGCCTTTATGTTCCTCCATCCACCAAGCAGGATCGGGTGGCTCCTACCCCACACCCTGCCTGGGAGCCTCTCCTGGAGGCTCTCTGTGTTACACACAGCTCCTGGAGTGGCTGCAGGGGGATGTCATAGACCACAGGGGCACAAAACGAGACTTGGGTGGGTTCTGAGCACAGATTTGGGGAGGACCCTTAGTTTGTTGCCTCAAGGGAAAGGGCTGGCAGCAGAAAGCACCATGGATGTCTTGAGCAAGAGGTCTGGACAGCCTCTCCAGGAAGGAGGGTGCAGGGTGTCTCCAGTGCAGAGCACAGCTGTCATGCACTCACCGACTTGGACTGCATCGTTGGCTTCATCTTGGGGTTGGGGCCCCGGATCTTCCCTATGCTCTTGCGTTTCTGCAGGGCAGGGGGGGAGCAAAACAAAACCATTCAGAGTTGCAGGGCTCAGTCTCAGCTACTCCCCCGTGCCCAGCACAAAGAGAACCTCATCACTGAGCTGCTACAGGCCTGAGTCCCTTCGAGGGGCTCTCCTGAGCTTGTCTCATCTACGGCACAGCCTGACCCCTCCCAGGGCTGACCGCAGCCCAGCCCCAAGCCCTCACATCTCCCCCACAGTGCTGCTGGCTGGATACTCACGTTGGAAGTGTGTTCCTTGTAGGCAGCTCGCTCCTGGGGCGAGAGGCTCTGCGGAGGCAGGGGAGACAGTCAGGGTGCAGGGAGGCACAGAGTGGGGTGGGATGGGGTGGGGAAGGACTCAGCATGGGGCACATCCCACACATGTATTTTTTTCTTTGGAGGCCTTTTAAGTTATAAAATGCCAAAACGGGGTCTAGGGATGGTGGCTCCCAGCAGAAGGCTGTGAGCAAAGACCACGTCAAGCATCCCCAGGAACAACCGACCTCAGTCCCACCTCACCATCGGGACCCGGTGCTCACCTTAAGCCAGATTTCAAGGTGCACCTTGTACTGTTTCTGCTGCTCCTCTGCCAGCTTTTTGTAGTGGTCCTTCTGGCCCTGGGAGATGCGCTGCCAGCGGCTGCCGATCTCCACCATCCGCTCCTTCAGCGGGAGGTGGTTCAGCTCCCCATTCGACAGCAGCTCCTGGGAGAACTTCTGGTAACCGTTCCTGCAGGGGGAGTGGGGCACAGGGACCGGATCAGATGGCAAGCACAGAGAAGGGAGGCGTCCACAGGCAGCCTGAACTAACTACCGTCTATCCCCACCACGGGGCTAAGCACCTCAAGGCTGCTCCAGGCTCCTTTGCATCAGCCCACTTGCCTAGCCAGAGCCAACTTTCCAGGCCTCAGGTACTCACATGGGGGGTTTCTTTGGCTCTCCCTGGAACTTCATTTTCTTTGAGGAGTTGGTGGAGCACGGAGGGGCCCGCATCTCACTCAGCTCCCTCTGAGCCAGGGGAGAAAGAAGGGTCAGGGAGACAGGGGCAGCACTGGCTGTGGGGGTGCAGGGAGGGGCAGGAAGGAGCAGGGACCCACCTCGTATCGCTTCTGATCCTCCGCCGCTTTCTTGATCCACATCAGCTTCTCCTTCTTCTCCATGTTGTTCCAGGTGGCCTCCATGGCCTTCAGGGCCTTGCCCCGGTCATTCTGCAGCAGAGATCCCCATGCCAAGTCAGATGCACTCAAGGTGCTCAGGACACCGAGGTGCTACCAACCTGGCTTTGCCACAGATCATGGGGGACCCGCTCCCTTGCCATGACCCTTGACCCCCACACTGCTCCCAGCCCCAAACTGCTGCCTTGGGTGTGAAAGCAGAGGAGAAGGTACAAAGCAATACCTAAGGGTGAAAGTGATGATCCCACTTCCAGCTCCTTTCCCAGCTCACTCCTCACCTTGAAACGAGCCAGGTAGTCTCCAATGACACTCTGTTGCCAGATCTCCTCGGCTGTCTTGGGAGACTCGGGCAGCTTCCCACGTTCCTCTTTATCCGAGCCATGTTTCTTCTCCGACTGCGCCTTCATTGCTGCCTCTCGTGCTTTGTACTTGGCCTGCCCCGGGTGCACAGCAGGGGTGAGGGAGCAGCAGGGCTGCCTGGCCACAAGCCTCCAGCCACCAAGCACTAGGTGAGCAGGTAGCAGGCTGCTGCAGCTTCCCCTAGTGCTGTCCTCACAGCACCCTGCACACCCACGCCTTGGGACATCCCCCCCACCAGCCAGGAACACCATCAAGCCTTTAAAATGAGGCTCGAGACTCTCCAAGAGTTCTTAAGCTGCTGGGTTTTCACCCACCAGGTCACGAGAGGGAGTGGGCACAGCACCTGGGTGATGGCTCACTGGAGCTGTCTCGCTCTTGGGGAACACTGTTCCTCAGCTGCAGTGCCCGAGGGTGAGCGAAGCCCTTGGCAGCAGCAGGGCAAGGACAGGCTGCGTCCCCCGGGCTGCTGGAGACGCCCAAGGGAGCAGCAGAAAAGGGGATGGAGGAGAAGGGTTGGGGATGGTACAAACCTTCTTCTTCTCGGAGAGGTCATTCCACATGCGGGCCAGGAGCCGGGTCAGCTCGCTCTCCGACAGCTCTGGCCGCTCCTCCTGCAGCTGCTTCCGCTTCTCTTCCGAGAAGATGAACATGGCAGAGATGGGCCGTTTGGGCTTCTCTGAGCTGGCCTGTGGGAGGGACAAGGGGCCATGGGTGGGGGCAAGCCCACAGAGGGACCTGCCTTGCTCTAGTAGCCTCCAGCCTCAGGAACATGTTGAAATAACCAAGGAATCCTGAGATGCCAGCAACCCCACCCCACGTCTCTGGCACGTGCTGCCCCATCTGTCCAGTCGCTGCTCTCACCTTGCCAGTCTCTGGTGAGGATTTTTTGGATGCAGGACTTGTTGCCCCTTTCCGGTTGCTGCCCAGCATCTTCTCCTCACCCAGCACCCGCTGCTGCTCCTCCTCAGGCAGGCTCTGGGTGGCACAGGAGGACAGACACGGTTAGACAGCCCACTGCTAACAAGCCTTTGATGCAATTGGGGAACAGGGATGCTGGAGATGGAAAACTAACACCCTCAGTTGTCCTGATACAAAAGCCACCCCAGCCAGGGGCAACATCAAGCACCGCAAGCCTGAGGGTGCAGCCTGGAGGTCCCCATGCCTGTCTCACTCTCTTCTTCCCCAGCTCAGTCTCATCTGCTTCCTCTCCGCACAGGCAGGGAGGGCAGGTGCCCGGATCCGGGCACACCCCTGGGCTTTCCACCCTCTGCCCCTGTAGACGCAGCCAGAGCCACGTCACGTCCGCCTGGGGAGCGAGCGCGATGCCAGGGTGGCCTCGGCGTGACGCCGGCCGGGGGGGCTCTGGTGCAGCAGCTGCTGCCTACACCGCGGGAAGGAAGCGAGAAACTCGCTCCTCTGGCAACAGCCCTTGCCCCCAACTTCCCCTCCTGCCTGTGGGGCCCGTCCCCGCCTCCCAGTGCTCAACTGGAAGACGCTGGGTCAGGCGCTAGGGCAGCTGGGGAAGGGTCGAGACTGTATGCAAACATTTCTGCACAGTGCTCACTGCTGGGTTCAGCCATGTTTTGGAAGGAGCAGGAGAGGGCAGTATCAGTATGGCGCCCATTTAACCCATCCTGGCTCCTGGGCAGGGCTCCCTCCCTGTGTTCAGGGTCTCCAGCACCCAGTGGCCGAGGCACCCACACATCACTCACCTCCAGGAAGCGGAGGAGCTCAATCTCGTAGTCTTTCTTTTTCTGGAGGGAGATGAAGCCGTGTGGTTACACAGAGACCCCCTATCCCATCATCCCTGCGTCATGCAGTCCCCAGCCTGGCCTCAGCTCCACCCCAGCAACAGCATCTTTCCCCTGGACCATCTGCTGGTCCCACAAACACAGACCAAGGGAGGTGATCAGTGACCTCAGTGGGGATTCACAGTCAAGATGACAAGAACAGACAATGAGGAAGAGTGAGAGGCTCACTTCCAGTGAGCTTTGTAGCCCAAGTTCTCCCCTTCTGCTGCTCCCTCCCCGAACAGCAACTGATGCCCGTCTGTCTGTCCACCCATCTGTCCATCCTCTGCCACTCACTTGGTCACACTTTTTGTGGTATGCATCCTTTTCCTTCTGGGAGAGCAGCTTCCACTGTTGGCTGCACAGCACCATTCGCTCGGTGCTGGGCACATCTTTCATGTTGGCCATCAGCTCTGCACAGTACAGGGAGTAGCTATTCCTGCAACCAACAGAAGGACCCAGGATCAGGGACAACCTGCCCCACTCACATTCCCCCTGTGGGCACTGGCTGGGTGCAAAGAACCCTCCCAAAACCCTCCAGCTGCCCAGCTGTGCCAGAGGTGTCTGCCTTTAAGGGAAGCCAGGACTTGGGTTACTTCCTAACCCTGAGCACATAGCACCACCAACCTTGCTCAGATTCTCTGCACATGAATCAAGGTTCAAGGACCACCTCAATGAGGTCATCAACAGCCCATGCACACAGTCTCAGAAACGACTGGGTAGGGTCTCTCAAAGCCACGCAGAGCCCCAGCTTCCTCATCAGCACGAGCCAGCACCCACTCAAGGTGGCCAAGGGCCTGAAGTGACAGCTCAGAGAGGGACACAGCCCTGGCAGGACTCACGGAGGTGGCTTCGTGGGTCGTCCATCAAACTTGTCCTTGAGCTGGCGCTCAGCCTTGGTGAGGGTGGAGCGGGTGATGCCCTCCTCGCTGATGTTCAGCTCGGGGTGCTTCTGGATGTAGTCACGCATGATCTCCTACACAGGACACAGAGCCGTCAGGAGAGGGGCTCCAATCCCCGCCTGGCTGGGGGCCGGAGGAGGAGGAAAGAGAAGCCAACCATTGCCCTAATCATCTCCTGAGGGGCACTTCTCCCTTCCCCAAACATCACTGGAGGAGGCAGAGCTCAGACTCACTAGGGACCTACTGGGATCTGGCTGAACCCCGACGCTGGCTACGGGGTGAGGCTCTGTAGCTGCCAGTGGCTGTGGCCTGGAGGCAGAGTGGCTCGGAGTGAATGCAGGGACGAGTGTGGAGGGGAACGGGTGAGGCTGCTCCCTACCTCGTACTCCTTCCGCTGTTCCAGGGCCTTATGAATCCATTTCAGCCTCTTTTTATCCGAGAGTTGAGACCACTGCTTGCCCAGCGACTCTTTCACCTCCTTCGTGGTGGCCTGAAAACCCAAAGCCAGAGGTGAGGGCAGAGGGGTAAAATCCAAAAATAGAAGAGGAAAATTTAAAAATTTTAAAAAAAAAAAATCCTTTTAAAAAAGGGCAAAACCAGCGTGGCCCAAGGCTGTGTGCTGGTGGCCCCCGGCTCGGGGCCGAGGCGAGGCTGCGAGCGGCCGGGAAAGGGGCTGCGTGTGGGTGTGGGGCATGGCCGGAGGTGGAGGTCTGTGCTGGCAATCCTTCCTGCCCTGACTCAGGCTGTGGTCACCCCTTCGACTGCAGGCAAAAACTGGGGTCTGTAACACCCTGAGCCTCTTCCAAATGTACAGAGCCCCTTCTTACCTCCGTCCAGGCTGCTGGGAGCTTCTAAGCGGTGTCTTCCATCCCGTCCCCACCCCTAAAATGCTTCTCTCATTTCCCCCTCCTCTCCCCCCACCAGCGGGGCACAGGACCCCTCCACACTCATGCTCACACGCACTCCCACCCACCGTACTCACATCTGGACGCACTTTCAAGTAGATCTTCTTCTCGTGGTTGTACCACAGCTGCTGGGGGGTCTTGGGCTTTTCGGGGACGTCGGATTTCTTGGCGTTCTGGATGAGATCCGGGTGATCTTCCCTTTACCCAGCGGGGAGGCAGGGGAGGGAGAGTGTTATGGAGGTTGCAGGTGGAAGGAGAGCACCCTCCAAACCTTCCCACTCGAAGGTAACTGACACACTGCAGGGCTAGATACTGGGGGGATCCCCACAAAGAGCAGGAGGCTTTTGGGAGAGATTGGGGTCTGCCCCTCCCGAGGGAGCATCAGCTACAAGCATCCCCTTTAACACGCCAGGCTGGGCTGCAGCTCTGGAGCAGCGGCAGGTCGAGAACGCCAGGATGTGCCTGGGACACAGCGACCACGTTCAAAGGGAAGGGCTGGAGGGAAGGGAGCAGTCACTTCAGCTTCTAACAGTACTGGTGGCAGGGCTCCTGCCCTTCCCTCCCACACCCTAACCCCCACAGCGTGGCTGGTGCCCCGCTCTCTGCCTCTCGCCAGCTCTCCCAGTTGGAGGGCTGCTCTCAGCCTCCTGTTCCTTGCTCTTTTTTTTTTCCAGCATCCCCTCTTCTGTTCTGCCTTCAAGCTGCAGCACCTATCAAGGCGTCCTCTGTGAGCTACAGGCAGGAGGGGAGGCTGGGTCTGTCTGGAGGGGCCCAGGGAAAGGCAGAGGGGCTGCCTGCTCACCTGAACCTTGCCAGGTTCCTCTCAAACTCCTGCTTCTCTCGCTGGAAGTCCTGGATGTATTTCATCTGGGGACACAAAGCCACCAGGGAGGTGGAGAGGGACGTCAGCACTGGGGAATGGGCAGGCAGATACGTCTGTCAACCCTGCTAGCTGGGCACACCACCACCCCCAAACGGACTTGAGGGCTCTCCAGCCCATCAGGCTGGTCCCACAGCTCCCAGATAAAGGTTTCCAGACTACCCAGGGATTCAGAGGCAGGATCTCCCCATCTCCCTGCACTACGCAGCCCTGTCCAAGAGGGCACAGTAAGGCTTTGTGCCCTGGACCTTTCCTGACAGTGGTAAATCCACCCAGACTGAGAGTTGGGGCACCCAAAACACCTCCTCAGGCTCTGGCTAAGCCTAAAGCCACCCCCAGAGCTGGAGATGAGACAGGCGGCATCACCTGTGGCTCAGAGCAGAGGCTGCCCCTCTGCCCCTCATGCAGCCAGGGTGACCACGGCAGGGCATGGGATTTAACCCCAGTGCTCAGCACTGATCCACCCAACAGCAAAGTCACCATCCAGGTCTGTCTGGAAGAGACAGTTGGATGGACAGACCCAGCCAGCCTCCACCCCACAGAGCCTGGGAAGCAGGACACGAAAAGCAAAGGAAGTCTTACTGGTCTGACGGGACTGAACAAGCTTCTCCCATCAAGAATCAGATTAAACCCTCACCAGAGGGAGGCTGGGCTCTGCTGGATTTACTGGGAGAGCTGGGTAGGCAGAGCCCAGCACACAGAGGCACACAAGTGGGAAGGGCCTTGCTGACTCCCCCCACTGTACCTTTTTCTTCTCAGGAAGCTCCTTGTACTTCTTGGACAGGATCTTGGTGAGATCCAGGTTGCTCATTTCAGGGTGTAGCTTGGCATATTTGGCCCGCTTCTCCATGAAGAAGCGGAAATAGGGAGTCAGGGGCTTCTTGGGGAAGTCGGGGTGTTTCTGGGGAGACAGCAGAGCAGCAGATGCTGAGTGTGGAGACAGTGGCACTGCAAGTGGGCACAGCTGAACCTTGCTGGTTTCCAGCACCCCCACTACCAGAGGACGCCTGTCTCCATCCAGCCCTGCTGTGATCCAGCCCCCTGACATGCAAACACATCAGTTTTACAGGCAAGGTGAAAAAATAAATGCTGGAAACAGGGGCTCTTTTCCCAAAGAGTTAGAATATCCCAGTGCTGGGTATCTGGGGAGCAGTCTCCAGCCATCCAGAGCTGTTGGCACAGAGCAGCTGTGCTGCAAGAGGGGAAACTGAGGCAGGAGGCAGGGACAGGACCCCCCTCCTGGGGACAGGTGCTGACAGAGCATCAGCTGCCCTGGGGCCACCCAGCTGAACACAGCACCCCACTTGACCCAGAAGGCCAGGAATAGGATGGTGGCTTCCCAGCCCCTCCTGTGCTAAACTTGGATGCAGGCTGCCAGCGCTACAGCCAGCCATATTAAATGTACCCTGGGCTTGGCCCAGGCCCAGAGCCCATGGCCTCTGGAGCCCTGGGCAGCCGGCCGCAGGGATTACGGGCAGTGAGGTGCCTGCAGGGGCTCTGGGGGCAGAACCACACAGGTCTGGGGTGCCACACGGCTGACAGCCCCCTGTCCCAGGGAACAGGGAGGTCCCTGTACTCCAAGGTACTCCTGCCCAGTACCTTGAGCTTTTTGCCCTTGTAAGGATTCTTCACGTGCTCTTCGGCGTCCATAATGAGCTCTGTGAGGGTCCGAAACTTCCTAACCTGCGGGGTAACAAAGGGCCACAAACGTGAACAGTCTGCATGCAGAGGACAGGGCAGATCCCTGCTCAGCACCGAGCCACACTGGGTCTGGCATAATCCCACAGAGTTTTGTAATGCCACTGGGTGAACAACCCACCCCAGCACCTCCAAAGGGTTTGTGGTGCCAATAGTAGCAGGATGGAGTCAGCACTAAGGACCCAGGTGCTGAGCGTGAGCGATTCAAACAGCCCTGAGAGGTCACCTGGACACCCATCCCTCTTGCAGAGACCCCTCTGAGCCCCGTACTGCTGCCCATTACCTCGTTAGAAATCTCCATCCACTTCATCTTGCACATCTCCCCCGAGAAGTCCTTGAAAGCCACTTTCTCCCAGTCCAAGTGGGACTCGGTGGTTTTGAACTTGCTCCCGTCGTTGGAGGGCAGGTTATTCTTCATGCACTCCAGCAGAGTCAGCATGTCCTCCTGAGACCAGCGGTCTGAGCACCAAAGAAACAGGCTTAGCAGCAGCGAGGGGTAGGCAGCCTTCCCGGCAGGGCACAGGGACTACAGCTCCCGATGTGCCGCTCCACACTGCGTGCCGGGACACGTCATCTCTGCGTGCAGCCTCTCCAGATAAAAGATCAAAGGGATGTGGCTACTTCCATCACCATCAAGCAACTTTCTACGGGCCAAAACAATCCGGGCAAAGCGAGAAAATCCACTGGGTACAAACCAGAGAGACTTGCTCATCCCCACCCACCATCAGATAAGGCGAGGGCTGCGCCGCACGGGAGCAGAGGGCTCTTTCCTACACACGAGAGCGAAGCCCTGCAGAGCCAGAGGGGAGCCAGAGGGGAGCCAACGCGCTCTCCAGCCAAGAAGGAAACAGGGAAACCCACTTTCTAAGTGGAAAGATGTGTCTGGAGCAACGGGAAACCTCCCAGCGCTGCTTTTCCTTCCACTCAGAGAGCCTTGCCATCACCTGGGACCGAGCTCCACGCTGACCTTTGCCAAGGTCAAAGCTCAAAGACTGCAAAGCAGGAGGCAGAGCCCAGCACAGTTCCCTTGTCTTGCAGCAGGGTCCTTCCTGGCACAGGGGTGATGGCTATGCCACCCCAGCACCTCCTCAGCTGCCAAGGGGAGCATTCCCAGCTCCTGTACAGACAAGCCGACAGCATGGGCACGTGGCAAAGCTGAAGAGCCTGGAGCAACCAGGAGGCCAGGTCAGGCAGCAGCCCTGTGCCGGGACAGGCAGCAGGCAGCATATCCCTGCACCAAATGCCCCATCCAGCACAGCCTCTGGGGCTGCTTCCTTGCCAGGGGAATTCCTCTGCCCGGCTCTCTGCTCTGAGCTTGCATGCCAGCTGGGGAGAGGAGGCCTGTAAAGGTGCTCTGCAAAGAGAGATGGCCCTGGGGAAAAGCAACAGGCCCTGGGAACGGAAAGAGAGGTCTCCAGGGAGAGGCTGGAGGAGGAGTAGAGCCCCAGGCTGTACACCCACGTGGCCCTGGTTGCTTCAGCTCAGGATGGAGGGCCCAAGGGTTCCCCAGGTTCTCCACAGCATCCCCTGCCCCACACCACTGCTGGGCAAAGATTTGCTGGGCAAAGATTGGAGCTGCCTGAGGCACACAGGGCGTTCCAGTGAGATAGGGACAGCACAGCCAGTCATGGATTTGAGGGAAGCATCCCTCCTCATCTGCCCTCAGGAATGAAAACGAGCTCCCAGAAATACCCTGCTGCTGCTCTCCCTCCTCTCAAACTCAATAGGCACGAAAACAGCAGTTCTGCCTCCCGCCTCCAGCTGCTGCCTCTGCATTGGCCCACTGGAGGGCAACCCCCTCAAACCCCAAATGTGAGCCAGGGATGTTAAAAGGCAGATGGGAACTGCAGCCAAGGGAGGACAGCCAGGACCTGTACCCTCACACCTCACAGACCTCTCATGTTAGGGGGTGGTGAGGCAGGAACAGTTTGGGATCTGCCTGGTCTCCAAAATTATCTCACCATGTCCGCTAAGGATTAATTGGGGGTGGGGAGGTGGAAAGAGCTCCCCCAGAGAGACCAGTGGCTTGGGACGTGTCTCCATGCTCCCAGCTTTAGAGCCCCACCACAAAGGGGGGAAAGAGACACGGTGCCTTGGGGAGGATCAGAACCGGGGGAGCATCGAGATCAGGTTTTATTCTTCCTGTTTTTCCCGTTCACTTGCCAGACCACCCCCAGGGAAGGGCCAACGAGGCAGAACTGGGCTGTGAAGCTGGTGCTGACTTGCAGAAATCAGGAGAAATAACTGAAAGCAACACAGCCATGAAAACCGAGTAGGGAGGGAGAAGGGGATAAAGACCACCTCCTCCAAACCCATCCCCATCAGCAAACCTCGTGCCTCAGTTTCCCACCCCTCAACACAGAAATGCCTCGAGTCCTTTGGCCCCGTGTGACCCCCCCCCCCCCCGGCTGGCAGATGGCCAAAACAACCACAGCCCACAGGAATACATAAGAAACTCTGGAAACTTCCCAAAACTCTCGCTGCCAGCTGAGTGGGAACAACAAGGGACCCCAAACTCAGCCACCCCATCCCTCCATCCCCCCTTCTCTCCAGCCATAGTTGGAGGAGAAACGCTGGAATTGCAGAATTCACCCACCAAGATGGATGGGCTTGTCTGTGCCCTGGGACCAATTTATCCCAGGCTCTCCTGGCATCGGCTGGGCCGGGTCTATATTAGGAAAGCTGCCCCAGTGTAATTAAATCCATCTAAAGACCCAGCAAAGGACACGTGCTCCAGCGGGGTTTGCTCAGGGCAACAAACCAACTGCGGCAAGGGAGGAAAAACAGGGCCCAGGTGGGCAGAGAGGCTGGACTGCTCCCCAGGGCTGCAGAGATTTGGGTGCTGGAGTGGCAGAACCGCGCTGCCTGGGCAGGCTGCCCCAAACGTAAATGTCCATTTTTTTCTTGTTTTCCTCCCCGTTTTCCAATAAAAGTTGAACTTCTGATGTCATCCTGGGGTCTGGAAGCCGGAGGCCCAAGGTAACAGCTTGGCGTTTAATGCAGCCCAGATGCGAACAGTGAAGGCAGCACTTCTCTGTGCCAGACCCCCTGCCCACACCCCCACGCCACCACCCACCCAAAAAAGAGCATCCCCAGCAGCAAGGGGCCAGAGGGGCTGCCAGTGCACCAGCATCCACACGCTCCCCAGCCCTCCCACAAAAGGGTCGCCCCACGGATTTTTGTTAATTAACAGTGGGAGCAGCACTCCCACGGGACTGTGGGGGAAGGGGTGTGCTGCAGCAAGGCTCACCTTGGTTTTTAGGAGCTGTCATTTCCAAGTCTGTAGGGCACTCGGCTTCGCCGTTCATCCTCCACCTGCCTGTGCCCAGGACAGTCCCCGCCGGCTCCCTTGTGTGCTACCACAGATCGCTCCCGCTCGGCTCTGCAAAGGGAGACCCCCTGCTAGGCACTCCCATGCCAGGACAGCCCCTCAAACCAACCAGGGAGCAGGGAGCCCAACCCAGGCATCTGAATGTAATTTCGCAGACAAACGAGGTGGTGAGATCTCCCCCACACCCAGCCTTGCGAGGTTTGGGGTGACTTGGGAGAGGGGGTGCAAGGCAGAGGTAATAAAGGAGTCGAAGGTGGGTAAATGGGGGAGGTCCCAGAGATTCTGGGGGTGGGGAGGTTGAGGAGGAAGGATGCTGATCTCCACCCTGGCAGGAGCAGAAAAGGGGTGCACGGGCAGAGGAAAAAGGTTAAGGGAGATGTCTGCAAGGTGTGGGGCTAGGGGGAGCCGGGATTCAAGGGGAATCCTCACGGACTGGAAGGGGAAAGGGTTCAGGGGCTCTCCCTGGGGTGGCATAGGTGGTATCCATAGCCCTGAGGCCAGGGGGCTGTGAGCCAGGTGGGCTCCAGAGGATCTCCCAAGAGGGGTTCACCCCCTCAAAAGGGGAATGTCAAAGGAAGGGACACCATAGATCCAGTGAGATGCTCCCCAGGGAGGTCAGAGATCCTCCAGATCAAAGGAGCTCAGGGGGTGTCCATTTGGGACACTCTGGGGAAAGACCTCTACACATTTGGGAGACTGGGGCTCTCCTGAGAGGGAAATACGCGCTGGGGAGGACACATTTTAACAGGGCAAGGACCCCTGACACCCTAGCAGGAGGGATCTTGTGGCTCTACGGGGAGGGATCATCTGGATTGGGAGGTGTGGGGCAGTACACAAGAGGGTTTGAAGGGGGCCCCCAGGCTTGGTGGGGAGCAGAAAGGCAGACTGTGGGGGTTCCCTCATGACAGAGTGAGCAGGACCAGAGGCCTCAGGAGAGACTGTGTCAGTGGACAGGCCAAGGGACGAGGCACAGCCCCAGGGGAGCAGGCCCCAGGCCTGAGCAAGAGAACATGGGCCTGAGGGGGTCCCAGGAGGCACCAGGCACCATGGAGGGGGAGTCTTGATGGGGGAAGGAATGTCCTTCCAGGCCCTGAGGGAGTCTAGGAGAGAGACTGGTCCCGGGAGGGCTCCTGGGGTGAGACCCAAGCCCTGAGTCAGAGGGAGGATGAGCCAAGGGGGCCATCGGGACTGCCCCAGTGCAAGGCCCCAGCAAGCTCAGGGGATATTGTGGATCACTCCAGGGCAGAGGATCAGCTCGTGGGGCAGAGGATAGGGGATCGCCCCGGGGTAGGGTCTGTCCAGGGAAGGCAATCAGGATCACCCCGGGGGGATGCTGATCCCACCAGGCCCTTGGGGGGAAGGGGATCGCTGCAGGGCTCGGATCAGGTGCTGGGGGAGGCGGATGGGGTGGATCAGTGCCTGGGGGGGTGGATGTGCGATGAGCCCTAGGGGGAAGGAGTAGGGTTAGCTCCGGGGGCCGGATCAGCCCCCGGGGGGCCGATATAGGACGACGTCGGAGGCTGGACAGGGGATCGCTGCGGGGTGGGATCGGCCCAGCCCCCGGGGGTGGGGGTGCGGGGATCGCCCTGGGGGGGGCGGAAGCGGGGGGTGGGGGGGGTGAGGGAGGGAGGCGGGATCGTGGCAGTGGGAGGGATCCATCGCGGGGCGTGTCGGGGGCGATCGCAGTGCGCGCGCAGAGGGATCCCCGGGGGTGGGAGGTGAGGGATCCCGGGGGGGGGGACGGGGGACGGGACGGACGACGGGACGACACCGGATCCCGCGCCTGGGGTGGGGGGGGGAGGAGGAGGAGGAGGAGGCGGGGGAGGAAGGGGCCGGGCTGTCGGGCGGAGGCGGGGAGCCCGCACATGCCCTGCGCCGCCGGCCAGCTCCAGTCTCCTCCTCCGCCAGGCAGCAGGAACCGGGTGGGACCGAGCGCGGGCGGCCCCGGCGGCGCCTCCCTGGCCCCCTCCCGCCCCCGGTTCCCACCCGGGCGCCAGCGAGCCGCGCTCCGCCGCCTTCCCCCCTCCCCTCCGCAACACCCGGGCAGACAATGGAGGGGGGGCCGGGGGAGCGGAGAGAAGCCGGGAGAGCGCTCTCGCTCCCCCGGCCCCTCTCCGCTCCCCCGGCCCCCTGGAGCGCTGCGGCTTCCCCCCACCGGCTTCCCCATCCGCCATGCCCCCATCGTTACCGGCCGGCGCAGCCGCTCTCCGCCGCGGCACACAATGGCCGGGCTGCGCCCGCCTCCGCCCGCCGCTCCTTCCCCTCCACCCGTGCAGCCGGCGCGGTTATAAAGCCGAGACAAACCCACCTCTCCGGGCTGCAAGGGGGAGGAGGAGGAGAGGAGAGAAGGAGGAGGAGGAGGTAGTGGTGGAAGGAGGAGGAGGGGGGGGGAGCTCTAGCCGAGCCGCCGCAGCCCCAGCCCCGCGCCGGAGCCGCTGGGGGAAGAAGAAGGAGGAGGAGGAGGAGGGGGAAGGGGGGGCGGGGATGCCCGGCTGGGGGCGGCCGGGCAGCTGCAGCGAGCCGGGCGAGGGCAGCGCGACCTCCCCGCACCGACCCCCGGGGAGCGGCTCCTACCCAATCCTTCCCCCCCCCCCCCCGCTTTCCCCACCACCACCCCCTCCTCTCTTCCTTTCCCCCCCCCGCCCCAACAACGCGACCCCTCCTCGAGCCCAGAAACACCCACCCACCCAGCGGGGGGCTGGAGCCCCGCTCCCGGTCCGGAGGGAAGAAAGGAAGAAAGACCGCGGGGGGGGGGGAAATCAGGGGAGAAAAGGGGGGAAAAAAAAAAGAAAGGAAAAAAAAATATAAAAAGAGAATAAAGGGGGGAGGTAAATAAAACGCGGAGCGGAGGGGGAGAAGCGGACGAGCCCGGGCAGGCAGCCGGCGGAGCGGCGCCGAGCTCCCCGCCGCGGCGCGGGACTCACCCGGGCTGGGGAAAAACAACCGGGCAGCGCTGGAAGCCTGCCGCCGGGCTCCAGCTGCGGCAGCCGGGAGGGAGGGCGGGCGAGCGGGAAGGAGGGAGGGAGCGAGCGAGGAGGAGGAGAGGGAAGGGAAGGGAGAAGGAGGGAGGGGGGGGGCACACCGAGGCCGCCGAGCCGAGCGCTCCCCCCCGCCCCGAGCCCCAGCGCCGTGCCCCCCGCCGGCGCGGAGCGAGCCGGAGTGGGTGAGCGAGCGAGCGAGCGGCGGCTTCCTGCCCGCGGGGCCTGCGCGAAATCGAGCCTTTTTTTGTTCCCTTTCTTCGAAAATATCAACCTCTTTTTCCCGAAAACCCCCTAAAAATTCCCCCTTTGGCGGGTGCAAAACCCCCCTTCCCGGCGGAGCGGCGGCGGCGCCTTACCGAGCCCGGTGCGCGGCGGCAGCGGCGGGAGCCCGGGGAGGAACAAAGCGCCTCCTCCTCCTCCAGCCCCGCCGGCGGAGCGGCGCGGCGGCGAATGGCGAGCCCGGGCGGCGCGGCACGGCGCGGCTCCGCTCCCCCGGCGCAGGCACGTACCTGCGGGCCCGCGGCTTTGGGGGGCCGCGGCTCGGCGGGGCCGGGGCTCGCTCGGCGGGGCCGGGGCGGGGAAGCGGCGGTTGAACGGCGGCCAGCTCTGCAGCGCTGGCCCCGGGCGTGGACGCGCTCCAGTCCCCGCAGAGACGATCGCGCTTTCCCCCGCCTCCATGGCGCTGCGTTTTCTCTTCCAATCAGCCGGGCTCTGGGCGCCGGGGTCCGCCGCCAGCCTGCGCCGCTCCCCCAGCGGCACCGCCGCCGCCCCGCGCTCCCGCCGCTTTCGCCGGGTGTTTTTATTGCTCTTTGCTTTTGCAACACTGTGGCGAGAAGAAAAAGAGGAGGAGGAGGAGGAGGAAGGAGAGAGGAGGGAAGGGGGGGGGGGGAAGGGAGAAGAGGAGAAAAAAAAAAAAAAAATCTCCTTACATGTGCAACAATCCGCGCCCGGCGTTTGCATAAAAAAAAGAAAGAAAAAAAAGGGGGGGAAAAAAGAGGGGGGAGAAGAAAAAAGGGGGGAAGAAAGCTTAGTGGGGTGGGGGTGAGCCGAGCCAAGCCACCTCCTGCCCCGATGGGCCCCCTCCGAGACGGCGGGGAGCGGCGGGGCCGCGGTCCCTGCCCGCCCCGCGGCCCCGGGCAGCCCCGGGACACGACGGCGGTGGGGGGTTTCCCCGGCGGGGCGGGCGGGGGGCAGTTTCCTCCCCTCCCTCCGCTACCCTCTCCCTTTCTCCTCTCTCTCTCTCTTAATTTTTTTTAATGCAATTTCTCCAACTCCACCTTTGTTGTGCTGGGCGTCATTCCCCGCAGCCAATCCCGGCCGGGCAGCTGCCTGCAAATTACCGGCCATCCCGAGCTGCCTGCAAATTACCGGCCATCCCGGGCTGCCGGCACGGTACCGGGGCTCCCCCGCTGCCGCCGCAGGCTGCCGGCCGCCCGCGCTCCCGGCCGGGGCGCACCGCGGCCGCCGCCGCTGCGCTCCCGGCCGCCCGCGCTCTGCCGCGGGGCCGGCTCCGGCTCCGGCTGCGGCGGGCACCTGCCGCGAGGCAGCGCCGGGACCCCCGCGGGTGCGCGGTGAGGCCTGGCAGCGCCGGGTCGGGCCCCGGCTCCGCTCGCTGCCCGCGGCTCCCCGGCCGGTTAGCACGGGAACGGCCGAAATCCGGCGGATTTTCGCCCCTGCTGATACTGAAAAGAGGCCAGAAAGAAACAAAAACTTAAAATCCTAAATCTGGGTGCAATTTCCCTTTCCCCGCTCCCCAGTTGATTTGGGGGTGCGAGGCGGTGGCGATGGGGAGAAGGGCCGGCAGCGGCTGCGGCAGGCCCCGTCCGTCGGCGGAGGAGGCGTCGGACGGGACGGCCCCTGCGCCACGTCCCGCGCCCGGCCTCCAGCCCGCGCTGTGCCAGCCGCTGCCGGGCGGCTTCGGCGCCGAGCGCTTAATCCTGCCGGTGGAAGCTGAAAAAAAAAAGCAGCAGCAGGGAAAATATTTATTCTGCATGGAAAGGGCCTTCATCTGAGCTGTTCTTCCTGGTTTAAATTAGGTGAAATGTCACTGTTTTGCAAGAGGGAAGAATTGCAAAAGAAAAAAACCCAAACAACCAACAAAGTTTTTGGAGCACATGGAAATAAAAATTTTACATTTAAAGTGTTTGGGGTTTTTTTTTTTTAAAAAAAAAAAAACAGACTCTTGTGTTGGCTGGGACGTGTGAACACGCAGCAGCCCTGATGGCAGCACAGATTTACCCCCCGAAAAGGCTGTTGTGTGGCTTTTTACACCGAGAAAGGACACAGGAGCCCTGGAAATCATCCATAAACCCTGCAGCAGGGTGGCCAGAAACAGGAACCCTTCAAATGAACAGCCGCAGCACTCCTCCCTCTTGCTCTTTGCCCTCCCCAGGACTTGCCTCGTACCAAGGTAATTTTTTCAGTGCTGTTATTGGTATAGATGAGTACTTTTTTTTGCAAATACAAGTGCAGAAAGATGGCACAACTGCAGCCTTTTGGTTTTGGTTTTTTGTTTTGGGGTGGTTTTTTTTCTGCTTTCACTTGTTCAGTGCACAACCAGTAACAGAAAGCAGACTGTTCCTGTTCCAAGGCTGTTGCAGACATGCATCAGCAGAGGAACAGGCAGCACAGCTGAGGGCACCTCGTGACACTGTGGGCACTCTGCAGCTTACCAGCACCAGGGCCGTCCCCTTCCAGGGGTGATGGCTAGGGGCATGACCCAGCTCTCCAGCAATGTGCTTCCTGCTCTTCATTAGCAAACCTATTAGCTGGTGTTTTTATTTTCCCCTGCCAAGAGCCACCACTGCTCGTCCCCACAGCAAATCAACCCCCAACTGCATTTTTCTGGGCTAAGTCAAGCTCAAATGAGAGCTTGACCTAAATACTGCCCCCTAAACCAGGATGGATCTTGTGGCAGCAACCTTGCTGAGATCTCCAGCACAACAAAAAGCTCTTCGCAGAGTAGAAAGCAAGGACGGGGTGCAGGCAGATGCCTTCCTCCATCACTAGTGTGGCCGCACTGGGGATTGCAGCGGCGGGTCCAGGCGGCAGCAGCAGTGTGAGGAGCCCTCCGGATGGCCCTCGATGTGGCCGGCCTGCCTGCCTGAGGCCGGCAGGAGGACAGGCAGCAGCCGGATCGACAGGCCTTGGGCTGAAAAATGCCAGCTGTGTACCTCTGACCTCAGAAAACAAGGGCTAGCAGCTACACCAGGCTCGGAGAGAACCGGTGACCATGACGGGATTTATCCCAGCCCCACAGACAGCCCCTGGGGTCACAGTCAGGAGCAGTTGCAGATGCCAAGCTCAATGCCTGCTCCATAGAAAGGCTCAGGGCAACCAAGCACACTTCTTCCCATGGCCCTGTTTACAGAGTGGGCAGGTGCCTTCCACGGGGGCAGCAGTGCTACTGATTGTTCTCGTTAATGAGATCATGGGTAATCAGGTTAATTCAGTGGCAGCATGGTCTGGAGTGAGGTGCTGGGATCTGCTCTGGGGTACATTACAACAACATCCCTGGCTAGGCAGCTCAACGTGTCTCCCTGTGGAGTGGGAACAGCCATAGCCCTCAGCAATGAGTGAGGCAAGGGGGTGCTGAGCATCCCTGGATGGCTGTGGGGAGCACCCCGAGATGGCTGCAGTGAGCACCCCAGGACGCAGTGACCATCCCGGGACGCCATGGAAAGCATCTTGGTACAGCTGCACTCAGCATGCTAGGGTGGTGGGTGGCCACTGCCAGAGGATGCCGCTGCCCTTCGTGGGGTGGGGATGGGGGCAATCAAATGAGGTGACACCTCAGCAAATACCCGACAGGAAAGAAAAAAACCTTTTCCTCTCTGATGTTATTTATTAACTTCTTTATTAAAGCCTGATACAAAGATGGGTGAGGAGGGAAGGCAAAAAGCCCAACTCCAAAGCTCGCAACATTGTTTACTTCAGACATCTAATTACTAAAAACTAAACCAACCCAAACAGGAGACGGTACAGCTCTGGGCACAGCTGCCCTTCTCCTGCTATCCCCAATTATTTCAGGGTATGCCCTGCTCTGGTTTATGCCAAAAGGAGCAAATTCACAGCCTGATGGAGTGTGCTGTGCCCTGGCTGGGTCTGGCCCAGGGCAATTTGAGAGCTATCCCAGCAGAAATGGAGCAAGATGCAGTCAGCAAGCAAGGCAAAACTCAAGGGAAAAAACCTACACAGATTTAACTGAAATGCTAAAAAAATAGAGGAATGATACTAACGTTAAGTCATCAGTGAAATGATGGTGCTGGACTGGTCCATAGAGTTTAGGCCCTGACCAGGATCCCCTAAAATAAGCCTTTCTAGAAAACTGTAACTTTGAATATAGTTTCTCTCTAGTATATACACACACACACTCACACGGCCCCTGCTGTGCGTGGGAACACAGCCAGCCTTTAGAAATAAGTTACAAACTCCCCCTACCACTAGCATCAAACATACGGATCGCTCCTTGCAGATGCTTTTGGTTTGGTTTGGTTTGTTTGTGGCTTTTTCCTTTTTTTTTTTTTTGTCTTTTTTAAGGTGCTTTTTCATTCTTTTTTTCCTTTATTTTTGGATTTTGATTTGCTTCTGAGTGATTCCTACCTGTATAAGCCTACTTTTTTGCTGTTGTTTTTTTCCTCAGTGTTTTTATCATGATTATTTTTCATTGCAAATATATAAACCTCTTCTATGGACTATTTACATCCCGACCCCAGGAGATGCTGTGAGCAGCCACCAGCGCAGCAGAGCAGCCGGGACGCTGTCACTGGAGCAGATGATGGAGAAAGGGTGAGGGGAAAAGGGTTCTGTAGGGTAAAGGATCTATCCCCGCTCAGGCTCATTAGCACTGAAAGTTTGTCTGGTGAAAAGGGGCTGGGGGGGGGGGGGAGGCGCTGAAGGAGTTTGCTGGGGGCTGGGGGGAGTTGGAGAGATCCCATCCTGCTGTATCTCCATCCCCACCATATCTCCCCGTCCCTGCCTTTGTCTGGGCTCCAGCATCTTCCTCCAGCTCCTTCCCGTGGTTGGTGCTGGGCCCCAGGGTGGCCTTGGGGACAGAAAGGTGACATGGGGCACGCGCCATCCTGCCCTGCTTCAGGACCTCCAGCCCCCAGCCCAGCCAGCCTCTTCCCCAGCAGGTAGCAAAGTGTGATGAAATCACACTATTCAAAATACATATTCAAAAAAAGGACTAAAAAAAAGGCAAGAAAAGGGAAAGTGGCTCCATCCACAGCGTGCGCAGGTGGGGACCATGTCCCCGAGTTCTCCATCGACCAGTGGCCCCAGGAAAGCAGCAGGAGAGCTGTAAGCAGAGGGGAGTGGGGGGGCCGGGGGGCACGGGCCAATCCCAGGGCGGCCCGGTGGCTGCCAGCCCTTAGCTGGGCATCTGCACCTCATTGTACACGTCTGTGCCCTCTGCCTCTTCAAAGGTCACCACGGCATCGTCAGCGTCCAGCTGAGGGGACAGGAGAGGGTTTCAGGTGGGATAGGGACAAGGACAGGGGTGAGGATGATGTCAGGGATAGGGACGGTGACAGGAATGGAGACAGGGATGGGAATGGGGACAGGGTGAGGATAGGGAGGGCTCAGGATGGAGACAGGACTGGGAACTTGGACAGTGATGGGGATGGAGACAGGGATAGAGGCAGGGATGGGTGTGGGAAGAGGAGTTAGGGATGAGTGAAGACAGGACAGAGACAAGGATGACAATGTAGACAGGGATAGAGACGGGAATGGGAACAAGGATGGAGACACAGAAGGGGATGACAGGGATGAGAATGGACAGAGGGTCTGGGACACCACCACAGTGGCTCACAGCATGTGCCAGGGCTACATACACATTTGAGCTCGATGTCCTTGAAGATCTTGGGCAGTAGGAAGCGCCTCAGGACCACGGTGAGGATGAGGACAAAGGGCAGTGCCAGCGAGGCTGGGGTGGACTTCACCACCCACAGCAGCACGAGGACGACAATTTGAGTGAAGGTGAAGAGATGCATCCGCCAAGTCTTCACCTGTGAGATGAGGAGCCCGGCAGGGTCAGGGTGATGGGTCCAGCACCCCTCACTCTCCCCAGGGTGCTGGGTGCTGAGGGGATGGGACCAGTGCCTCAAAGAGCCCAGAGAAGACCAGCACCGAAGGAGAAGGCTCTTTGGGGTACTCCAAGTAACTGCAGGCAGCCCAGGATACCCCCAAGCCCACGGCCACCCAGAGGCTCACTCACCCGGGTGACGTAGGGCTCATTGGGGTGGTACTTGGGTGGCATCAGCAAGAGCAGGATGCGGTCAAAGAGCTGGATGCCAAAGAGGGAAGTGACGCCCATGTAGAGGAAGATGCCGAAGAGCACAGCCAACGGGATGTACTTTAGGATGGGCTCCATGAGGATGGAGACGCCTGCGGTGGAGGAGGAGAGGTTGTGGAGAGCTGCTGCGGACACCCAGCCCTTGCTGCCCGGGGCGGGAGGCACCTCCCCAGCTCACCAATGAGCACGGCCACCAACAAGCCACTGAGGCGCTGCTCCTTGACCTCCAGAATCTGGGACTTCTCGCCAGGAGCAGAGGTCTTGGCCATGACGGTGAGGGCGTTGGCGTGGGTGATGGTACGGACTGTGGTGGCACTGAGCCAGGGCATGCCGAAGAGGGCGGCCAGCCCTCCCATGGCCACGATCAGCAGCAGGTCAAGGTGGAAGCCGGAGCCCTTCACCAGCTTTCTCTCGGGCTTGCTGACGATGAGGCTGCCAGTGAGAGGGGAAAGAGTCAGTGGCGAGAGGTTCCCTTCCATCTCTGTCCCACTGGGCACCTCACAGCCCTCCCCTCCCTCCCTGCATGCCCCTGGTGCTCACGTGGTGATCTGTGTCTCGAGGAAGATGAGGATAAAGACCAGGATGGCTGGCACCACAGAGGCAAACATCATCCAGATGGGGAAGTCGTTGTTCTTCCCCATGGGGCTGATAAACCAGCCACGGGCAGATGAATTGGTGACCTCCAGGCCTTTGGGGACATTCAGTTTCTGGATGGGAGCAGAGACAGGAGAGTGAGGGGACAGGGATGAGCACTTGGTTCCCTGTCCCCTTGCTGAGGACACCCGTTGTCCCTGCCCAGCCCTGCCCTCCCACTGCTCCCGGACCTGCGTGTATGTGTCCTTGATGAAGAAGTCAATTAGCGCCATGATGAAGATGGAAATGGGCACCCCGAAGTCCCCGATCAAGCGCCGGGCCTGTGGGGACAGCATGACCGTGTTAAACCTGCCAATGTCCCTACCCAGGGAAGGGCTTCCCCACTGCCATGTCCCTGCCAGCAGTGAGCTCTAGCAAAAACCTCTGTGGAGCACACAGTGAGTTTGGGTGGTCTCAGCCAACCCCTTGCAGGAAACTGCGCCTGCTGAGCTCCTGCTTTGCTCCCAGTGCTGCCCCTGGGTCTGGTGGCTCGGGGGGGATGCCACTGTGCCCCCTTGACCTCACCTTGCCAGGCAGGAAAGCACTGTTCTTGAACTTGCGGAGGAAGAACGCCAGGAAGAAGGTGCCAGCCATGAGGACGAGGGACAGCAGCGCCGTGTTGGGCTCCGGCACCCTGGGATCCACTACGGCCTTCAGGTTGTACAGCCGCTTTAGAGGGTGATCCTTGAAGATCTGGGAGGGGGGAAAAGGGGGAGGGTCAGAGAGGAGTGGGTGGAGATGGGGCAATGCCCCTGCACCCCTCCTGCCGTGCTGGGAGCCCTGCAGCACCATGCCAGTGGATGCAGGGGTACAGGGTGCGTGCCAGAGGGATTGATGTGGCTGTGAATTTGCCATCCAGTGAGCAGAGGGGTATTTTTAGGCCTAGTTTTCTCTATACTCCTTTGGAAGCAGGGCTGGAGCAGGGGCTGGGTGGCACCTATATGTGATGAGGGTCTGGGGTGTAATGGGACATGTATCCTGCCTGTCACATCTCCAGCACCACCTACATCCCTCTGGGTACCCAGAACCTGTGGTAACACTATCACATTGCTGCTGGCCAGCTGGGAAGGGTCTGAGACAGGGGATAGGGGAAGAATTTGTGGCTCTCCAGGAAGTTTCTGTGCAAGGACCATGTTTGCTGCAGCCCAGGTGGGACATCCGCCTGGGCTTCACCTCCCTACCCCCAAATTCCCCCTGCAGAGAGACACAAGGGCTAGGAAACACCTGGAGAGAGGCACAAAAATGCTACGAGACAGGCTCCATTTCTCTCCTGCATCCCTCCCCAGCTCCCACTGTTTCTATGGAAACCTGGGTGCCAACCACAGCCTGCAGCCCAGCCTCCCCCTTCCGCCCTCCCCCGCACCGTGAAGAGCTTGGAGAAGGTCTCGTAAATGAAGATGAGGGAGATGAGGAAGGAGAAGATCTCCTGGGTGTAGCGGGACACGTAGCGCACCAGGAAGCTGCCCTCGCACGCCACCACCACCACTACCATCAGGATCATCCAGAAGCCGATCCAGACCCGGCCCACGATGTACTCCACGCCGTTGGTGTTGCAGAACTGGGGAGACAGAGGGCACAGCCCCGTCAGCTGGGCTGCCATAGGCACCCAGGCCAGCTGGGCCCCAGAGTCCCATGGTGGTCCTGCAACACCTGCCCAGAGGCTGGAGGGTGCAGGGATGGGGATAGTGGCACCTCAGTGTGGCAAGACCCTCAGGGGATCACCCTCCTGGCAGCACCCCAATGGCAGCACCTGCCTGGCATTGCCCTTGTGGTGTCACCCATGTGGTGTCAGCTATTTGGCATCACCCATGGGGCATCATGCACCATGCCTCACCCCTGTGCCAAAACCTGGATGACTACCCGTACAAGTGCCACCACCCATGTGCCACCACCCACAGGGCCTCACCCATGCCGCATCACCTCTGTGCCATCCCACCAGAGCCATCATCCACACAACATGCCCTCATGGCAGCACCCCAGAGCCATCACCCACACAACATCCCCTCATGGCAGCACCCCAGAGCCATCACCCACACAACATCCCCTCATGGCAGCACTCTAGAGCTATCATCCACACAACATCCCCTCATGGCAGCACCCCAGAGCCACCACTCACACAACATCCCCTCATGGCAGCACCCCAGAGCCATCACCCACACAACATCCCCTCATGACAGCACCCCAGAGCCATCACCCACACAACATCCCCTCATGGCTGCACCCCAGAGCCATCACACACACAACATCCCCTCATGGGAGCACCCCAGAGCCATCACCCACGTGGCAGCACCCCATGCCTCTGTCAGGCTGGGAGGGACACCACAAACCCGTGTGAGGACCACCGCCAGCAGGCACCCAGGGGCACAGGGTGGCACCCACCGAGTAAAAGGCTTCCTCGAAGACCAGGAGGGGCCCTGAGAAGCCGACAACGAGCAGGGGCTGGGCGCTGAGGATGCTGAAGAGGACGCACTGAACGCATGTGGAGATGAGCAGCTCTGACACCCCCATCATGCCCTTGGTCTTCTCACCTAGGGGGGAACAGAGCCAGTGAGTGCCGGGAGGGAACTCCCGGCATCCCCCCCATCCCACAGTCCTCGGCACTGAGATTAGGGAGTGCAATAACCCCCCTAGGAGCATCTCCAGGGGTTGGTGCTGCAGGCAGTGGCAGCCTGCTCCCTCAGCCCCATGCCCAGCTAGGGGACATCCCCAACCCCTGATGTATCCTCAGTCTGTCCCCCCCATTACTCAGCAATCCTCCAAAGGTGACAGCAGGTGACAGCGCAGCAAAGTAGATGAAGATGACAGCGGCCAGGCACTGGGGACTGAGGGCGTCCTTGATGTCACTGAGATATTTGGGGTAGCGGCGGCGGATGTCTCGCACCAGCCCCCCAAAAGGTCGCCCCGTCCTGCGCAGGGGGTCGTCGTCCTCTGGTGCCAGATCCTCCAGCCCTGGGGACACGAGTAGGCAGCCATTGGGGGACCCCGCAAGCAAGGAGGGGGTCCTGCCAGCCAGGGGGGCCTGGGGTGGTCCCCACCATACCCAGATCTTTGAGGAAGTCCTCTCTTGGTGCCTGCTCAGGGGGCTGGTGGCGGCGGCGGAGCAGCTCGTGCTGCAGCGGCACCAGGCTGCGGAGGAGCTGCTCGTTGGGGGTCTCGGTGGGTGGCAGCACGATGCTGGCCTCCAGGAAGTCGTCTACCCCCCGCAGCAGGTCCTGGCGGCCCTCGGCCAGGTAGGCATCCCGGCGAAAGACCTGCAGGGTGGCCAGGGCACAGGCACTCAGCCATCTCCAGCACTGGGCATCTGGCCGCTGAGCATCCCCATAGGGATAAGGCAGCATGGGGACATGAGGATGAGAGGGGGCATGAGGACAGAGAGGGCATGGGACCACAGGGGCATAAGGACATGGGGATAAGTGGGGAAATGGGAGACAAAGGACCACAGGACCATGGCAATATGTTTGATTGGCCACATGGAGACAAGGGGATATTTGACTTCAGGGCCATGGGTACATGGAGACATAGGTGCATGGGGCCACGGGAGCATGAGGCCACAGGGACAAAGAAGTGTGGGGACAAGGATACACGTGGAGATAGGGAAGGGGGGACAGGGTGCATGGGGACATGGATGCTCAGAGGCATGAGGGCTCAGGTGTGCGGGGACAAGGCAGGGGCAGTATCATGCAGACACAGGGACACGAGCACAGAGAGGGACGTGGCACAAGTGGACAAGTCCTACAAGAGGATGCAGCCCCAGGGCTGGGGACCGTAGGGTGCTCAGCGGGGCTGGCACCCTGGATGGCAGTGCTGGTGGTGGTGGCAGTGCCAGTGGCAATGGCAGTGGTGGGCAAGCCATACCCTCTCGGACATCATGGTGGCGACAGCACGGCCCATCTCATGGTAGCTGATGTGGGGGGTGTCAGGGCCCAGGACCACAAGGAGGAAGCGGACGGGGAGGGACACATCGAGGACGGCGTCCAGTGTCACTGCATCCTTCAGGCGCACGAAGGCCAACGTCGGCTGCTCCAGGAAGGCTACACAGCCTGGGGGGAGGAGGACAGGATGGGGGTCACAGGGGGCCAGGCACGGGGACACAGGGCATAGAGACACGAGGACATGACAGCACAGAGACATGGAGATGTTAAAACACAGGGGCAGCAGGATATGGAGTGACACAGAGGCAAGGGGATGTGAGGGGACAAAGGGAACAGGATAGAGGCACTGAAGCACAGGGACAGACTGATGTGGGAGCACAGGGACAGGAATAGGCAGGCATGAGAGCACAGGGACATTGGGGCATGGCACTATGAGGGCACAGGGACATAGAGACATGAGTTTATGGGGGTATAGGAGACTGGAAAAAGTGGCATGCAAGGACAATGGATGTGGGGTCACAGGGTGCAGAGAGCAGTACTGAGCAGCAGGCAGGGCTGAGGACAGGGAGAGTCAAAAAAAGTGCAAGAAATGCAGCGAGCGAGCAGGCAGCGATGTGCAGGCACCAAAGCACCCCCTGCACCCCTCAGCCCTGCACCCACTGCTCTGAGCCTGAACCTCCTTTCCCACTGACCACTCACCCACGAGGACCAGCGTGGCCTCGGCATCCTCAGGGACTTTCTCAGGGAGCATGGGTTTAGCAGCCCCGCTCAGGCTCTGTTACAGGCAGAGGAATGGCAGAAGTCAGCCAGCCAGCCTCGGTGGCTGTCTTTTGTGTGCCCCCCTCTGCCCCTTGCGTCTCCCCCTCCACCCTCTGCATGTCCCGTGCCATGCCTTGAGTGTTCCCCTCTGTCTCCTTGCAAGCCCTTGGTATGACCTTTGTGACACCTCCGCAGTGTGCCCCTGTGCTCAGGCCTGTGCCTGTGTGTGCACCCATGTGTGTGCATGCACCTGGAAGTGCAAAGGGGTCTGCATGAGTGTGCACATACGTGTGTTTGTGTGTCAGTGTGTGTGTGCGTGCACACAAGTGAGGCTGGGAAAAAGCGGTGTGCATGGGGGTTTGGAGGTGTGTTTGTGCCTTGTGCGTGCTCACATCTCAGTCAAGGTGTGGACTGGTGCACAGAGCATGTGTCAGTGAGTGCGTGTGTTCCCCAGGGATGCACAGAGCGGGGGGTCCCTGCAAGAGCCTGCGCGCCGCTCAGGGTGCAACTGTCTGCTCTGTGTGTGAGTGTGTGTGTGCATCTCCTAGCAGCCCTCCCCTCAACCCTGGCCAGCCCCAGCACCCCAGCCCCACTCCCCAGTGCTTCCCTGGTCCCACTCGCCTGCTCGGTCCCCACCAGCCTGCGCATCTCCAGGGGCTCCTGCTTGCGCAGCAGCGGCTGCTCCGTCTCTGCCCGGCCCGTGCCTGAGCGATGCAGCAGCGCCAGCGGCAGGGTCCCGACCGACTCGGCCTTGCTGGGGTGCCTAGAGCAGCAGGAGGAGTGGCATCAGACAGGCCAGCACTGCTGACTCACCCAGAACCCCATGAGATAGCCCCAGCCCCGGGAGTTCACAGTGACACCCTAAACCGGGCTGGGAAGCAAAACCAAAACACAGAGGAGCTTTTCCCCTCGTGCCAGGGTCCAGCGGGACTCACTGGGGCTGGATCCAGCCCGGACACTGGGGTCTCCCCCTCTGGGCCATCAACCCTGGCCGTACTTGTGCTGCAGCAGCAGCATCCTCAGGATGTCCTCCTGGTCCTGTGGCTTGATCTGCCCCTCGTAGATCATCTGGTCAATGAGGATGTGGGCAATGGCTGCCAGAGAGGTGGCTGCCACATCGAGGAGCACAGCACCTGCAAGGACAGCACTGTCACCACCTGGCCTGTGAGGGATTCCCACAGCCACCCCAGCCCCAGATAGTGTCCCCACCTTTGATCAAAGCCCTTCGGACCTCCAGGAGGCTGCGGTAGGTCAGGAAGGAGAGATGGGGCTGGTCCCAGTACCCCGTTTCTTTGAAGCCTTCCTCCAGCTTGAGCCAGTGGCTGGCCTCCATCCAGTACAGCTCTGTGTTGTCCATGACCAGCTCGTGCAGCTCCACATAGCCCTGTATCCAGAGCCAAAGGGCGGTCAGGGTCTCCCCAGACACAATGGAGACCCCCAAGAGACCCAGAGCTGCAGCTCCCATGCCAGCATCTCCCCATGACACGATGTCCCCAAGGCTTGCTGTGAGGTTGGTCCCTGAGTGGCCACAGTCCACCTCCCCCTGGGAATGGGGAGAAAACAGGGGTCTCTAGGCCAACACTCACCTCATGGGTGTCCCTCCGGGACACGGGCTTCCTGCTCCTTGGCGCCTCCAGGTCCACATCAGTCACTGACGGAGCTACAAGCAGAGCCACCAATGCATTAGCTGGTTCCTGCTTTGACCCACACTCCCCTGGGGTCTGCTGGGGGTATCTCCCCTGTCTCATCCCCCCCACCCCAGACTCCTTTGGGGTTGCCTGGATATCTCCCTTTCCCCATCACCCCTCACCCCAGACCCATTGGGACTCATTAGATGTGTCCCCCACTCATTGCCCCATCCCAGACCCAGCTAAGGTTTGCTGGATGTGTCTCTCCATCACTCCCTGCCCTGCTGGTGTCAACCTCCAGCCCCTTGTAGCCCCACAGCCTGACTCCCAGGGCAGGGTGACAGTCTGAGGACATCATCAAGGCAGGGCTCACGGCCATGCTCTGCCCCACCACCCCGCCACCGGCACAACGCCGACCCCAGTACCGAGCATGCTATTTGGACTGGGATGGGGACAGTGCATCCCCAGCCAGCCAGACCTCAGGAGCTCGAGGCGTCCCTGTCCCTGTCCCCTGCCTACCTGCAGCCCGCCCTGCACTTCCCACAGCCCTGCAGGCTCTGGCCCTATAAAGTGGGGGCTGAGGCCCACGCCCCGCGGCTGCCCTGTGTGCACCATAAATCCCAGAGCACTTTGCCTTTGCTGACAGTAAATACCAGCACAGCTTCCTCCTGCCCGTGGCCATCCTGCAGCTGGGGACAGGCTCACCCTGTCCCCTCTGCCCCTGCTGGGGACCACCACGGTCCCCTCGCCACCCCCGGTCAGGTCACCCAGCGGGGTGATGCCTCAAGAGCCAGACCCCGCTCTGCCGGCCGAAGGGCGTTGTGCCCATGGGAGCAGGGACGGGGCGCGGTGCCCCTCGGTGTCCCTGACGGCGCTGGCCGTGGCACGTGGGCACACGCCTGTCCTTGCCCCGGCCCGCTGCCGCCGCCACCGAGCCGCCCGGCGCCAGCCAGCGTTCAGCCCCAAGTGGTTCTTGTCCTCACCCCAAACAAAGCCTTTATTTATCCTCAATCAACAGGCGATTACGGGCAAGTGGCAGCGGTCACCCCGTGGCGTGCCCTGACGCCCGGGGGACGGTCACCCTGCAGCGGGCAGGGCCAGGGGTGGCAGAGCCGGGGTGGGCAACGCGACAGAGGGCTGGGGGGGCGGGGGAGGCCGGGGCTGGGCTCCGTGCCCCGCAGCCCCTGTGGTCACTCACGCTGCCCTCCGCCGCGGCGGCTCGCCTGTCCCGGGGGGGCCCCGGCCGCTTGCCTCCTCCCATCCAGGTCATAGCATCCCCGGCGGCTGGGCAAATAGCGGCTGCAAAACACACACCGCCGGGACGGGGGTCAGCGCCGGGCGCCCGCCAGCAGCCTCTCCTTGCCGTGGCGGCTGGGCAGGGGGGCAGCTCCCAGCCCCCTCCCCAGTTCGTGGCACTCACCGCAGGGGCGTCAGCTCCTCGGCTCTGGCCCTCCACGCCTGCAAAGGGGACCCGGTGCCAGCGCCGGCCCCTGCGCAGAACAGGCGGCAGCGTTACCCCCCAGCCCGTGTCACCCCGACTGGGGATCTGAGCAGTTGGATGCAGGAGTGGGCAGCAGCTCCGAATCAACCAAGCTTCAGGCAAAGCCATGCTGCGGGGCTCATGAGCCCCCTCCAAACTCTCTTCCCCTTCCTCCCCAGTGGTGGCCTCAAGGACCTCGAATGTCCCAGAGCTTGGCCCCATCTCGGACACCAGCAGCCCTTGTGCTGGAGGCGGCACCTCCCGAGCTTTGGGGCTTTGGCAAAGAGTGTCACTGACTGTGAGGGCTACATGTCCCTGGCTGACCGCCCCGCGCTCTGAGCGAGCCCTGCTGCCCACACAGTGCTGGCACCCCGAGCAGTGCTGCCTCTCATGCAACACACTTGTGCAGTGCCAGTGCTCATGCAACACATCTGTGCCGTGCTGGCACCCATGCAACATAGTGGCCAAGCAGCATGGCTGCCCAGGGAAAGTTGATACCCATGCGACACTGGTGCCCATACAGCGCGGGCACCTGCACAGTGCCAGCACCCATGCAATGCTGCTGCCTATGCAACATGCCTGTGCCATGCACAGCTGGCACCCACAAAACACTGGCATCCATGCAACATGCGACCTTGAACCACTGATGTCCATGCAACACTGGCACCATCCCAGTGCCAGTTCCCATGCAATGCCGATCCCCATGCAGTGCTGTCCCCTGTGCAATGCCATCACCTCTACAATGTCGGTGCCTATACTACACCAGTGCTCATGCACTGCCACTCCCCATGCACTGCCATCCCCCATGCAATGCCATGCCATGTGCAACGCTGGTGCCTGTGTGTGCCCGTCCCCCAGCACTTGAGTCACTCACTGCTCATCTCTCCCAGGGACAGGTGGGAGCCCTTTATGCCGCGGTCCTCGTAGCTCTCAGGGTCCAGACTCCTCCTCATCCTCTCCTCGTAGGCCTCCTGCAGGACAGACAGAAGGGGGCTCAGTGGGGACCAGCACCCCCAGCACCTTGTCAGGGCTGTGCTGGGGCAGGAGCCACCCAGGGCGCAGCGGCAGAGCCAGGGCTCAGGGCCGGGTGTCCCTACCTGGCCAGGCCCTTCCATGGCTCCCGCCGCTGCCTCGCTGCGTCCCAGCAGTCAGCCCGGCGGCACCATAGCCCAGCGCTCTGCAGCGCTAGGGCAGGCACAGGGGAAAGGGAGAGAAAATACGTTAGGAGAGGCCAGGACAGCACTTGGTGCCCCGAAGGACGTGGGGCTTGTCCCCTGGGCTGGATGCCAGGGTTGTTTCTGCGGCCTCTGCCTGCATAGTGTGCTCCCCATGGGTCGGGAGGTGCCAGGAATAGGGTTCCCCAGGGAAACAATGCCCTGCCCTGCTGCCATCTGGGATGAGAACCAACGTCAGGCAACCGCAGAGCCCTCTCAACTTCCCACCGGGGATGTGGTATCTTGCCCTGCGCCCACCCGTTCCCACGCGTGTCAGCTGGTCCTGCCGAGTTGACAGGTCCCCTGTGGACCAATGCACATGGACTAGGGCCCCCAAGACCCCTCGCATGTGGATGGGGTCCCATAGAGACCCACACACATAGGTGGGATTCCAAATAGACCCAGGAGTTGGCCCCACACTGCAGCTCCCAGGAGCCTCAGTCAGCTCCCACAGTCCCTGGCAGAGTACTGTGGTGGGAAAGGGGAAACTGAGGCACGGCTGGGCTGGAGGCGACATGCCAAAGGAAGGCAGCGCAAGCACCCCACAGCACCCCAGGGTATGCAGCCGGGTCAGAGGGTACCTGCCGTGCACCCAAAGCCTTTGCAGCCCCCTGGGTGGTGAGTGGGTGCCTGGAGGGGTGAAGGTGCAGCCGAGCCTGCACCCATCCCTGCGTCCCATCCCCCAGCCCATCTCCACAGCCCCGTCCCCACACTCCATCTCCGCAGCCCGTCCCCGCAGCCCCGCGCCGTGACCCCCCCGCGCCGACTCCCGCCCCGCAGCTGCCCCGGGGCCGTGCCGGGGGACATCCGCCAGGGGGCGCGCTGCCCCCGCACTCCGACCGCGCCCCCCGCGCGGGGCGGCCCCGCAGGGACCCGCAGGGACGCGGCGGCCCCGTCCCCGGTGCCCCCCGTGACCCCCACTTGTCTCCCAGCCCGCAGCCTCGGCGACATGGGACATGCCCCGGGACCGCACCCCCCTTGCCCCAGCCCCCGCCCCGTGATGCCGCTCCAGGTTTGGGGGATGGAGACCTCGACTGTCCTCCGCCACCCCGGCCCAGGGACCCCTCCCGGGGGCAGGGGGGCTGCAAGGGCAGGGAGTGAGGGCAACTGAGCCCCCTAGATCTCACCAGGGTGATGATGGAGCTCACTCCTGGCCGGGGCCCACGGGAGCCAGGCTGGGGTCACGAACACCCCGCTGGGGTCACGGACACCCGTCTGGGGTCAAGGACACCCCGCTGGGGCCATGGGATCCCTGGCGGGGTGTGGGAGCCGCGGTCAGGCCACGGGAACCACGGCCGGCTCCGGACCCAGCCTCCTCCTTCCTGCCCCGCCTGGCCCCGCAGAGCTGGTGGCCCCTGGCCCCCCAGGCTGGCCTGTCCCGAGGCTCCTTGCCCGCCCCAGGCCTGCCAGCAGCTCTTGCATCAGCCCAGTGCACTGGGCTGCACCTCGCTGATAACACCCAGCTGGTGTCAGCCCCCACCCCTCTTCTCCCTCTGTCCCCCACCTTGCCCGAGGGCCCAGGCAGCACCTTGAGCTCAGAGCGAGGGGCTGGGAAACCCACGGGGGCACTGGTCATGCAATGCCCAGGTCACTCAGACCTGCTGAATCCATCACCGTGACACCCTGCACCATACAGAGCCCGTACATTCTGTACCATGTGTGCAGCATAGACCCCACACCTACACTGGATGTCTCATGTGCACAGTATAGATCCCATTCCTCCTATATGATACCTCCTATACCCCATGTGCACAGGATAGTGCACATACCTTCTACATCATGTGCATGGTATAGAGTCCATATCTCCTCCACCATACACCCCATGTGTGCAGCATACAGCCTGTGTCCGCACTGCATGGCCAACACGCTCAGTACAGACTCCGTACGTCCCACAGCACAGAGCTAGCGTGGCTCAGGACTGAACTTACGCCTCCTACGCCATACATCCAGCACAGCTCAGTACAGAGCCCATACCTCCCAAAGAACACACCACACGCGCTCAGCGTAGGGCCCACATCTCCCACACCACCCACGCGGTGTGACGGTGCAGGACCTCCCTCCCGCAGCAGGTGCCTGGGATGGAGCCCACAAATCCCACATCATCTGCATGGCGCAGTTGGGCTCCTTCCTGCAGCTCAGCAAGGAGCCCGTACCTCCCCTGCCGCCCTTACAGCGGGGCTCAGCTCCCTCCCGCAGCAGGTGCCACTGTGGTGCACCACGGAGCCCATGGCCCACGGCATCTCCTGCCCCAGCACATGCCAATGCTACCGAGCCCACCCCACGCCGGATGCACCCCAGGGTGCTCACCCCTGCCCTGCCTGGCCCTGCAGCACTGCTGCCCACCCTGCCCCCCCACTGCCCGTGCCTGGGGACACCCCAAGGTGCCACTGCCACCCTTGCCCCTGCACCTACCCCGCTGAAGGCCCGCGACGCCCCTGCCCTCGCCGCCAGCCCCTGCCCGGACTCTGCCTGCCGCTGCACGCAGAAGGGGAGACGCACAGTGTAGGGGAGCGCGCCCAAATGCCCTGAGTCACGCTCACCTCCCTAATCTCACCGCGCTCGGGCTCACCCGGCCCCCCCGGGCCCCCCGTAAACAAGGTTATCGGGGATCAACATCTTGTGGCGTCGAGGCTGCGCCCTCGCCTGCTGCCCGCCTGCACCCCGCAGCCCTCCCTGGCCGCTTGCCCTGCCTGGCGCGCCATGCCGCGCTCCTGGCCCCATATCTTGTTTATGGCTCCGGGTTTCCCTGTGGGGAATCCCCGGGATCCCTCCTGTCCCCCTCCTTCAGCAGGACAGGGGTTTTCTCTCCCCCCCCCTTTTTTTTTTAAAAAAAAAAAAAAACAGGATTAAAAAAAAGGGGGTTCCTGGAGAGGCTCCCCCGGGGAGGAGGCAGGGATGGGGGACACGGACAGCTTCCCGCCTGTCTGCGGGGATCACCATTCCCGGGGTGCCCTGTGAAAAGGTGCTGGGACAGGCAATGCTGCATCCCTGTGGGGTGAGAGGGGTGTGCACTTGTGTGTGACAGAGAGTGTTTGTGTGTGTGTGTGTGAGAGAGAGAGTGTGTGTGCATGTGTGTGAGAGAGTGTGTGTGTGTGTGTGTGAGAGAGAGTGCATGTGTGTGTGTGTGTGAGAGAGTGCATGTGTGTGTGAGAGAGAGTGCATGTGTGTGTGTGAGAGAGTGCATGTGTGTGTGAGAGAGAGTGCATGTGTGTGTGTGAGAGAGTGCATGTGTGTGTGTGAGAGAGTGCATGTGTGTGTGAGAGAGAGTGCATGTGTGTGTGTGAGAGAGTGCATGTGTGTGTGAGAGAGAGTGCATGTGTGTGTGTGAGAGAGTGCATGTGTGTGTGAGAGAGAGTGCACGTGTGTGTGTGAGAGAGTGCATGTGTGTGTGAGAGAGAGTGCATGTGTATGTGTGTGTATGCGTGCAGGTGCATGGCCAAGTGTGCGTTAGTGTATCTGCACACATATACACACGGGCATGCGCACACACATGTGTATGTACATGTGCACATGTGTGTGTCTCTACATTTGCAGTATTCCTAACAGGCTCCTGGCCTCCAGTCCCAGATCCCAGGGTGCAAGGAAAGAGATAGAGGTGAGGTGGGTAAGCCTTGCACGTGCATGTGTACACACCAGCCACCCCAAGTGCTCAGGGACTCCTGCAGGGACATGGCTCATGCCCCAGCCGTGGGGTCAGGATGCTGCTGACACCTTGCCCCAGCCATGTCTAGGGGGACCATCCAGGCTGGAGGCCGTGGACTATCAGTCCATCCCACGCATTAGGGACGTGGTGGCATCCACTGAGGGACCAGGAGACGTCATAGCTGTGGGGCTGGGTGCTCAGATAAGGCCCCCCAGCATTATCTGGGTGCTGCCAGGGGTTCCCCTCCCTGCAGCAGCCTTGAGCATTTTGGGGGTTCCTCCTCCCACCCTGTTGCCCCCCAAATGGCCGAGTCACCTTTGCAGCGGTAGAGGAGGGCATCGGGCATCCCAGGGTGCACAGAGAGAGGGGCAGTCATGGCAGGGGGGCAGTTCTCTCTCTGCTCAGGGTGACTGTGATTTATGTAGGTGTCTGTGGTATTCTTCTCTTACCAGATTTCCCTATCACATCGATGGGGAAACTGAGGCACGGTGCAAAAGCAGGGTGCTGGGAGAATTGCACAGCCAGCTCCCCGGGGGCTTCCCCCCACCTCCCCTGCTCTAAGGGTCCCACGCATCCCACAAACCCCAAGGAGAAGGGCAATGCTCAGCACCCCCTCAAAGCGGGGACCTGGGGCAAGGACAGGGGCCACCGAGCTCTGCCCAGGGAGGGACAGCATCCCTGGTCACACGGGGACCGCCCGGGGTTCAGCCGGAGCCTGCCTCCCCTCCCCGCCGTGACCCTGCCCACGGGGTCCCCACCAGCGGCACGTCATGGCGAGGGGGCTGAGCTCTACAGGGAGGAGGGGCCCCCCCGGGGACCGCTGCCCCTAACCTTCATCTCCCCCCCCCCTTCCTCCCCCATCCCCTCCCTCCCCAGGGGAGAGATCCGGGGGTCCGGGGGCGGGCAGAGCACCAGGCCGCGCATCCCCTCGGGGTGGGGGGGCGGCGCACGGCCCGTTGGTGCGGCGGAGGGGGGCGGCGGAGCAAAGCCTGCGCGGTGCGGGGGGCCGTGGCGCGGGGGGGGGCACCCACGGGAGAACGGGCATCGCCCGTGGCCGTGGCCTTGCCGGCTCGCCCTGCTCTGGATGGCAGCGAGCTGCGTGCAGGCTGCCATGGCTCTGGGGCTCTCCGCCAAGAAAGCCTCCTCCCGAAACATCGCCGTGGAGAGAAAGAACCTCATCACCGTCTGCAGGTGGCGGCTGGCCTGGGGGGGCACCCACAGCAGCGCGGGGGGCAGGGGGAGAGGACCACCGCCGGGGGGGGATGGAGGAGATGGGGGACGGGCTGCGGGGGAGGCGGTGGGGAGGTTGGTACCATCCCCCACTGCGGCCCCTTCACCTCGGGGGGGATTTTTTTTTGTCGTTGCTGCAGCTGCTTTTCGGAGGGGGACTGAATTCGGGTTCAGAGCGGGGGGGAGGGGGGGAGGAGGATGAGGATGCGGGAAACGGGGAGCCGCAGGGCTGCGGGGCTGCGGGCGGGGAGGGGGCTGCGGGCGCGGGAGCCGGAGGGGGTCCGGGGGGGGCGCGGGGAGGGGGGGCTCGGCACACAACGACAACATGGAGGCTGCCGCTGCCGGGGATGCCGGGGGCAGCCGGGTTGGGCGGCGGGAGGTGGTGGTGCAGGGGGGCGGAGGATGCGGGGCGCGGGGGCGGGGGGAGCTGGGGCCGGCAGGGCCCCGGGGGGCTGTGGGCCGGGGACCCCCCCTGCGGGCGGGGGGCCAAGGAAATGACGTCAGGCCCACCCCCGGTACCGCTCCGGAGGTGGGGATGGAGGGATGGAGGCAGTGCGGGGGTGGGGGGGTGGGGGGGTGGAAGTCGGCGGGTGAGGGTTGTCATGGCAATGCCCGGCTGGACCAGGGCAGGGAAGGGAAGCTGCTGCAGGGATGGGCTGGTGGGGACAGGGGTGGCAGCGCTGGTGGTGTCCTAGGCGTGGGGATGGGGTGACGCACCCCACAGCCCTCGGTTATGCTGGGCCCTGACAGGAGTCTTGCTCCAGGGCTGCCGGGGGAGGGACTTTGGGGGCACTGAAGCTTGGGATCACTGTGCCAAGGAGCCCCAGGTCCTGCTGTTAGCGTCTGCGGACCCCCAGGGCTCCTCATCGTGGCATGGGGGACTTCCAGATCCCACTGCCATTCCATGGAGACCTGCTGGATCTCCTTACCACAGCATGGGGCACCTCCAGACCTCTCACCCTGACACCAGAACGTCTCTTCACTGCTGTGCCATGGGGCACCTCCAGACCTCATTGCCACAATGAGGCACATTCTACCTGCTGTCATAGGGATCATCAATGTCACCCTCTTCCTGTGTGTCCGTGACCCACAGACGGGGCAGTCCGTCCCTCTCTCTCCCCATGCAGACACCTGCCCCGGCCCCCACTGTCTCGCTGGGCCCAGCAGGTTTCGTGTCTTCAGCATCTCTGTGCCGAGCGCAAGTAGCGGGGCGGAAGGGGAAGCCATCACCGCCCGCGCACGGCCGGAGAGGAAGGGGGCCTTTGTTCACCCTTCCTGGCCACTCACACGGCGGGGGAGCGGCAGCCGCTCCGGTGGGCTCCCTGGGGACGGGGGGTGGCACAGGGCTGAGCGAGCTGCAGCCCAGCCCACCGCCTTCTTCCCGTTGCCGGGCGCGAAAGCCAACATCTGCAAAAGCATTTTGCTCCATTGCTAAAACCCATCGTGTGCTGGGCGCTGGGTGCCTGTCCCCTCCCATCCATGATGCCCGTGCCCCCCCGGCAGGTTCTCGGTGAAGACCCTACTGGAGAAATACACAGCAGAGCCCATCGATGATTCCTCTGAGGAGTTTGTTAACTTTGCCGCCATCCTTGAGCAGATCCTCAGCCACCGCTTTAAAGGTAACGGTGGCCCACAGGAACGGGCCCCCTGGCACGTCCCTGTGCCCATCCCTGTGCCACACAGTGGGTAGGGGGGCAGGCACGCAGATGCTGGCACCAGGGAGTGTGAACAGGCTCTGGCTTTCTGGGCGGATGGGGTTTGCTGGCACAGTGGCCTCTTTGGTCCCTGCAGGCCCCGTCAGCTGGTTCAGCTCAGATGGACAGCGTGGGTTTTGGGACTACATCCGTCTGGCCTGCAGCAAGGTCCCCAACAACTGTGTCAGCAGCATCGAGAACATGGAGAACATCAGCACCTCCAGGGCCAAGGTCAGGAAGGTGCCAGTTCTTGTCCCTGTCCTCACCCCCATGCCCATTCCTGCCCGTTTTCGTTCACACCCAGTCCCCAGCACATGGACTCATCCGTAGCATCACCCTCCTCCTCATGCCGTTCCATCCTCTCTCTGCACCCATTCCCATCCCCTCCACCCTGCCCTTCTGATCCCCATCTCAGCTCACAGGACTCACCGAGGTGAAATGGGAACTGTGAGTCCCTGTGGGGGGGGAAAAATGGGGCCGAAAGCAGCAGGTGGGTGGGAAGCCCCCCTGCCTGCTGGTGCCCAGGGTAGGCAGGAGCGTGGCGGTGAGGAGCAGCCGCTGGTGGCCGCTGTCCTCAGGGCAGCCCTGCGGGGCGGTGCCTTGCAGGGCCGGGCCTGGATCCGCGTGGCGCTGATGGAGAAGCGCATGTCCGAGTACATCTCCACGGCACTGCGCGACACGAGGACCACGAGGTGGGTGAGCGGCCCACGGCACAGCTGGTGGCACTGCTGAGGGCACACGGGGGCTGCGGCACGTTTTGGGGTGCCAGGGGGTGCACGTGAGCCGTGTCCTTCCCCCACAGGAGGTTCTATGACGATGGGGCCATCATGCTGCGAGAGGAGTCCATCGTGCTCACAGGGATGCTCATCGGGCTCAGTGCCATCGACTTCAGGTAGGGGCAGGTGGCACAGTGGGACATGGGCACCATGCCCCCCACGACAGGCCTACTGCTGGCCCCTCACTGCTGCTCTGACTCTCAACTCTTTCTCCTGCTGCCACTCAGCTTCTGCCTGAAGGGCGAGGTGATGGATGGTAAGACACCCGTGGTCATTGACTACACACCCTACCTGAAGTTCACGCAGAGGTATGAGCTGGGGTGCCTTCTCTGGGGTGGGGACTCCGCTGCCTCTCCCCTGGTACCCTGCAGTGCTGTCCCCACTGAGCTCCTGAACCCCTCAGCTATGACTACCTGAGCGAGGAGGAGGAGCGGGGCAGCGTGGAGAGCAGCACGAGTGAGGACAGCTCCCCTGAACACCCCTACCTGCCCCTGGTCACTGATGAGGACAGCTGGTACAATAAGTGGCGCAAGATGGAGCAGAAATTTCGCATCGTTTATGCCCAAAAGGTACTGGATGGGGCTGTCCAGGCACCAACCCCCTGGGATGCTCTGGCACAGACCATCCCCACTGCATCCCCGCACCTGGTGGGACCCACAGCCATTCATGCTGCTGCTGGGGTGACCCAGCTCCCTCCTCCATCCCGGGTGGCCCTGGAGATGTGAGGGGGGTGTTTGGAGGCAGCAGTGGCACACTGGTGATAGTGGCCTCGTTCAGGGGTACCTGGAGGAGCTGGTGAGGCTGCGGGAGTCGCAGCTGAAGGACCTGGAAGCAGAGAACAAGCGGCTGAAGCTGCGGCTGGAGGAAGTGATGGTGCAGAACCAGCTGGAGAAGAGGGAGCTGGAGGGCATCATCCTGGAGCTTCAGGAGCAGCTGTGAGTAGGGACCTGCCACTGCTGCTGGGCATGGTGTGGGTGGGAGGGTCCCTGCAGCCTTGGAGCCCCATAGGCTCTGCATGAGTGGTGGCACCTGGCACCTCATACGCCCTGTGTCTGGGTCCCTGGGTGTCCCTGGCTGTGGACCACAGGGTCTCATACGCCCCACAGGATGTGATGGGTGGCAGGTCCCTGGTACCCAGGTGTCCCATGTGCCCCATGGAACACAGTGAGGCCACAATGTCACATACGTCCTGTGGGACGTGGTGGGTGCCCAGTACCCCACAAGTCCTGCAGACTGTGCTGCCCAGCAGGTCCCTGGCACTTGTGGCTGTGCCAGGTGCTGAGCACCCGCCTTTGTCGCAGGACGGGGCTGATCCCCTGCGAGAACCCACAGCTGGCCCAGCTCTCCAAGGAGATGGTGGCGCCCCTAGTGAACCAGTGGCCCTCGCTGGGGACCCTCAACGGCAACGAAAGCGGCTCAGACAGCAAGCTCTACAGGAGGTAACCCCCCAGGCAGGGGAAGGAGCTGCTCCAACCTACACCCAGCACCCTATCCTGCCCCGGGGGGGGTCTGTCCCAGGCAGGGGACAGGGAGAAGGGCTGGCCGTAGCTGTCGGGGCAGTCGCAGCCCCGGGGGCGCAGCGCAGGGGAGGCTCAGTGCCGTCCCTCCGCAGGCACAGCTTCGTGAGCACCGACCAGCTCTCGGCAGAGAACAGCCTCAGCTCCGACTCCCAGCGCATGGGCGAGGGCAAGCGCGAAGGCGAGCCCTGGGTGCCCTTGGGTAAGACCCCCTCCCCCTGCCACTGCAGGGTGCCCCGTGAGGCTCAGCACATCCCCCTACACGCACCCAGGCGCCTGGGCCCCTCCAGCAGCTCCCCCGTGTAACAGGGATGCTGTCCCAACACTGCAAGGACACCCAGGTCTCTCCCGGAGAGGCGGTCCCCATCCCCTCCCCCCGCGGCAGGGCTGGGGTGCGAGGCTGCAGCCCCCCACAACACCCCGCTCTGCCCGCAGGGAAGGACCCCACGCCCTCCATGCTGGGGCTCTGCGGCTCCCTGGCCTCCCTGCCCAGCTGCAAGTCCCTGGCCAGCCTCAAGTCCAACGAGTGCCTGGTGAGCGACAGCACGGAAGCCAGCCCGACCCGCAGCCCGAGCTGAGGCTGCCGGCCCCCCGGCCTGGCCCCACCGCGGAGGACTGACCTCAGCCTCGCCCTTGCCGCCCCGGGACCAACGAGGGACTTGCCAACCCCCCCCCGGGGAGGCTGGGGTCAGGCAACCCCCTCCTCATCTTGACACCCCGCAATGGCTGCAGCTCGGCCCTCCCAGCGTGGGCCCTGGCTGGAGACATGGACCCCTGTGAGCCGGGGTGTCGGGGAGGGGACACACACACCTGGGGATATATACACAAGCTGTGCCGTGAATCTGTCACTGTGGGTGAGCTCTGCTGGGGAAGCAAGGGAGGGAGAGCATGGCCAAAACCCCTCCGGGGCCAAGGGGTCCGGCGCAGCTCACGTCCATCCTGCTCAGCCTCCTCCTGTCTCTTCCAGTGCCCATCCTCTGCTGGCCCCAGCCCAGGGGCTGGCCTGTCCCTCCCCTGGGGACCAGCTGTCCTCCCTTGCAGCAGCATCCTTACAAGGGCAGTTGGCCCCACCCTCTCCCAGGTTTCGGGTTGTTTTGGGTGATTTTGGTTTTTAATTCAGCCCTATTTGCCTTGTTGGAGCAAAAGGAATCAATAAACGCAGCAAGCCAAGTTGGCCTCCATGAGCTTCCCCCTGAGCCAGGAGAGGAAAAGGAGGGGGAAATGACCCCTTCTGCTCTTCACCACGAGGTCCTAGAAAAGGATCTCATGAGCCTTCCCCTATGAGACCACCATGGCAAGGAGAGCACCCCTGTGACATAGCAGGTCACCCAAGGATGGGGCAGCCCCTGCCCATCACAGGGGTTGCAGAGATGTCCAGGGGATCTCCTTACCCCCAGTAAAAGACCCAGTGAAGACCTGGTGGATGGCAGCAAACCCCTACCGTGGGGACACAGTTGTCACCCAAGGGGTGCCTTTCACAGCCCCAGCATGCCAGGAACAGGGAAAGACACTGTTGTGCTAAGAGACAAGTAGTATTTTATTTAAGAAAATAAGAGAAATCCCCTTCTAGAGTGCCAGGGCAAGCTGGGGCAGCACCTGCACCAGGCACAACGCTGAGGCAAGCCCTCACAGTGAAGGGACAGGGCAGAGGTTCCCAGAATGCCCCCTCAGAGCAGCAGCAAGGTCTATCCCCATGCAGGCTCCAAGCCCAGAGTCTGGCAGGAGACAGGGGCTCCATGAGTGGGAGGAGAGGTCCAAAGACAAGAGAGGATCCTGCCATGTCCCCGCAACCATCAGAGCCAGCAAGAGGACCCTGTGCGTGACTGATGGCAAGGAGAGGCAGACCCCTAGCTGGAGCAGGGTTGGGAGGCCCAGGCAGGCAGAGAAGCCCCTGAGGGTTTGGTCCTCAACAGAGCCCCAGCCTCCACGTCCTGCCCTGGTGCCAGGGCACCCCATACTTGCCAGAGCGTCCATGAATCCAGCAGCAGCATCCCTCCAGCCTCATGGGATGAGCACGAGGGACTGTGTATCGCCCACAGCGGCAGGCGGGATGTCCCGCAGTGCAGCTGGGGCTGGAGAGCGAGGCCGGGCTGGGTCCAGGGAGGCAGAGCATGGCACGAAGGCACTTGGGCTGGCGTGGCCATGTGCAGTTCGCTGCTCCCAGGGCACCTCATCGGGAGCAGGCCGGGCACCGGCCCCTGGGGCACCAACCACGTCCAGTCCTGCCCCAGCCTCGGGCTCACAACCCGCGCAGCTGCCGCTCCTGGTTCACCTTTTGGAAGAAGGTCTTGCCGAATTCATAGGTGCTGATCATGATGGCACAGGCCGGTGCCACCTTAATGACACGGGGCAGGAACCCTGCAAGGACAACCCTGTCAGCCCCTCGGCGACATCAGGGCAGCAGTAAAGCCCAGCCTGGGGCATGTCCTTACCCGCAAACAGCCCCCGGGTGCCAGACTCCGCGCGGATACGCCGCATGAGCAGCCAGGTGGAGGAAGGCTTGGAGGCCGCGACTGCGGGGAGAGGGTGAGGGTCCAGGGATGCCCATGTCTCACTGAGGAGCCCTGCTTGCCCCAAGGCACGCTCCCCGAGCCCAGCCCCTCACCTGGGTGCACCTCGCTGTCTCCCAGCTCGATCTGCCGCTGGGTCTTCACCACGTCGAAGGGCAGAGTCAGCACTGCAGCCACCTGTGGGCCGGGCAGCGGGGCGTGAGCGAGATCCGGCCACCCTGGCTGATGCCAGCTCTGCCATCACCTCCTCGCGCTGTGCCAGCCCCATCCCCTGCTCCCAGCACAGGCCATGCCCCCTTCTCGCAGCCAAGCGAGCCCCTGCATGGGGCAGACCCAGGGCCCCGGACTCACCGTCCCAGAGATGCCTCCAGCTGCGAAGCTGATCATGAACGTGGCCTCGTCCAGCCGGGCCTGTCTGCAGAGCCACTCCCTCACCAGCTCATAGTTAAACCAGTAGAGAGCTGGCAGGAGATGAGAAACACCAGCGCTACAATGAGTCTCCCTGGACTCATTCACCTCCCCTGGCCCACGCCTGTCCCCCCGTCACGCCTCAGCACCAGGGCTCAGCCTGCGCCCCCGCAGCCATACCCGAGAAGGGGACGTCTCGCAGCACGGTGGGGCCCCAGCCCCTCCAGAGGGACAGCCAGCCGTCCTGGGCCACCGCCGACTGGATGCAGAGGCCCAGCTCCCGGTAGCTGAGCTGCCGGGACTGCATCTTGGTGCGGATGAGCTCCAGGGGGCTGATGACCGTCACGGCACCGACTGCAAGGGATGGGACGTCAGGCATCAGCCCCAGCCGCTCCGGCAGCAGTCTCAGAGCTGCTGGTGTGCCGCAACGGCACAGAAGGGCAGCAAATGTGGGCACCGACGGCCAGGACACCCGCTGTGCTCTCCTGTGAGGACACAGGGTGGGCACAGGGGGACCCCCAGGGAGGAGAGGTACTCACGCCTGGCAAGGGCCCCGGCCAGCAAGGGGATGTAGGGGATGTGGTACCCCCGGCCTCCTGTCCGAGCACACAGGTAGTCCCGGAGCTGGTCGTAGGCAGTGAAGTAAATGATGGTGGCTGGCACAGCCATGACCCTGACGAGGAGGAAGGGTGTGAGGGGCATGCATGCCCTCCCTGGAGGCTGGGAGCAGGCTTGGGGCATATGGCCAAACACCTGGGCAGGTGTTAGGCACCCTGACCTCCCACCCCAACCCCCCCCCCCCCCGCCCCGGTAGGATCCAAACTCACAGCGTTGGGGGCAAGCCACTCCACAGAGACCTGATGCCCTCATAGCGTGTGATCTTCACAAAGGCATCCTGGGGAGAACAGAGCACCGGGGAGAGGGGTTAGAGGGGATAAGACAGCCAAGCACCACCCCACCAGCAAACCCCCTGACCCCCTCTCTGGGACAGGAAGACCCCTGCCCACCCTGCCCGTGCCTGCAGCCCCTACCAGCGTGCCACTGAAGTGTGTGGGGGTCTTGTACCAGGCGGTGCAGCCGTTGCCATTCTGGCAGATGTACAGATGGTCCATAAGCCCATTGCAGTAGAGAAAACACTTCCCTGGGGTAGAATGCAACACCACTGCTGTTAAACAGGAGACTCTCCTCCTCTGCCCAATGCCCAGCCCATTGATCCCCCAAACCACCACTTCTCCCAGGAGAGAGACAAACCCGCAATGCCTGAGCCTGGTGAGGATCAGCCCCAGACCAAGGCCAGGAGAGGGATAAGCCTCCAGCATAGGCAGACCCCTGGGGTGGGGGGCACCCAGCGCCACCACAGGGATGGTGCAAAGCAGCAGCCCTTGCCAGCAGCTGGGGAGGTTTATGCCTTGCTGGCACCAGCTCCACTGCCCTGGCATAGAAGGGATGCCATCGCAGGGTGCCAGTATGGCCCTTCAACTGTGCTCTTGGGCCAGGCATAGGGATGCTGGGCAGTAGGGTAGAAGCAGGGTGGCAAAGATCCAAGGGGACTTTAATGTACTGAGAGGACAGGAGAGAGTGACGAGACAGGTCAAGGTCAACTGGAGCACAGACAGCCAGGTCTGTTGCGCAACAGACCCCCAAGCACACCTCCCGGGCAAGAAACCAGCAGGGCTGTTGCACAGGCAGCCCCACAGTAGGGCTGCAAGAGCAGCTGCGGTGCTGGGGACGATCACAGAGTGATGTCCTCTCAGCTGAAGGAGCCCAAGCCACCACCAGCAGGGAAGCAAACTGGGGTCAAGGCTTGGCAAAGTGGAGCTGCCTAGAGCCCCTAGGAGTACTCACATGTAGCCTGCTGAGTGCCCCAGGGCACAGACCCAGCTGACAATGCTGAAACACACAATGGGGACACCGCTGAGCCACGACATGGGGATATGCCGCCTCCCCAGGCTGGGGAACACACTTGTGCTGCAGCCCCAAGCCAGGCAGCGGGAGAGCTCCGTGGCTGAAGAAGCTGGATGCCTCCACAGCCACTTCACAAGTAGCCTCTATTGTCACCAAACCAATCCCTTGCGATTAGCCCCAGCCCACTGACCCCACAAGGGGAGGGACAGACAAGGAGCAGAGCCCATAGGGTCTCTTCTGCCTTGTGGACACTGCAGAGCAACACAGAGACCAGGACAAAGGCTGCTAGAGGAAGAGTGAGGAGCTGGAGCAGGCTGAGCCCTTCTGCTCTTTCCCCAGGGCTGTCAGGCACGGTGCTGACTTGGCATCATCACGAGGCTGCGAAGGGGGATGGACACAGCCAAGCACTGGCCCAGATTCCCCATCGGGGCCCCCTGAGCCTATCAGGATGAGGGGCCCACAGTAACCTGCTGCCTCGCAACAGCCCCACGCTCAGGAGCTGAGAAATCCCTGCCACCAGCTCTGCCAACAGAGACATCTACGTGGGCTGCTGCCTGTCTGCCTGGGGGTGGCTGGGCAGAGCCCTGCCCCGAGCAGCGTTACCTTTAGAGAAGGGAGTCCTCTGGGCCTGCAGCCGGATCTTCACCACATCCAGCGGCGTCACTGCAACGACACCACTCTTCAGCCACCCCGCAGGGCACCACCCCCCCCACCCCGTGCCCGCCAGCGCCCCTCACCGAAGAGGGATGTGAGGATGGCCCCCGTCCCCGAGGCCAGCATCTGCTGCAGCGGCGTGATGCCCCCGCCGGGGCTCCGTGACGGCGTCTCTGCCATGGCGCCGGTCCCCTGCAACACACGGCGGGGGGATGCTGGAGCTGGGGGTGCTGCGGGGGGGGGTCAAGCTCCCCGGGGAGCGATGGGACAGGCGATGGCTCCCCAGAGAGCACCCCCCTGCCCTCCCCAACGTGCCAGCACACAGCCAGGCATACCCCCTCCAGCCCTGCTATCGGGGAGGCGCAGGACAGGCGCGGCCCTCCCCGTAATCGTGCTGTCCCGGGCACGGGGAGGGGGGGGGATAGGGACCACTCCTGGGGCTGGCCCAGCCCCGATAACACCTCCCCCAGCCCCATCACTGGCAGCAGGCCCAGCCTCGCTGGAGAGGTGGGGAAGGCCCAGGACACCCTTCTGTGTCCTTGGAGGGAGGACTGAGCCTCCCCTCTCTGTGTTGGGAAACGAAGGGATAGGAAGGCACAAAGTCCAAAGGCAGCCATGCTGCAACGGACTCTCCAGCCCCAGCTGAGAAGGCAGCAGAGCCCAGCACTGCCATGGAGGGACACCTGGAGGGGCAATCCCCCTGGCACGGTGGGGGGAAGCTTTCAAGGAGCACCCCAGAAAGGGTTGGCACACCCAGAACCTTCCACGTGCCTCCCCCCTTCCCCTGCTGCCAACCCCTGCGAGGCTCGAGGCTCGGCAAGGCTACAGCCCCCAGGGCTGGCGCCTCTGCCCTCAGGGAGGGGGGATATCAGAGCCTTCCTGTGGGAGAAGGATGGGGAGGCTGCTGCCCCATGCCACAGCGGGGCTGGTGCTCATACTGTGCTGGGGCCCTGGCTGTGCCAGAAGAGCTTCCAGCCCTCTTTTCTTTTCCCAAAGCCAGCAAATGCAGCAAAAAAAAAAAAAAAAAAGGACCCTTCACTGTGTGAGTCAGCAAACTGCAAGGTCAGAACAGTCATAAATCTCCCAGTTACAGGCTTTGGACTCGTTAGGTGCCCAAGGCTGCAAACAGGGGTGGGTCTATTCTGGAGCTGCACCAGAGAGCTGGGTGCTGTCTGCAAGTGGGCACAGGGCCCGCTGTGCCTGTCACGGGACAGTGGTGAGGCAGTGCAGTACTCTGGCACACCCCAGAAGACCACACAGCCATGGCAAAACTGTGCCAGAGGCAGGGCACTCACCCCTGCACCAGATCCGATGCAGCCCTCCTGTAAAGCCTTACACAAGCCAGGGGAAAAAAAGTCTCTCACTCAAAGCACTGCAACACCTGAATGGCTTAAAACATGCCATTTGTACATGCCACAACATGTCCTTCTCCCTTTCTGCTGGGAGCAGTGGAGCCCAGAACCCGCAGGGCACCAGTAAGAGCTTTCTGGCCACCTCCAGTCTCCTGTCTCAACTGGGAGCTGTTCCCAGGAAAACAACAGGCCCCTAAAACCATGACCCTGAGCTCACTGCTCAGCCTGGAGCACTGCTGGGTCTAGGCACAGTGCCACGATGGTTGATATGATGAGTAGGGAAAAAAAGCAAATGTGCATTAAAACAATAAAGACAAGAAACTCGAGGGAACATGAGGCTGCTGGCTCAGCACCCTCTTCCCATGCAGTAAGGGCTCCCCTGGGTGTTGGAGCCCCAAGGAAAATCCTGTGGGCAGACCCCTCCAGTGCTGCCCAGCACTTGGGCTGCTGCAGCCCGGGCTGCCCAGCCGTGGTGACACCGTCCCCCCCCCCTAAACCGTGCCTAGAGGTGTCATTCCTGCACCAGGGTGTCATTCTGCCAGGGCACACCCCACCAGCCGCCCTGCCTCGGGCAGGACCCAAGCACTGCCTGAACAGCTACCAGCGCATATCGGGGTTGGCTTTCGGATCTCGCTCGGTGGTGCAGGGGGTCAGTGGGTTGGGGGCCAAACCACCAGCCAGGGAGCAGCGGAACGAGTGCTGCCGTGTCTCCTGGGGCGCACGAACACCCAGCCTGGCCGGGGGTGCCCCCTCCGGATGGGTGCAGCCCCCCACCCTGGAGCTCGCACCCCCACGTGGGGTCCGCAGCCCCGCTCCGAGGCTTGCAACCTCCCCCTCACGGCTCGCAGCCCCCAGCCCAGGGCTGCACGCTCCTCACCGGGGTCTGCAGCTCCTCCACGCACATCATTCCCTCCTCTGGGTCTGCAGCCCACCCCCCGCCACCCGAGTCCCCGCCGGGCTTCGCAGCTCCCGTGCTGGGGTTCGCCCCGGCGCCCCGCTCCCACCCCAGCAAAGCCGAGAGCCCGGGGGAGGCCCTCGCGGCCGCCTGCGCCCGCCCCACACGGACCCCGGCCCCGGGGGAAACTGAGGCGGCGGCCTCGCGCGTGCCGGGTCGCGGGGAGGTCACCGGGGGCCCAGCCCCGCCCCACCTGCTCATTCCAGCCGCGCGCGGCGTCTCCCTCGGCCGGCACCGGCACCGGCAGCGCGAGCGCGGCGGGCGGCGGCGCCTTTAAGGAGCCCCATGGGCGCCTCGCGCCCCTCCGCCGCGCGCCGGCAGCCCCGCGCGCCACTTCCGCCCCGAGCCGGCGCCGCCGCGCACGCGCCCTGCGGCCCGCGCGCCCCCTGTCGGCCGGGAGGGGACGCGGGGGGCGGCAGCGGGGGCTCGGCCGGGGACGGTGGGCTCTGTCCCCTCGCCGTGCCGGAGGCGGGCCGCCCTCGGCGCTCCCTCCGCTTCCCGCAGCGCGGGCCGGGTGAGGTTGAGCCATCGTGGACACGTGCGGGAGCTGCCTCGCCGCCCGCACACTGCGCGGCACGCAGCTGGGTCCGCGCTGCTCCCCGACTGCCGGGGAGGAACGAAGCCCGTTAGTTGCCTCTCAGCCAAAGCTGGCCCAGGCGTAGCATCTGCTCCTCTCCATCTGCTGCTTCCTTCTGCAATCTCTCCGTCCAGCCCTTCTGTGGCCCAAGAAATAGGGTGGAAGCCCAGCCTGGAGCAGAACCGTGCCCCATGAGCAGAGAAGCACTTTCTGCATCAGCAGCAGCTGTGGCTACTGCAAGGACGCTGCAGGGCAGGTGCTTTCACGACCTGGTCCCACTGACAGCAGGACCAGCAGGGGGCTAGCAAGGGGGAACCATCTCTAAGGTGCTGCTGCTGGGAGACTGAAGCACCAGGAGTCAGCTTCCACCCTACTCTCCCTTATGAAGTCCAAGGGGAGGAGGTGGGGGCTCGCTGGGGTGTTTTAACCCGAAACAGCTAGGACATGGAAGCATTGAGCCATGTACAATGCTGTCAGCAAGAGCCCTCAGGGACATAGGATGTGGATTGGTGTGTGCTTTGAGGGGAATGCGGGTTAGGGCCTAAGAAAGGGACCTTTCTGACTTGTGACAGAAATAGTGTGGCCAGCAGGACCAGGACAATGACTGTGTCCCTGTACTGGGCAGGGGTGAGGCTGCACCTGGACTGCTATGCTCAGTGTTGGGCCCATCACTGCCAGAGAGATACCGAGGGGCTGGAGAGTGTCAGGGCGACGAAACTGAGGAAGGGTCTGGAGCACAAGTCTGATGAGAAGTGGATGAGGGTCCTGGGAGTGATCCAGCTGGAGAAGAGGAGGCTGAGGGGACACCTTCTCTCTCTCAGCAACTCCCTGACAGGAGGTTGTGGCCTGGGGGGGGGGGTGAGGTTGGTTTCTTCTCCTGAGTGACAAGCAACAGGACAAGAGGAAAAGGCCTCAGGTTGCACCACGGAAGTTTAGATTGGACATTAGGAAAAAGTTATTCTTTGAAAGCATTGGAACAGGCTGCCCAGGGAAGGGGAGATACTAATACCTTGGGGGCATTTAGAAGATGTGCAGATGTGGCACTCATGGAGATGGTTTACTGGTGGATAGGGCAGTGCTGGGATAACAGTGGGACACAATGATCTTAAAGGTCTTTCCCAACTTAAACAGCTCTAGGATTCTATTCTAGGATTCTATGAAATGTGATATGTTAAGAGCTTTTTGGGATATTTTTCTGTGTGTTAGCCAGCTGGAAAATCTCTTTTATGTGAACGGCTACAGGTTGTGCTTCTACCTCTTCTACTTGAGAGCGGCTTTATGAATGAAAAAGCATGAGAAGAAGATTCTTAAGTCCTTTCTCTGGTCTTAGAAGAAAGACGTACTTAAGAACATGCTGTTAGACTTAGAACTTCACTCCCCAAAATGGGCTGCTATACTCTCTGCTCATGTCTCCATTAACAAATAGAAGCATTGGAGCCTTCTCTATTACTTCTCTCTGGTTTTGTATGAGTTGTGTCTCAACTTAGGGACTTGCCTTGTCTGGGAGGCTAAAACACTACCTCTGCTTAATGTAGTTGCTTCCATTTGCTCTTTGGACTGTACTGGAAGTCCCTGTGCTTCCTGTGGAGAGTCCAGAGTCCTATTGTGCTCTCTGAGGTTGTCTTATTTCTGTTGGTGTTTTAACCTAGAGAAGATGCTTTAAGTTTGTTCATGGGCTGATGTGAGAGCAGCAGAGCAGTGCTGAAAGCTGTCCTTGCACCTTGCCAATGGGTGCTGCCCGATGGTGTAATATGAGCTGATAACAGCAGATGGCTCTCAAAGTCCCTCTGAACCCTGGATGGACACTAACACAGGCTCTAGCCCGGCCGTGTTAGTTGTCCTGTATAATGCAATCCTCTTCCTTACTTTAGAGCCCTGACTCAAACTCAAGGTCTGAAGACTGCAGTGGTGCCTACACCTCTCTCTGCTCCCGTGCGAGTGCCATCACGTGGCAAGAACAGGAAAGACTTCAGAGACAGGCAATTACAGATAGCCACCAGCACGCGGTAAGCAGTAGTTTAGCGCTTCAGTTTGCAAACACAGTGGTATTTGCTAAGTTAGCCCGTTTCACCCTAGAGCGATGTTCCCTATCTCTGCAGAACTATCAGGGCTGTGATGACTGCTCACCTCCAGGAACAGAGTCCCTTCTAGCTGCTGGCATCTCTGAACTTGGTCAACAAAGCTCCTAATGACAGGAGCAGCTTCAGCCCTGTGAGTTGCTGTTGGCATCTGGGTAGAGGCTGTAATCACCCCGGGTTTGTGCTTGAGGGAGAGGAACTGCTGTGCGTGTTAGTCTGGGTATGCAGACATATAGAGATCCTGAATTTGTGAGCACTCACAGCCCTTCCTTGATACCAAGGCCAAGTGAAACTTGACTTTATGTGGTGTGAGGGCAGGAACCTAATAATTCCCACAAGGTCACTTAAGCGAATGCATCCAGTAGCTCCCTTATGAGCCAACTCTGCCTCTTATAGATACACGGGGTTTAAATGATCTGGAAAGCCTCTTTTAGCAGGTAATTTAGAAATGGAGTAATGATTAATTAAAAAAAAAAACCAAACCTCTCAGGGGTATTTGGTCTCATGTCTTCTCTCTGTAGGTGTTGGGCTCTCTGCACACTTTCCACACTTCAGCTGAGAAGGAAAAGGAATAATCTTTTTCAAGCTGGGGTGGAGGCAAGAGGGAAGTGCCTAAGACGGTTCAGTCTCAAATGTCAGGTCTCTCCATTTGCTAAAGTGATCAGAGGGAAGGTGGTGAATTTGTTTTTCCTGTGCTCCGTGCTGCGGAGCAGCAGGCGAGGAGCTTGCTGGCTGCCTCTTTTGCTGAGTCACTGCCTACTCATTGCCCATGCTGTCATAACACCCAGACAGTTTCTGTCTCTGCTTTAGGTCTTTGCAGCCCTGCTGTCCTTAGCAGGGGTCAGAGGGGTGTACCGTGCTTCCATGGCCCATGAAAATGAAGAGAACTGTGACTGAGTTGCAAATAGATGTGTATGGTTTCAACGTGTGAGAAGTGGAGCTAGTTGAGCTGTAATCCCACCCTTGAGCCACAAAGTTACATGCAGAGTCAGCACTACTGAGGAAAGTTTGGATGAGCCGTGTGCTGGTTGGCTTAGCACTGGCCTGGGTGATGCCCACTGTGACTGACAGCATCTAGGCACAGCTGGGAAAAAGGCTTCATGGAGAGGCTTCAAAGCATGGCTTTGGACATGAATCTAGGGAATGGGTCTTCCGGATTTACAGAATCATAGAGTGGTGGGGGTTGGAAAGGACTTCTAGAGATCATCTGTCCAACACCCTGCTAAAGCAGGTCCACCCAGGTCAGGTCACAAGAACATGTCCAGGTGGGTTCTGAAAACCTCCTGAGAAGGAGCCTCCACACCCTCCCTGGGCAGCCTGTGCCAGGGCTCCCTCACCTTAACAGCAAAGGAGTTTTTCCTTGTGTTTAAGTGGAACTTTTTGTGTTCCAGCTTATGTCCATTACCCCTTGTCCTGTCACTGGACACTAGAGAGAGAAGCTGCCCCATCCTGCTGACATCCACCCTTTAGATACTTGTAAGTGTTAGTGAGTGTTCCCCCTTAGTCTTCTCCAGACTAAACAGCCCCAGATCCCACAGCCTTTCCTCATAAGGAAGATGTTCCAGTCCCCTGATCATCTTGGTGGCCCTGTGCTAGACTCTCCCTAGAAGTTCTCTGTCACTCTTGAGCTGGGGAGCCCAGAACTGGACACAGGACTCCAGATGAGGCCTCACCAGGGCAGAGCAGAGGGAGAGGAAAACCTCCCTTGACCTGCTGGCCACACTCTTCTTAATGCTCCCCAGGATGCCATTGGCTTCTTGGCCACGAGGGCACATTGCTGGCTCATGTTTAGTTTATTATCAACCAGCACTCCCAGGTCTCTCTCCTGGAGCTGCTCTCCAGCAGTTCGACCCCCAGCCTGTACTGGTGCATGGGGTTGTTCCTCCCCAGGTGCAGGACTCTGCACTTGTCCTTGTTGAACCTCATGAGGTTCCTCTCTGCCCCCAGTGGGGTCAAGATCCCACTGAATGGCAGCACAGCCTTCTGGTGAACCAGCCAGTTTGGTGCCATCAGGGGACTTGCTGAGGGTACACTCTGTCCCCTCATGCAGGTCACTGATGAAGATGTTGAATTGGACTGACCCCAGAACTGACAAGCTCTCCATTGGCCAGAGGCGGCCAACTTGACTGCTCCATTGATCACCACTCTCTGGGTTCTGTCATTCAGCCGGTTCTCAATCTACCTCACCAACTACTCATCCAACCCACACTGCCTGAGCTGTGTGGGAAGTGGAAGGGGTCATCCTGTGGTCTATCAGCACGCAATAGCATCTGGAGTTGCTTTAGAAAGATCAGTCCTGTCTCCTTTCTGAAACGATTTTGAAAACAATTAGCCCATTTCCTTAGGTGAACTTTAAAGGGCCAGGTTGCAAAAGGGATCCAAGTAGCACTGTAATGGAATTAAACTAGTGCAGAACTTGAGTATTTATTTTGGCTAGGATCATTACAGTCTTACAAAAGCCATCCTCAGTCTGAATTAAGTGACTAAAATGCAGCAACTGGTGCACAGACAAGGCCCCGGGGAAGTCAGACTTAAAACCACTGTAATGTGGAATTCATAACACAGCCACAGTTCTGCTGGTCAATTCCCGTGGCCAGAAGAGACCTGAGGAATTGTGTCCTGCCCTTCTGTGGCACCTGCCAGGAAAAAAATACCCTGCATACAGTTGTGAAACAGGTCACAAAACTCACCTGTGAGGAGAGTGAGCCTTGTCTCATGAATGAAAAAAACAGGTATGGAAGATAAAGGCTTAATGCTTCCCTCCCTACAGGTGTCCATTATAATTTGATGTTAAAAATAGCGTCCTGTTTCCACCTAGCAGCATTATGGGCTAAAAGGAATGGAGAGGGAAGAAAGAGCCTGGACTGAGTTAGAATGGTAGGATGAATTCACAGATCCTTTTTCCTATAAACAGACCCACCCCATGAACAAGAAGTGACCAGCAGAGCTATGTGCAGTGTTTAAACTGTACATCAGCTGTCAGCCTGCTGTGTGTACAGCTAAGAAATCTGCCTACAGAGTGCAGTTCGTCTTGGCCAGAGCAAGACCTGATGATTACCCTGAGCTCCTTCCACTTGGGGCTCAGAGCACTCGTCTGAATGTTGTGACTCAGGTCACTCCAGCAGCTCTCATATCACCTCAATATTGCTGCAGCAGCACCTTGCACCCATCCAATGCAAAAGAGGGTGTGCCTACCTGTGCAGAGAACAGAGGTGGAGGGCTGCTGTACCCGAGGTGTGGCGCAAAATGAGAGTCTTCCTACGCAGTGGGGCTTTGCATCAAAGGGATGGCTCTGCAGTGAGCTAGAGTTGTGTGTGTTAAGATGTGAGGGCATCTAGTCAAGGAAGGGAGTCTTCTCCCAGCTGCTACCCCTTCAACATGGACTTTCAGCCCATGTGTTTGGCCCCACAGGGTGTTAGTGAGGAGAAGCTGGATGTAGATTTGATTCTTTGCAGTAATCCTGTTTGCCAAGGATATCCATGCACTTCTGTTTATCTGAACACAGATGGAATTAAACAGTAAGATGTTGGCTTTTTGCTCCTTGTGCCTTTTCAAGATAAGACTGCTTACGATTCTCCTAGAATTTCATTTTCAAGCACCATGCCACCAGGTTTCTGTGGCTGTGCCCTGGGCCAGGGCAGGAATGTGCTCACTTATGTGACCATAGTCCTGGAAGACTGACTCTGGGGAATCATTGCTGTGTTACTTGGATCTGGCAGTACTGTGGTCCATCAGCTAATGCATTTAATTCTTGACCAGCCTTTGCCAACAGATCTTGTAAATGAACAGAGAATGTGGTAAGAGTGGCTGTGCCTGAACATTGGCTGGGACAGGCTCCCCAGCCCATGATTTATTAGATCTTAAAGGGACTCAGTGCCTGGTGAGTTGAGAACAGTCAGGCAAAGCTGAGCTTCGACTGAGATAATTTCAGAAAGCCAGATGCCATTATGCTGAGTACTTTGTGCTAAGAAATTAGGGCAGGGAGTCCCTTCTAGTTATGTCTTTTGTAGATGAAGAAATTGTCTTGTTAGAGGATGCTCAGATGATTTGCAGTCAGTCGTGTGTTCCTGGTACATCTCTGTTGCCTGTAGGAAGAGCTGCTGTTCCAGAATTGGACTCTAGCTGCTTGCGCTCTGAGTTCAAATTCAGCTTGTTCCTTGTTGTTTCACAACAGTGGATTCCCTGGTAACACTCTAGTATTTATTTTACAGTTCACACAGCAATGGTAGATGTGTTTTTTTAATGAGAGAGAAGATGTGCCTACCCTGGGAAAAATCTCCAACTTAGTTATAGTGAGTACTTTTTAGACATCTTATAAATGGGCAGAAAAGAGCCATTCCCCCGGTTTCAGATGCTGCACCTGCTTCTGTTGACCTGAAAAAAAACGGTCCCAGTGTTGCATGTTCATAAGTCTGGATTTTTCTCCTCATATAATTGTATTTTGTGGGCTGTAGCTATTTATACTATACCAAGAGAAGAGCTTTTTGACTCTCCATAGGCCTTTATTCCAAACCAAGGTGGACCATCCCCAACCCAGTCTTCTTCTAAAACCCCTTGGTTCTGTAGCTTTCACATCTGATCCTCTGCCCCCACCTCCCACCAAACTGTCCCATTCACAACCTCCAACAGAACCCTGTTCTTAGACCGGACATTTGCCCTTGATTTGCACCTGAACCTTTCTCAGGAAAAAAACATCTGACAGAAGATCCCTCCTGCAGTTTTCTCCACTAAATCCAATTACCAGTGATAGTAACCCTGTAACACCAGGCAGTAATTCCATCAAGAGGTCTGCACTGCGCCCATAGCACTCCAGAGCTGAGCCAGAGCATCTCTCTGGTTTTCCAGATGATGCAGGCAAGCCAGTGAAGGATCTTTCAGGAGTGTGACTTCTTTATTCAGCCTCTCCCTTCACTTTCCAGTGCTTCAGGCTGCATTGCAGGGCTTGTATTGCATGGTGAGGGAATCCCAGTGCTCCCCAATGCCTCAGGGTGATTGACATGCCACTTGTTGACTCCTTCCCACAGGTGTCTGCTGAAGCAGATGCTAATTAAAGCTGCCCACCGCTGTTCCTCCATGCATGCTGTAGAATCCCAGTGCCTGTTCTTTGTGCCTGTAGCTGGAGGTGCGCCGGGTATGGCTGCAGAGCTCCCTGCCTGGGTTGGAGAAGGCTGCTTTCCCTTTACTAATGTGATTACCGGTGGATGCAATTAAACCTGGATGGCTGCACACTGTAGCTCCTGTCAGGGGCTGGTTAGGAAGGTAAGGGGATGCTGTTAGCAGCGAGAACACTATGTCACCTTGTGCGCTGGGGACACCAGCCAACAGAAGAGATGCACCTGAGGCAGTGAATCCAGCCCCAGAAGCAGGGGTCTGTGTGAGCCGTCAGGCTAAACGCCAGCGGAGCAAACAACAGGAGCCAGGGCTGGGAGCCCTGTGTGTCCCATCACCGCACGGCCCAGGGCGGGCGAAAGGCCAGTGTGCGGACGGGTACGAACGTCGGTGTGAGGGCACTGAACAGTCCGGACCGTCCCCGGCCGCCGAGCACAAAATGGCGCCGGGGGCGGCTGAGGACGCGGCGCGCGAGCGCCCCCCGCTGACAGCGCCGGCGCGCGCGCGCTCCGCTCAGACAAAAGACCGCGGCGGCCGCTCCCTCCTCCCGCGCCGCGCCGCACTGCGCATGCGCCGCCCGCCGCCGGGGGAGCGCTGCGGGCGGGGGCACGAGCCGCGCCGCGCGTGCGCCCCGCCGCTGCATCTTCCCCCCCCACCCCCCCACCCCCCCGCGGCTCGGCGAAGGTTCCGGAGCTCGCGTGCACCCGCCCCTCCCCGCCCCCGGCCCGCCCCGCCCGCGCCGCCGCTGTCACTCGCCGCCCGGCTCCGGTGCGGACTCCCCTGCAGCGGCAGGTAGGGGTACGGCCTCCGGCCGGCGGGAGGGGCGCGGGAGGGATGGGGTGCCGCGCGGCCGGGACACCCTCTCCTCGGTGTAGCGGCGCTGCGTTTCGCTGTCCCGTCGCGTAGGACGGGCAGAGGGAAGGGAAAAAAAAAGAAACCAAACCCAAATCCCCAAACCCACCCTTTCAGTAAAACAAAAATGGTCGCGGAGGGGCGCGTCCCCGCCGGTGCCGCTGTGCCCGGGCGCCGCCAGCCCGCGGGCTGCAGCAGCGCGAGGCGCGTCCCCTGCGGCAGCGCTGCCGCCCGGCTGCAGGTGCGGGGCGGGGTGGTCGCAGTGGGCGACACACACGCGGCTTTTTTTTCTTTCCAGCCGTTTTTCACCCCTTTTGTGTTTGTTTGTTTTTTGCGCCGTTCCGTGCGGCAGGTGAGGACAGGGGCCGTGCTGGCGGGGCTGCGGCAGGAGGTGCGGGCAGCGCCTTCCCGCCCCGGTGCGGTGCCATCTTCTGCAGCCGCCCTCGGGCACGGGGAAGGCGGGGGACAGCTGTAATTAAGAGAAAAAAAGGATAAATTTATCAGTAATGGGTAAATCGCGAGGAAAAGGTGTTTCAGACAACGGAGCTGTCCACACCCAGCCTGAAACTTAAGGGTGGCGAGCGTTATTGAGGTCACAGCGCAGCAGTTGCCTTGCTTTGTTGCATCCCCCGGTTGCCCGGCCAAGGGATTCCGATATTTAATGTTAACAGCGTGGATGACCGTGCTGTTAAACCTTCGGGCTGGGGATGCTGGTCCTGAGCTCCCTAGGTTTGGGGTTGGGGTGGTGTAACTGGTGGTGGTACCTGGATGTGCCTCACACCTCGCACGTTTCCCCATGTTGTGCTTAAATTGTCCTCTTGTCCTTTTCATTAGTCTCATTCTGTGCTGCCTGTTTTTTTCTGGTCCTAAAAATCCCACTAGGCTAGGTGTGGGGCTGGCCCTCTTTAAGAGACTTGCCTTTTTTTTCCCCCTTTAGCTGTTGGATTTTTCTTTGTTTCAAGGCTTAACAGAGATGAAAAGGGAAGTTTTTCCTTGCCAGGCGTTTCCAGGTGTGCTGCGTGGCACGCCTGCCCTCCTGGCTTGGAGCAATTAAACCCATACGGAGCAGAAACAGCTCACTTGAGGTGAGGGATGGAGATTTCTGCTTGCATCCCTGTTTGCACAAGGGAGGATTCAATGAGGGAAGATGATTTCTTATTTTTTTAACACCTAGAAATGCAGTCCCGTTGTTCGTTTGCAGAGGGCAGCTGCCGTCACTTTAAAGGGAGTTTCTCCTTCCATTTGCTGGTGGTACCACCATGCGAGGTGCAGCTCCATTTGCAGCAAGAGGCTGGTCTTGCTTAGAAACGGGCTTGCTGAGATGAGCCAAGCTGTCACTTTAGCAATTTGTATGCAGCGTATTCCTGAGTGGCCCCATGTTTATCTGTGTGGATCTGAGCAGATGCCTGATATGTGTCTGAATGAGTGGAACAAAATTCACTACCGAGAATCATTTAATGTGGTCTGTCGAGCAATGGCTGCCATCTGATGAAGGATTTTTGCCTTTGCTGCCAGTTTGGAGTGTTTAATGGTTTTCCTTGTGCAGTTAATTTTTTGTTTTCTCAAAGTGGTCAATCAAGAACAGGTCTCAGTTGGGCATTTCCAGGCTGCTCTTGAGAGACGGAAAATTAAGATTTCATTCTATGTAGAAATGAGACATAGTCAAACCCAGTTAGACTTTGTTCCCTCTTAATATGCAAAATGTTTGGGTTTTACCGCAAGATCTGTAACTTCAAGAGAAAAGCAAGGTACAGACTGACTCACCTATAGTACCTAGAGATTTTCCAGGCAGATAATTGACATCTGACAAAAAAGTGGTGTTTGGAAGGAGGTGTATGGCCGTGCTGTATTTCCCTGTGCCATCCCCAGTGTCAGCCAAGGTTACCTTATGCTGCTGAATGCCCTCGGAAATGAAGGCTTGTGGTCAGGGCTTTGGAATTAAGATGCAAGCAGGGTTTGTTTTGTAAGACCCAGCCCTTGTGTCCTGGGGAAATGTGATGCCTAGCCCACAGGTTGGTTGCTTGGGTCTACGTCCTCCATAAGGCTTGATTGCAGCATGAGAGGACCTTAGGACAGTGAAGTCTTGAACATCCAGATCTTAAAAAGAAACACCTGGTGAGCTCTGTGTTGGTTAAAAGGTGCTGTGGATCTGTCTTCCTCTTGCACGGCAAGATAGCTAGAAGCGGACCCTTGAGAAACTGGAACTAAAGCATCTCTGCCTGTTACGAGGGAAAGCGTAAAGTGTGGGTGTCACTGTTAGAAGCCTTGGACAGCTCACTGCTGATCTGCAGCTTCCAGATGAACTTGCTGCAGAAGTGCCATCTGACAGAAACACGAGGGGCATTGAGATGCTGTGGTATTCACCTGGGAGAGCAAGGCCATTAGCTCTCTGGAAGGGGCAGGTGGCATTGCAGATATGGGCATTTATCCTTCATCAGCTGGGATTAGCTGAGATGAGGACAGAAGTAACAGGACCTCTCTGTGCCCTGTGGGGAGCTCCTAGAGAGGAGATGGGTCCAGTCCCTTCAGGTAACAAGATGTAGGTGACAAGTACAACAGTATGGGTTTTGTGTCTCTCCCTCCCTTGTTACTCACCCATTTCAAGTACTGTGTTAAGTATTTACGGGTCAAGCTTCTAATTTAGTCTTCCTCACCCTGCAGCAGTTCCTTTGTCACCTTGCTGCCCTCTGCTTCCAGCCTCTGTCTTCCCAAGGCATTTTGTTCAAACTATCCCGTTCCCTCTGTGCTTGATAAACTGCAGTTTCAGCAGGACTCAGCTGGACCAAGTAAACATTTACCTGTGCTGAGCAAGGAGTGCTGCAGCTTTCTCATTTCCATCCTGAAAGCCACGGGGAAATCTGCTCCTCTGTCCAGGAGAGCAATCCTTGTGGAATAAAAATGAGGGAAATGTGACACTGCAGTTGCTCTTTCTACGTTGAGGCTGAGCCTGGTATATCCAGCCAGGGACAGCTGTGGCATGCCAGTAGAGTAGGTATCATCATCGTCTGCCTTCCATGCTCCTCTGCTTCATTTTGAAGAACTATGTTCTTTGTTGCATGCTTGTTGATCTATGTTGCATCATTGTCTCTTTTTTTCAGGGTTTTTACCAGCCAGGGGATTTGGAAGTGTTTGGGTACCACCTTGCTCCTTGCATGTTTGCTGGGGCTTAGCTGAACAGTTCTTGCCGTGTAGTAGTGGGGAGTAGAGCAAATTGCTCCTTTATGACGTTTATATCCTCCTTTGGAAGTTTGGCTTGGCAGTATCATGGGACTGTTAGAAACTGCTGAGGAAAGCCATGTTGAAGATGCTTTTGTGATGGTTTCTCTGCCCTTTCTTCAGAAAACTCGTGTTCATCATCATGGGAATAACAAATTGTCCTGGTGGTTACAGCAACCCAGCTGTAAGGCTTTGTCTGTCAGAGTGTCTGTGTGTGCCTGTGCAGGCTTCTGGCAGTGCTGTCTTGAGATGCTGGTGCTGGGGTGTGTCCCATCCAGTCTTTCAGACAAATCCCTTTTGGTTTGCAAAGGGTTGAAAGTTGGATCATGAAGCAGTGTCTAAGGGGAAATGCTGAGGGTAGCTGTTCCCTTTTTTTCCCCAATAGGAATTATTCAAAAGCTGGAAGAAAGCTGTAGGCTCGAGTTTATCTTGAGCAGAATAGACTTATTCTTCCAGCCCAGTGTGCTGATGAGGCTTGGTGGTTGTCCCTGTATCTTTTGAGGCAGTGCTGCTAGTTTAGCTTAGCTATGCTCTGGCACTCAGTGAATTAGTCAAGAAAGAATCAGGGCACTAGTTTCCACTTAGCTCCCAGTATTTTCCAGTTTGCTTAGCCTGACAGTTGACGAGGTCAGTCGGCTAGTAGGTTGGCTTATTGGCTCCTAGGCTGTCTGCTGACACTGTATATAGGTGTAGGACTGGACTCAGAGTTGGAAGCTCATAGTGAAGTGCCCTGGACTCATGACAGACTTTTAAGTGCTTCATCTGGGTGATGTTGAGAGAGTATGTGCCCTGGGACATAATGGTGGGCTTTGCAGTGGTAGATTAGTGGTTGGACTTGATGATCTTAAAGGTCTTTTCCAACTGAAACAATTCCATGATTCTGTGTCAGGGCTGTCTCTGGAGCTGCTGGAACGCGGCACATCTTTAGGAGGGTGATGGCTCTATGTGCAGGTAAAGCAACCAGATAATGAGCAACAAAGCTTGTGTTTTGCTTTCTGGGCATACAAGCTTGCTCTGAAGTCTGCAGACCTGTGTGGTCTGTGAAAAAGTACCACAGCCAGAACTGTGCCTGCCCCATAGCCAGAACTATGACTAGGTAGAGAGGGGGAACCTCAGCCTCTGCGTCTTGACTATTCCCAGCTTCTGTTCAGAGAAGCACCAGCTGATGTCTTTGGAGAAGGACCACAGCTCTCGGATGACCTGTCACTAGTACTGCAGTTGTACCGGAGCTGGGCTGGCTTTCTAGTTTTTAGTGCCCATCTATTTTTTACTTCTGGAGCTTTGCTTGCTTAACCATGGTGTTCATATTCCAGTGGTAGGCTGGCATGGTGTTTGAGGCTTGTTCCAAAGGCATATCCTTGCAGTTGGGGGTGCTTGTCAATAAAGTGGGCAGTGCTGTAGTGCACGGGTAGGCTTTACCTACCTGTGGAGACAGAAAATAAAGGAGGTAATTGTGGATGGAAATTGAGCAGGATTGCTAATCCCTGCAGAGCAGTGCAGAGATGTTCCCATTCATCTCAGACCAGTTATAGGAAGAGAATTAGAGTGAGTGATCCTGGGCAGAGGTCAGTGGGCTGTTTGGTGGCAGGCAGCCCTGCCGAAACCTTGCAGAGCACCAGGCTGGCTTAGCATTACCAGAGATGCAGCCCTCAGTCTGGATCAGTGCTCTTTCTTGGAGACGAACAGGTGGTGGAGTGTCAGGTCTGTGCAGTATTGCTTCTGCCCAGCACGAAGAGCCCTCAATCCCGATCTGTCTTTGCAGATGACCCCAGGATGCAATGAATAGAGCAGAGAATTGTGGCCCTTTGAGTAACTTCTGGTGTTTTTTTACGATTGGCACACCTCTCCTGTGAGAGACTGAACGAATCTCTGAATCTCTTCTTACAACAGGATGGATTTCCTCCATCTGTGAGTTGGAGCTTTGCTTCACTCTGAAATCAGTCGGTTGTAGGCAGTTTTTTAACATGCCTGTGGAAAGCATATGCAGTTTACGCTGGAGTCTGGAGGAGGTGTATCTGTGCCTTTAGAATTGAGTGGATTCCTTCTGGAAGTCTAATGAGCCCTTCGTGCTCCTCAGAAATCAGTCCACTGATTTTTTTTTTCCCCTTTCTCTTCCAAGCAGTCTGATTAGTGAAGGCAGTCATTATGTGCAGTGTGGCTCCTGTTTTCAGTGTCTTTTCTTTAAAATCCAAGGAAAGGGAGCACCACGGGATACCTTCTGTTAAGATAAAAGGATTATCACTGCAGTTGGGCTAATTATTTCCATCTTTACAGCCTCGCCACAGTACCTGCCCTGACCTCTCTTCCTAATTCTGCTATCACTGTCTGTCCACCTTTGCCTCTATGCCCTCCTTCTTGAATTGCTTCAGTATGGGTGGTGGGATTACACTATTGGTGCTGTGGAAGGGCAGGTCAGCTGTCCTGTTTATCCCCAAGCTGTCCTGTTTGGCTAGTCATTGTGTGCGTGTTACTGCGGTGAGCTGTGGCTCAAGTGTATGTGATGACAGTCTGTGGGAAAGAGAAAGGCTGACACGGGTTATTGTGGGATGAAATGCAGTTTAAGGGACAGATTATATGAATACATAGCAAGAAGGACCTCTGCCATTCATGGGGAAACTCCAGCACTTAAAAGAGCTAGAATGATTGAGGTTGGAAGGGACCTCTAGAGATCATCCAGTCCAACCTCCTGCTAAAGCAGGTTCCCTTTGATAAGGTCACACAGGAACGTATCCAATCAGGTTTGGAAATCTCCAGAGAAGGAGACTTCACACCCTCCCTGGGCAGAGTGTGCCAGGATTCCTTCACCCTCACAGCAAAGATTTTCCTCGTGTTCCAGTGGAACTTCCTGGGTTCCAGCTTGTGCCTGTTACTCCTTGTCCTGTCATTGCACACCACAGAAAAAAGACTGGCCCATCTTCTCTACACGTGCTTTTTAGACACTTATAAGCACTGTTAAGGGCTGCTCTCAGCCTTCTCTTCTCCTGGCTAAACAGCCACAGGTTTCTCAGCCTGTCCTCATCAGAGGAAAGTCAGTTCCAGTCCCCTAATCATGTTGGTAGCCTGGCACTGGACTCTCCAGAGGTTCCCTGTCTCTCTTGAACTGGGGAGCCCAGTGATGGAACCAGTTGTTTTCATGGTTTTGAGCAGTGTATATGAGACTTTGAAAGCCATGTGCTGCAAAGTTGCAAGGCTTTGTGCCACTTGTCAGTATGTCACTTTATGGCTCCCCATTAGCTGCTGTCCCAGACTGTCTGCCTGGAAGTGCCTGATGTAATTTCAGATGGATTTTATCAGTGTGTCGAGTCATTTGCTGCAGAAAGAAATTCCTGGAGATACTTATAAATGGCTCAAAAAATCTAAAGAAGCCTCTCGCATGATCCTTGAACACATCCAGCTCAGCAATGTGTGTGTTTGTGCTGGCCTAGAGAGCCGTTTTTGAGATAAATCAAACCGTCTTCCATATACTGGAAAGAAGTGTTCACTTTTGAAGTTGGAAATGGAGAAGTAGGGAGGAAGTTCAGAGTGGGAAATTCTTCCCTGCCTAAGAAACATTCGATCTTTTATTTGATCAAAGCTTAACTCAGATGCTGAGTGCATTGGCTTGGTCTTACCATGAAGGTGTATCTTGCTCACAAGCAGCTCTGTTCCTTTCTCTCAAATGCCACTTTGTGTGAGCATCTTGGTGAAGGGAGCACATCTGGCCAGTTGTGCACATTCTCAGTTGACGACAGATCAGGTCTGTCAAGGTCAAGATCAGTGACAAACTGATGGGCAAGTAATGTTTGTCTTGGATGGAGACTTTGCCTTCACATCCCGAGGTAACAGGGAGAGTCTTTGGCAGAGGCTAAAGGGATTTATTCCCCAGCAGTGGACGATGAGCACAGGCACCACGGCAGCTCTCATCAGGCTGAGATGCAGCAAGATGAAATTGGAAGAGGGACAAGAAGGGGGGCCAAAGAGGTGGAATAAATCCAGCTGAAGTGGTACATGCATACTGTCTTCTCCCCGACTCCCTGTCTTGGGACGGGGCTCTTGGACCTTAAAGGCTGGAGGTATAACAGTCTGAGGGCTTTGGGAGTGGCAATCTGCACAGCAGCTTCAGAACTGTGGGTCCAGGCTGAAAATTTGCTCGCACCAGGCTTATAGGTGACAAAATGTTCCTGCCTTGGTTTGCAATGATCAAGGTGAGTGTGTTCATTGTGGGGTTATCTTGAGGGCACAGCAACAACAGAAGGAGTGTGCCAGAAGAGTCATTCACCAGAGAAGGGGTAATCCAGTGGGATGAGCTTCCTGGAGCCTGGTTTATAGCTCTAGCTGTTGGTGAACTCTCAGGGTTATGTTTCAGTTTCAGCCAATGCAGGCTGGCAAGAGGAGTCTCTGTATAAAGTTGCAACTTTTGTCTGAAATTATACTCCACTTTAGTATGGTCAGACGTAGAAGAAGCCTAAGATTTGTAAATGTTACTCACGTTCCTTTCCTGGTGCTGACCCACTGTGTACAAAGTGCTGACTAGCTCCATGCGGGTGCTAAGTATTTGATTACCCTCCCACTGGAACTCCTGGATGTGATGCGGTAAGAGTTGCTTTTGTGGTTTAGGTTGAGAGCTACGGTGAAGCTGCCATGTGTGGTTGCATTACAGAAGTGGAATTTCATGTGCTCTGTACCAGTAGGTGTAGGTTGTGGTATCAGACATTGGGTATTAGTGAGCTCAAGGCTGGGATTTAATCTGAAGTCAGAGTTGCCTTTTGTGTTTCATTTTCAGCTCCTACTTCCTTTGAATTCAAGAGCAGACTTCAAGCAAATTCTTCTCTCTGAAGTTACTACCTTATATGTGGTTTTGCCAGCTGCCTCATCACCATGACAAGTCATACTGCCCAAGAGCTAGCTGGAAGGGTTTGTAGAGATAGCTTTTAGCAATGGACTTCTCCAAATTGGACAGAGAATTACATGCTTTTCCTTTGGCATCTTCTGATGTAGTAATTGAGAGGCTGGCAGACATATGCAAGGAGAAGTATTAAGTAAATGTTGCCGTTGGGCAGAAAAAGGTAAGTGGGTAAAAGCCCAGCTAAAGATCTCCTGCTCAAGCAGTGGTGTTGCTGTGGTAACAGCCCATTGATAGGTAAGAGAACAGATTGAGAAAGGATAGGACTAAAATGAGAATATTGGACTTGTCCTGGGACAAAGGGAGTGACTCTCTGGAGTTTGAAAAGAGGAGACATGCAGGGGTGTGGTGGTTGATGAATGGTCTGAAAAAAAAGGGCAACTGTGAGCTGAAGAAAGGAGTCTACCATGATGCTCTCAGGTTTTGTTCTCATGTTGTGCGGTGTGTGCATCTTGGGCACCTGCCAGGTCCAAACACCGTGTGCATACATGGGCACACTATCTGTCTCCTTTCCTTTCTCACTAGTCTTTCCTGTGCCTGACCCTCTTTTCCTTCCATTTTAAATCTTGCCCAGCAGTCCCAGATCCATGTTCTTCTGCAGTGCTTCTGGAAGCCTCTTTGCTGAGGCAGAGGCAGTGCTTGACTGGCCCTTGCCTTCGGCAAGAGCTTAGAAACTGGACTTGCTGAGAGCAAATTAGGGCCCAACTCCTTCCAGGATGTATTAGGCTTCCAGGATCAGGAATCTCTCAGCTACAGTACCACTGAGTTGTCATCAGTGCCTCTTATTTTATGGTTTTGTAGCCTACTTTGGATGAGTTTTGCTTTTCCCTTATTTTAGTGTAAGGTGAATTACCTTGCCAGCTCTTCCCTTTCCCCAGATTCCTCCAGGCAAGAGGGGAAGAGAGTCATGAATACTGTTTAATGTGAAGGCATTCATTTGAGAGATTAAGCATTAATATGTTCTTGCTTTTATTGTGTCTAATAATAGGGTTTATTGTCACGGCTGTCTGAGGTCTGAGCTCAGCTCCAAAGAGTGTTTCATTAGTTACTGTTGCTCGTGTACTTCTTCCCTTACAGAGAGGTTTTTGACTCCATGGGTGGGTTTGCTCAGCCAACATCCAAGAGCGTCTTGGCACTTAAGTTCTTAAATAGAAGGATCGTCTGATGTGGTTGCAACAGTGTTTGTGTGAAGATGAAAAAATTCCTTACCAGTGCTGGTGGCAAAATAGCCTGAAATGGTCTGGGTGAAGTACTAGAAAGGCCTCACTATCAAGAGGGAGCTCAGGATACCTGGGTGATGCTGAAGGAGATCAGAGTGTGTACAAGGAGTAGAACTGTGGCACTTGGTGTGGTCAGAGCCTCTTTGCACAGCCTGTCTCTTTTCATGCACAGCAATAAAAAGAAGCACTACTGAAATACCAGCAACCTTGCTTATTCCAGCCTTTGTATTGGTGATTTAGAGAGAACCTGTGACCTTACTGAACATGAATGGATCTCTCGTAACCTGAGACCAACAGCAGTATTATTTTAAGCAAGAAGTCAGCCTCTGATATCCTTTTTATACATATCATATGCATGACAGCAGAGCTGCATTTAGAGCTGAAAGGGATAAAGTCCCTGAGGAGACTGATTGCATCTCATTTATTTTTAACAAATATACTGGGGAGGATTGAACCTGAATTCCTAGACTTGAGCACCCTTAAATTCAGACAGTTTCCACTCTTTGTTGCCATGGAAAGCAAGATGGGCACTGGCTGGGCTTCCACCTAATTCCTGTGGAGGATGAAATGAACGTGGATATTGGGGGTTTATTTATTTATTTATTTATTTTAAGCTTGCTCCTCCTTTAGCTTTTGGAATGGGAGGGGAAAGAACAGTGTTACAACTCTTTGGCTGAATTTATGTTCTGGGTTCCCATGTGTCACTGTTTGTGCTGCCTGCATCAGCCTTTCCTGCAAATCTTTTCATTGACTCAATGCAACTGGAATCAAGGCAAGACAGATTGTTACCTGATTGTCATCCTCAGCGGTCCAAACTGGGTGAAGACCAGCTGGAGAGAGACATCTGAGCGCACAGTAGGGATGTCTTTTGTGCATAAAGGCTTTTATTTGCTCTTCCTTACTTGGAAATCCTTTTTAGTCTTCTGCCTCGGCATGTTTCAAACTGTGCTCTCTCATTATGTAAAATAAAGGTACAAATGTAGCTTCTGTTGGATATTTATTGTTCAGAAGAGCTTTATCTCTGAAATTTTGTTAACTTGTGCTGGCTGTCAGGGGACACTGCAGTCTCCCACAGCACCTCTCGCTCGCTGTTCGCAGCATGGCACATGAAACAGAGCTGAAACAGGCACCGTCACTCCTCTAGTGATGTGTTCCCCTGATGGTATTTTTTCGTATTTTTTTTCTTGACCTCCTCCAGATTAGGATTTTTTCCTGCATTTATCTGTTTACCACCCCTTCTGATAGAGATTTAAATAAAACAATGCTGCTTTTAGTTTTTAATCAGTACTGTTGTGAACATTTTTGAGGGATCAGTGTTTTTCTGCTGTTATGCAAAAACTTGACAATAGAAATCTAAGTGTATCAGAAAGGCTTGATGAATCTCTAATTGTTTGTTTATTTTGGTCTTTAAAAAAAAAAAAGGATTCAGGAAACACACTTGACCTCATCTGAAGTGTCTCTTAGTCATGAGATGCAAAAATAATTCATAAAAGCCAGACAGGAGCTAAAATTGCCTTCTCTGAGCTCTGTCTTGTTGCATAGTGACTGCTGGAATGAAGACAAGTCCTGCTAAAGCTCTGAAAGATCCGTCATGCTGGATTCTTTATAGGGTAAGAAATCAGTGTGTCAGGAGTGCATGACTCTCTTCTTGCCTTGTATTTATAGAGAGACTGACCTGATAAGGCATCCTGCTGCATTCCAGTGCTGTCAGTCATCTTTTGGGTGCTGGAACTGGACACTATGGGGCCAAAGGGTATTTGGTGCCCAGTTTGAGTATCAAGTGGGTGTCATCACTGCTTTAAACCAAGCGCCTGGGCATCCTATCCTTTCTCTCCCTGTTGCTTCTGGCAGTAGTAGAAGCCTCTCTGCTGTACCACACTGGAGACCACCTCTGCGTTGTCAGTCCTTGCAGCAGGAGCTCTGCAGTCTTGGATCCTGGCTTTAGAAGTAAAACAGTGCTGTCTAGGAAAACTTACCTGCCTTGGCTTCTTCCCTAGGATAGGCATTCTGTTACTGCAAGAGTGATTCCAGCCACACTGATGAGGCAGTAGCTGAAGCAGGTGGTGTCCTGGTTCTATCCCATCCACTCTGCCTAGGGTCACTTGCATTTGTAGGCTAGAGCTGTGGCACGAAGAATGTTTTCTATTCAATATCTTCATTACCTTGTCAGCATTGAATATTCACAAAACTTCTGTCAGGTGCAGCCAATGTTGTCAGCACTGTGAAATCAAAGTAAGCTGAGATCAAAGTAAGAAATGAACACATCCCTTGTATCTTGACAATGTCTTTTTTAAGCAAGAAGCAAAACCTGGAGGGATTCAAGGTGCAGCTGGATGGTGGTTGTGCTGCCATGACACTGGTCTCCTATGCTTTCCCCTTCTGCTCTGTTGGTGCTTCAAAGCTGGGGCAAGATGACCCATAGCACTACTGTTACATAGAACTTACACTTGCGAGGGCTTTAGTTTCTGCTGGTCTTGTACCCTGAACCACCTCCCAGGAAGTGCTGAAGCACTGCTGGTGATGTGAGGAATAAAGACTGAGCAGTGTGATTTGACCCCAGCTTGTCAAACTGCAGCTTTTGTTCTGCCTGTGTGTCCCTGGGCACCCTGGCTCTGTGCACTGCAGCAGAGGTGGCTGTTTTCTGTGCAGCAGAGAAAGAGAAGGTTCATGGGACAGACAGGAAGGCAGCTGAATGTTGCCAAGGAGTTTCTCTCCTTGCAGTGGACTCTGCAGTTTTTGCATTTAAATGCAGAATCTTTAACTTAACCTCTTCAGTGCAACATGTACATTGTGCAGGTGGCTCCGGGCTTGTATCTGATCCCATGTTCACACCAGATTTTGCACATTTCTCTGTTCTGTGTGACTCTGGTGCCTCAAATGGGTGCTATTGTACATGTGCCACCACAAGTGCCTGCAGAGAAAGGAAATTAGCTTTGATTCTCTCACAGAAGCTTTGATTCTCTCACAGGCAGTCATTTCTGTTGGGTCCTATGGTACACGACTGTAAAATGGAGATGGTGCTGCAGAGCTTGTGTGAGGATGAACAGCAGAGCTGCTTTCATGGAATCATAAAATAGTAGGGATTGGAAGGGACCTCTAGAGATCATCTAGTCCACTCCCTCTGCTAAAGCAATTGCAGTTCACTAACCTGCCTGAAACACCTTTGTCTGGCACTTCAGTCGAGTATGTTGCATGCCTGCCAAGTGGAGTGTGCATCTGAGAGCTAAGTTCCACGCTGTCTTGTCAGCTACCGTGGGTGCCTTCATGCCTCTGTTTGAAGGTGTTTGATGTTGGGCTAGCTAATAGTGAGTTCTGGAGTATTTCTCAGCTCACTGGTTGCCTGAATTGCATTGCAGGAGCTCTGTCTGGGAACACAAGAGGAGTATGACAGCACTCAGTATCCTCCTGCATTGGCTGGTTCAGGGAAGTTGGGGTGATACCTGATCTGTCAGGCTTTCCCTGCTCTGGGATGTGTTTTGGTACCCACTGGAGCATGAAACAAGTCCTGTCAGTTTGTTTCTGACCACATATTAATGGAGAAAATTGTAATAACCGTGAAAAACTAATGGCCACACTAATAGCCCTGCTTGTGATAGATTGTAAGCATTCTCAGAGCAGATGAGCCCTTCCAGGCTCCTTGTACCACTGACCACTCTGTAAAAGGGACGTTCCTCAACTGCTTATCATGGGAATGTGCTTTGTAACTGTTCCACATCAGTGACACAGAGGAGTGCAGTAGCTGTCAGTGGGGGTGGATGTCTGTTTTTCTTTCTTCAGGCAGTGCAACCTCTCAGGAAAGCAGCTTTTTCCTCCTTTTGCTGTTATTTGCCAGTCAAAGTAAAGGAGTCTTTTGATGGAGCAGAACACTGTCATGCTGTTGACTGTCCTAATTCATTAAGGCTCCAGCAGCACTTTCAGGAACTTTTCTTTCCTCTTTTCCCTCTCCCTATCCAGGCAGATGTAAACGCTACTTTTCTGCTATTGCTGGAACATGCAAAGAGCACGTTGGGTTATGTTTCCTTCCCTGCCAGACTCTTTTCACGGGCAGCCATGTGAGGACTTTACTGTGCTGCTGTGTGTAGTTGTTCAGCTACCTCTCTGCGTGCAGTGCAGTCTTTGGAAGGCAGTGCAAGGGAAATATTACGCTTCCATCATTTTCTGGTAAGTGAGGTACATGGAGGTACAAGCCTGAATGCTGATGAGCCTGCCTTAAAACCTCCAGCAGCAGGGAAGATGTTCTGATTTTCAGTGGGTTGGGCTGAGCCTGAGATAGGAAGAGTCAAAGAGAATTAGCTGGTAAATAAGATCTCCAGCCTTTTCTTTGATCCGCTCTGCATCTTCAACTGCTTAAAGGCTTCCCAAGGAAGCAGGGTTTTGGGGGAGGAAGAATTTATCCATCCAAAGACTATCCCGTGGCTCTGTTAAATGCATGACTGCAAGATACTCTAGCAGGGGGCTGGGAAGAAATCTGAAGGTAGCCTAGCAAATCCCTGCCAAAGAGGCTTCTCTTCCTTCTATTCACGAAGAGCCTGCTGAGCAGACAGGGCAAGCTTTAAAACTACTGTGACTTCCCTTTTTTTGCTGCCATGTAAGCTCCTCTGATCAGAGCTTTAATCTAGCTAAAGTTAGTGGATTTGCAGAAAGCCTGATCTTTGTATCACAGTATAGAATGAGGAGGGTGATCTGAAGTGCTGACATCTCCTTGGGCAGTGGTCAGCCTTAAACACCCTTCTGGCATTGCACAGAGAAAGCCAGGGCAGGGGAAGCTGGTGTAGTGGTGTTGCAAAAGGTTGGTTTCGACTTGGTTGGATAAGCCAGTCAAAAATTGGAAAGGTAAAAAGGGGTAGAAGGTCAAGGAAGGAAGAGACCAATAGCAGCAGTAGGTGCTGTGTGTTGACATGGAGGTGCTAAGGTGTGTGGTGAGGTGAAGGTAGAGCCTTGCTGCCCTTATGTCCCTGTAGCGTCCCTCAGGGGCTTCTTCTGCTTACTCAAGTGCTGCTCCAGAGAGCCCTACCTGAAGGAGAGCCATACAGCTGGGAGCACACAGGTTGTGGTGTCTGGCTTCCACTCTGTTTTGGCTCCAGCCTCCTCTTTGATGAGCCTTTTCACTTCTGTTTCCCTTGCAGGGAAGATGGGAACAACGATTGGTCTTTGGCAAACCACCCTGTGCTTCTGCCAATAGCAATTGATTCAAGGCTTAGGGTTAATATTCCTACATTGCAATCTGCTTGTATATATTCACCCAGGTGACTCCCAGCGCATTCTTGCTCTTGAAGGAGGCCTTATTTACAGTGCCTTTTTATTTGGACAAAGGAGAGACATGCAGGTAAAACCGTTTCCCACCTCTGAGTCCAGCTACTCTTGCAGTTCAGGCCGTTGGTTGGAGTTGTGACTGGATTATCTCGTCTTCTAATTGCCACCCTGCTTGGAGGCAGCTGCTGAACTGGGCCTAAGCTGATTTTGGATGGCAAATTCTCTTAGTTTAATTCTCAGCAACACTGAGGAACTTGTCAACATGCAAATATCCCTTGGCGTTTCTCTAGCCACAAGCATGCCCTGGAGACCTTTGCCAGCTGGTGACCCCCAGCAATTAGCTTGCCAGGCTCTTAGCTGTGGACAGGTTCCATTTGTAAGGGCTCTTTACTAACGGTTCCCTGAACTCTGATGCCTTTGAACCCAGCTTGTCTATTCCCTTTTGATGCTGTTGGTACAGAATTGTGATGTCTCATTCTTTGAGCTTTCCTTGCCCTGTTACCACTCTCACTTCTGCCCACTTCCTTTCCAGACTTCTTAATATGTCATTGGCTGATGTGGGAATTCTTTATTTCCTGGTGTCAGTAACCTTTGGGTCCCAAATGGGTATGTATGAGGCCAGTGTGCCTCAAAGCCATTCTCTTGTGAACCTAAACTCGCCCCACATCTGCATGGAAGGTGTCCTACCACCATAGAAAGATGTTCAAAGTTCCAGACTCCCAAGGAGTCACTTAAACTATAGCATATAAAAAAAAAAGTGGGAAAAAAATGAAGACACACACATTTCTGAGACCATTTCTTTTGCAACTCCCTCTTATTCTTCTAAGAGGCATTTGTCTGTCTTTGAACCCAAAAGAAGTTTTTCTAGCCTCTTGACTAGATAGCTTGAAACTCTGTGGGATTTCTCAGCTTGCTGCAATATTAGGCAGTGCCAGTGATTAATGAGATCACAGTCTGTATTCCTTCCTCTGTCAGCTTCTCAAAAAGACAGTACTTGGAGAAGTGCACAAAGGAGATGAAAAGGAAGCTGCTTGTGAATTATAAACAGCCTTTCAGGCTGATGTTATTTCATGGGGCTGTCACTCCATTTTAATTAAGTAATTCAGGTGGAATGATGTTTTTTTAAGAAACCCTGTTTGTGTTTGATCATCTTTCAGAGGTAACACTTAGATAGCTCATGTCTGTTGAATTTTCATTTTCAAGTAACAAGAGTGGATGCTCACTGCCCTTACTGATTAGATAACAGAGAAGGAAGACACTGCAGCATCTGAGCACAGGATACAACAGCCGAGAGGCTTTGCACTGTCAGTGTCTGGGTGGTTGCTTGGATGTTTTGTGGCTGGTGTGAAAGATGGAGCTGCTCGATTGGACTTAGTGATGAGTACCAGAGTGTGCAAATCCATCTGATTTCTCTAAAAGCACTGCACTCAGTTTATGCTGAAATTTCTCATTCCTCTGTTTTCTCACCAACATGTGGCTCGTAACCCCCGCACCCAGCCACGAGCAGATCTGCCAACGCCTGGTTTATTTTGGGGTTTGCGCGTATGTAAATCAAGCCATCGGTTCCCAGACTCGTGATCTCTGGAGCTGCGAAGTTTGAATCGTTGCAGATCAAGATTCTACCTCTTCCTCTGTCATCGGGGATAGTCCCGCAGCAGTTCAGAGCAGGGGCTGTAAGATTGTGTCCTGTTGATCTCAGGCTGCAGTTGTAGCTCTATGTGTTGCTGGGCCCAGGGGTGAGTGGGGTGCAGCTGATGACCCATTTTCCTTGGATGGGCATCACGGGAGCACTCATCTCCTGGCACCAGAAGGGTTGAGGGGCTGCGTTTTTGTGCTCCTTTGTGGCAGTGCTAATGTTGTCTGGCACAGATTACACAAGGCTGAGTGCCGCTAAAGCACAGCTGTGTGGTCTCTGGCATCTGCTTTCTGTCCCCTCTGCCACTCGGCCACTCTCAATAGGGAATATTGTTTTCAGTATTGGTTTTATTTACCTTTCATTGTGGAGAAACGTTTTGCCAAGAGATTAAAACTTCAGTTTGCCTGACTTGATTTGGGATCTAAATCTTCCCAGGCGGAAAGTAATGGAGGCTTTGTGCGTGGTTTGCTGGTGGCTATCCTGCGCAGCAGCAGAATGAGGGCTCTGCTGTGTCTTTGTGCTGGTGGTGATGTGTCCTGACTGTGCTCCAGAAAGACATCTGGGGTGCTAGTTTGCTGGCTGTGCAGGAATGACTGCTGCCTGACGGGCAGGGGACTGTGTGAAGCCATGGGCCTTTGTGCTCTCCAGTGCAGAGGGGTCATTAGGCAGGAGAAACGTGCTGGTTAATGGGAGAAGTTTCTTTCCAACACCTGGGGCTGGTTTATGCCCTGTAAACGAGTCTTAAATGTGTTCTAGATGGAAACTTCTCATGTATTTAGTTCATTTATTGATTCCATTTTCTTTTTTAATTGCAGTTTGCCTAGGCAAAACAGTTGGCTTTACTCACAGTAGTGCCGCTCCAGCCACGTTCTAGTAGCTTTTCCTTCCACTGACAGCCTAGACCAGGCCATTTTAATGATGCCTTTAAGCCTAACAAGAGAAGTGCTTTCATTTCTGTCTCAGTTCTGATGGACATGAATCCTGGACAGTGTCAGAGTTGTGTCTCTGGTGTCTTGACTCACCATCATGGCATCTTTCAAATGAGGCAAGGTCAGGCTGGGCACAGATGGGCACAGAGACCTTTGTGAGTGTTGGACTGAAAGCAGTGCATGGTTTTGCAAGCAGCATGGGGACTGTCACATAAAGAAGATAGGCTCTACTGTCAGGTCTCTGCAACCTTGTGTGAAAGGTGTGATGTTGCTTTTAGCATCTGTGCCAAACTCCACTCTTGCTCTGGTCTTCAGTGCTGTCAGTGGCTATTAAAGATTTGCATCATTTCACTTAAGGCTTTTCCTTACTGGATGTGTAGTCCTGAATGCTGTGGGCTCTTTGAGATGTAAATTGCTATTTTGGCTTTTAGCTCCTAATGTCTTGTGCAACACACACCTCCAGGGACTGTTCTGGCGCCTGGTGCAGCCGTGAAATGCTATTCAAATGCTTGAGAGTTGCTCCTGGTTGCTCAATGTTGAGCTTAGCTGACTGAGTCCTGGAGAAACGTATCCAGCCAGAGTCACTCTGTGATCTGTATACCTTGAGCCACCCTGCTCTCCCTCCACTCTGTAGTGAATCCACACGCACACCCAGCCCACTCTGGTTACAGCAGATTGGAGTATCTGCTCCTGTCCAGATTACACTTGTCTGGAGCTGCCTGAAAGGGAGTTGTAGTGAGGTGGGAGTCAATCTCCTTTCTCCCCATAGCCTCGTGATAGGACACGAGGAAACCGCCTCAAGTTGCACCAGGACAGGTTTAGATTGGACATAAGGAAGAACTTTTTCACTTAGAGGGTTATTAGGCATTGGAATGGGCTGCCCACGGAGGTGGTGGAGTCACCATCCCTGGAGCTATTTAAAAGACACATAGATGAGATGCTGAGGGACATGGACTCATTTAGTGATGGGCTTGGCAGTGTGAGGGCAGTGGTTGGACTTGATGATCTTAAAGATGTTTTCCAACTGTAATGATTCTATGATTCTATAATCTTAACACAATGGGAACGACAAAGCAATTCGCGTTTAGTGGCAGGAGATGGCCTAACTCCCACCAGTTAAAACTTGCCTCTTGGACAAACTGGATTTATGCTCAGGGCGCTAAGTAAGTTGCACATACACGGCAAAAAGCAGAGGTACTGGTGAGCTGGGGCCAGAAGTCAGGCTGTTTCTCCAGCTCCTGGTGACAACAACTTTGCACACTGCTTCCCGGACAGAGTGCATTGTGCACAGCTCAGAGCAGCTGCTCAGCACACCTCCTCTCTCAGAGCAGCTGCTCAGCACACCTCCTCTCTCAAAAGGCGGGCTGCAGGTTTGGGAGAGGTACAGTTTAGAGGAGCTGTTAATTATGGGATGGGCTGTTGCTTTTTAGATAGTGTCCCTGGTTAACAAGAATAGTTCTGCTGAAAACGGATAAGATTCTTTGAAGGGTTTGTGCTTTATCTGTCATGCAGAGGATGCTGTGGAAGTTTATCTCTGCACAGTTGTAATTATTCAGTACTGAACCATTGCTTCAAGGTGGAGCTGATTTTATACTTTTTAGACTATTTTTTACCCTTAATGTTTTGTTTTTCACTGAGAGACACTTCCCCTTCCCCCACTCGAAAAGTAAAACAAATGGGATTATCGTTATAGACTTCTTTCAAAATTCAAAGCAGTTTCTCAAATGCACATTTTTTCCAGACTGTCTTTGTTTAAGAAGTCTAATCTAAAATACACAGCTTTAATAAGGCGTAAATTCTCTTTAGTCTTATGAATTTATTACCTGAGTCAAAATCCAAAGCAAAGCTGAGACTTTCTCTGTAGAATAAGAGGACGTTGTGTACAGACATTTCAGTTTTGCTTCTTGGTTTCCACTACACAGATCTTTCCTAAGACTGTGTACATCATCAGTATGGTTTTGAGTGAGCAGTGTTTTTAGCTGACATCTATAATGGATGAAAGAGGGAGAGAGTGAAGCTCAGCATCCATCAGAGAGGCATAAAATGTCTTTCTAGATGATGTTCCTGATGAATAGGACCGTATGATTATATAGGCTCTGTATTTCAAATTCTACTGGGAGAGCTTTGCAGCTTTGAGATAATGGTGGTGGTGGCTCACTCATATTTACCCGTTGAATCACTTTGTGAGATTAATGTTAATTATTTGCTTATCTGGTGCTGATGAAATTTCATCAGCCCTATTGTAATGGGTTTAAATCTCTGCCCTCCCAGGCCTCAGAGGGCAAATTGTAGGAAATGCTTCTTGTGGGAGGGGCAGCACTTGTGATAAAAGGCATCTGTTGAGTGAGCATTTCTTCAGCTAAAAGCAAGATGCAGGAGCTGGATCCCCTTCTCTGCCCTTTGGCTCATGCCAGTTTGAGGAGTTCTTGTTCTCCCCTGACACTGCTCGCTGCATATAGTGGCTCAGGCGCAGAGTGACTCCGCTCCTCTGCGTGCCGCGCTACAGACACGGTGGGAGGACGTGATGCTTCATCTGCAGGGAGATGATTCTACTCTCCATAGCAAACCAGGCATCAGTCTCCAAAATCAGTGTCCAAATGAATGAGTGACCATAGCATTTCATAAGCTGCAGCCAGGTTTCAAGTGCTCTCAAGGCCCCTTTGAGTGTTTTTTTTTAATGGATCTTTGTGGCTTTTGTACATGCTTTTTTTCCTTGTAACAAAAAAAGCAACTTTTCCTGTCTTGTCTCTGACAAATCAATGGCTACATGCTCCTAAGTCCATCTCCAGTCATCTGGCTCAGATATGACTGAGTCTTGCGCTGTGTGGAGCTTTGGGAATAGAGGCTGTCTCTGCTCTGCTGTGAGCAGCAGTGTGTTAAAAGCCGTCTGGCAAAGCTCAGACACAGAGCAAGACTATCAGCTTCTCTAAAGAACACCCGTCCATTTTCTTGTGCTGAAAAGTCCTGTCCCTGGCAGGTCAGCAGGAAGCAGGGTGGCAGAGCCCTGTGACCACACGGCAGATCCCTCAGCCTTTGCTGAATCACTGCATGCTGCCGTTGTGCCAAGGGCTGCACAGATGCTAAATGCTCTATTCAGAGGGAAAGTGTAGGATCTTTGGCTCTGGAGCCAGCAGATGAGCCTTTGGCGGGGTATGCGAGCTCACTAGTTGTCAGGCTAGGAGTCCTCTCTGGGAAATTCTTGTCCAGAAACAAGAAAGGACTAGATATGCCTTTCCAGGGAGACTGGGAGAGACACTGATTGCTCTTCTCTGAAAAACAAATGGGAGGAAGAGAGAAAAGGAGGCAGAATAAGGAAGCAGTAAGCCTCATTCACATCTAGCACTGCAGATTTGTGAGTGATTTGCCTCTGGGGCTGCAGCTGAGAAGCAAAGATATTACTATCTGTAGATGTTTAGTGAACTGAGCTGGGCTGGTGGCTATGGACCACCAATTGTGAGTCAGGTAGGAACTGCTTCTACCATCCACATTTACCTACCAACAGACAGGGCAGCACGTGAGGAAAACTGCTGTACCTGGTCTGGTGTGTGTGTTTAGGGCAGAGGTCACACTGCTGGAGGTGCACACACACAAACACACAAGAGCAGCACATTTGTGTGTCATTTTACACTCATGTTCATGCCCATATTGCTTTTGTGAGCTGTACAGTAGGTTAACATGATATTTTAGTGTTTCAATGCTAAGTAGACATGTAAATAATATCAAGTGGTGGCCAGGTGATGTTCAGATATAATCAATAAGATTCTTTGAGTTCTAGGAGGTCAGCCATATGTCCAAATAATTAGGGCCATTTTTGCTCCATTTTTGAGATAAGAAAATGAAGCGTTTATTTTGTATTTTATACTTCATTTTTTATGGGTGATTTCCTTTCAGGGCAAGATCTGAAGCTGACTTAGTACAGTTCAGTAAAGTCGCTTTGTGGATGTCTAAGGCAGAAATTAAATTGCATAGTCATCTTGCTAAGGCTTAAAAAAAGCTGGGTGAGAGATCTGATTACTAGCACTGGAGTTTCTCATGCCTAGTTCCATATATCCAGTTAATTTACTGCCAGCAGACAAACCCACATGAGTTTGCCACCTTGCTGGTGGTAACCTGAGCTTCATTGCATGTGATTACACTAATACCTGGTTATTAATCACTGCCAATGGCTGTAATTATGTCAGCTATTAGGAAGTCAAAGTAAAAGCAATATCTGACCGCCCAGCGTGGAGAATAAGGGGAGATATGGTCACTGCTTCACAGAAACAGATAATGTAAACAGGTAATGTTTGTTGAAGCCTTCATTTCCTGCTGCAGATAGATGCACATTAGAAAAATAACCGCATTTTAGCACCTTTCTACTTCCATTTCAGTGTCCTGAGCTGCTTAGTGTGCTCTGCTGTACAGCACAGTATTGGCTTTCTGAGCACTGCAAGAGGGATTCAGGGTTAAAGCAGCTGTTAACGCTGTCCTGCCAGACCCACAGCCAAGCAAGGCCCTCTTTTCTAAGAGCCCCTGGTCTGAATCCTTCCCTGGAGAGTCCTGGTTTACCCCGGTGTGTCACTTTTTGATTGCTTTGAAGGTGATCAGTGTATGGTTATAGCTGTGTGTCCTTGATGGGTGTATCCACAGGGGCAGAAGGCATCCCTTGCTACAGCAGTGTCACACCTTGCCAGCAGGCACTTCTGTGGAGAGACTGATTAAATTGGCAAATGCAGAGTGCGGAGTGTGCAGCAGAAGGATGTCTGCCCTAAGCATGCTGCTTCCTGTGATCACCTGCGACAGAACAGTGGCTGAGCAGTGTCCCGTGTGCACCAGGATGGGCATTTGGCTTGGAGCATCTTAAATCCCTGTGGAATTTCAATGTTGCAGTTGGGCAGAAGTTGCTTATATGCTTATTTTGATGGATGCAGTGGCTGGCACATGCTTTTGCTTGTACAGGAATAATTAGATCTCCCTGTTCTTCACAAGGAACATTTGCTCCTTTATATGTTATTTATGCGAAATCTGTGTTCTCCTCTTGTCTAATGTCCATAGGTGATTTTTTTTTCTGTTCTCTGAGTGTGAATTGCTGTGGCCTGCTGCGCTGAGGGCTTGGTGCAGCTCTGCTGAAGCACAGCATCTTTCTGGGACAGCCCTTGTAGATCCCAGTTTGGCATGTTGGCCCTCCCTTCCCACTGTCAAAACATAGTCCTGGTGGGTTTGGAGGCACTAATGTTAGGTGCTTTGAGTAGTATTTCAGCACTGATGTGAAACCAAATAGGTAACGTACCTTGAACTGTAACCTTCCCTGAGCAAAATGGTGTGACTTCAGGGCTCATCAGGAAAAGAGAACAGGCAGATACAGTCTTACAGTACTGAAAAGATGGTTGTCTTTTCTTGGCTTACTGCTCCCAGCGGGATGTTTAGTGCTCCTGGAAATCTGCTGACAAACCAAAATTGTCTTGTGGAGCAGTAGGTGGGCCCCAAATGAAGATGTGTTGTGTCTGGTGTTGCCTGACAGATGCTTGTTTTTACTCTGCTTTTCAGGTAACTTTGCTGAGAGAAGGCGGAGCAGCGTCAGGACGTCACCATGATGGAGGATCACGCAGCTGGCCAGGAGAAGCACATCCCATCAGGTGAGCACCTGCAGATGTAAAGGACCTGCCTTGCCTACTGCTGAGACAATGACTTAAGTGAGGAGAGCAGGGCCAACGTGCAAGGGGTCCTTGAGGATAGCCAGGAGGAGACGGTACGTGTGTCTGGAAGGTTACTGTGGATCGGCTGGCTGCAGCCAGTGAACAGTGGGTAGTCTACAAGATGCTCTGATGTTCATAGTCAGAGGAGAACGCTGCTATGTGATATCATTGCCCAGCAAGAGCAGAACAACCCTTATCTAGACTGGTGATGATCCTGTTGCTGCAGCTTTGCAAATGTGTTTTTTTTGTGTTCACTCCTTAGTTTGCTATAAAATCACAGCACTACTTTTATTTTGAGACTTGGCTCAAGGATGCTGCTCGCTGCCTGCTTTTTCATCTGCACAGGGAGATGAGGGAACTGAACAGAGAGCTCTAGGAGTGAGGGTCATGCAAGTCTTTTGCCCCATATTTCTGACCTGCATCTCAAGAACCTTTTCCTTTCTCATTCCACCATGCTCCACATTTGAGCTTGGAAACCCACATAACACCAGCAGTCCTGATAGGACTCACTCACAGCTATGCTCCATATAAACATCGTCTTAATTTTCTTTTCTTGAGGTGCTTTGGACCCACCTTACACTGTATAAATGGATTGTTTCAGTCCTGGAGAGGCTCCATAGCATCCATTCATCCTGGATTCTGTAATGCATTTCAGTCTGATAACTCCTCTCAGCTTGTAGCCTCAGCTTCTCACATCACAGATTCCCAGGGATTTTGCTTATCCCAGTTTGAGTCATCTTTTCCAAGTAATTTTTTCCAGTTCTCTTTATTTTATGTGCCCAGACTCCTTGCAGAGAGGAGACTTGTGCCTCTTGCCTTGCTCTTCTAACAAATGACCTCTGCAACCAAGTCTTTGCACAGTACATTGTGTGCTACACCAAACCCTTTACAAAGACTCGCTGGTTTGCAAGGATTAGAACTGATGCATCATGGAAGTGTTCAGCAGCCTGCTCTGGGAGGGAGGCTAATGGCTCTAGAAGTGGCAGAGAGGACAACAGTGACTCAAGGGTTGTATATCTTTCCGGCTTACCTTGCTAAGATCTCCTTTCCTGCTTGTGCCATGCTTTGCTCTTTCTACCTGTCCGGTTCGCTGGGCTTTTCTTTTGCTGATGGGTTTCTGCTTATTCCTTTTGGTGGTTACACTGATGCTTTTGGTTGGCATTTTCCTGCTTTGCTTGCTTGCTAGTTCAGGTGTTTCATACTCTCCAACCACAGTTTCTCACTACCGTGGATCTGGGCAATCTGAGTTCATAACACACAGGCCGTAATTTGTAGCCAAGGAGTTGTTCTAAGTATTTGAATGTTTTCCAGGCTATCCCCTTCAGATACCAGTCGATGATGGATCGGATGAGCCTGTTTCTGAAACATCTGATGCTAAGAGCACCCCAACTACGGAAGGTGGGAGCTCTTTGACTTACTGCTTTGAAACCATGATGGATGGGGTCGTGGTAAACCTTGCTGAAAGACTCACCGTGCCGTGTTCTGGCAGGGTTTTTCTGGAGGAGTGTCTTCATTCTTGGACAAATGCTCTTCTGTAGTCTCATCACAAGTGATGTTTGCTACTCTGCAAAATGAGATAATGAGCTTTAAAGATGGAGAGTGAGTTGGAAGGCAAGGGAAGGTGAAGTGTTTATTATAGTTTAGGAAGTTGCTTGCGGTTCATTTCCTGAAGACTTTCACATAGTGACAGCGAGGCCACATTAGCTCAGTGCACTGAGGAGCAGTCCCATGTCATTTGCTCAGAGGTTTGCATTATTGTGCTTGCACAAGATACTTGACAGCGTGTCGTGGTTGCTGTGTTCTCTTTCAGAGTGAGATAGACCTCATAGCTCTTTTTTGCCCCTTCTGTATTTACATGTTCATTAGTACAGTCTGATTCATGTCGGAATGATGAGATGGGCAGTCTACACATAAACCAAAACCATGCTGAGATAGAAGTCATAGTAGGGCTCAAGGCATGTCTGTGCTGCTCCAGAGTGTTATCTGAATGCCATGTTTGTAGAAAGAATCTAATTCTGAAGTGGTCTAGAGAGTGATTCACCATTTTAATTAAGTGCACATTTGATGTTCCTCTTTCTACTTTAATCCCAAGTTTCCCCCTCTTGGAGACTTCAGGTAAAGGCTTTAATTTGCAAAATTTATCAAAAAGAAAGGTAGGTAGAGATGTTGATGATCCCTGTCCTGCTGTAGGTGTTGGCTTACCAAGCATCCATGAAGTGGCTCTGTTCCTGTGTATGTGGCTCAAGAAATCTGTTCTGCACCTGGCTCGTGCAAAAGGAGATATTGTTCCTCTTCTCAGTTGGATCAGAACTGTCATGACAAGCAGGCATACCTCTGGTAGACAGAGCCAGTTGTCTGCTTGAGAGCTGCACAGAGTGTGACACAGTCTCAGTGCTCATGTGGTTTATGAAGGTATCTGATGGGAGTTCTTCTTTCCTGCTCCAGACCAGTGATGTCCCCACGCAGATAACGTTGCATTGCATTCAGATCAGGCACCAGTGGCTGTCTTTAGCTGTGCATTTTCAGACAGTGTTTATGCCAAAGCCTTCAGCTGCATAAGGAGTGCACTGGAGATGTGTGGTTTGTGTGGCAGATGGGACAGCTCATGGTGTCCCTACGATAGCATCTTTACTCTGTCACGCTTGATGTCTCCCTTCACAAACACTGGCTCAAGGGAGGGAGTCAGGTGCTCTTCTGAGCAAGAAGTTCTTAAGGCATGTCCTGGCCTCCACAGGGTTTTGCCTCTCAACAGCTATGTGAAAGCTGCATTGTTTTTCAGATGCCACAGCACCTTTAGTGGAGGAAGGAGACCGCGAAGATCAGGGTGATGTCGAACAGCACGGGGAGATCCCAGAAGGAACCACAGGTGAGGGAGACCAAGGTGCAGTTTCATCTCTTGATGCAGACAGAGCAGAGAGCTGGATTACTGCTTAAAAATAATGCTGCAAAACCTCTCACAGGCTTGCTTTGCTCCTGATGCGAGCTTCCTTCTCCATGGCTCACAGAAATGATTCCTAGTGTACAGTTGTTCTCTTGCCTTCCCCATCCTGGGGGAAACTTGCAACCTTTTCTTCTCTCTTTCTCAGCTCCACAGCTGACAATCTTTGTGTCTGGTGTGTCTGTGTTGGCTTCACCTCTCATCTGCAGGCTAGATGCTTAACTGCAGCTCTCAGTCATCTCTGCCAGCAGCCCTGCTTTGCTGGCAAGGTGAGGCACTCACAGCAGGATCTCACTGCTTGTCTCTCTGGTGCTCTTGCTCAGCCCAGCCCATGCAGTTGTCTTTGAAGTGGCAGGCAAAAACCAGGCCACTGCAGCAGTTCTGGGGCTGCTGCTAGTGTGGTGTAAGGACAATGCAGAGGAAGTGATGTGGCTAATTCAGCCTGAATGTTCTGTGGGGAGTCACTGCAACTGGGCCTGGTTTTCCAGGTATGAGAGTCTTTCAGAGGAGGAAGGGAGTGAGTTTGCAGCAGTGGTGTGTATGTACATGAGGGCAGGAGCTCCTGGGACAGTCTGGTCTGTATGTGAAAATTGTTTGTCCTCTGTGCAGTAGCCACTGGCTTTTCCCGGAAGCATCAGGCAGGATCTCAGAAAAGTATTGGACAGAAATGAGCATCTCTTAATGCTTGAACACTGAAACAAGGAGCACACAGCAAATTTGTCCTGTGTCCAGTGCCCAGGCTGCTGGTGGAGCTCTGGGCTGAAATGCAGAGTTGCTCACCTGCTAGCGAGGATGTGCGTTGTGTGGTTCAAGGTCCGACTGCACCAGCGAGCCAGGAAGAAGCAATGTGTCCTGCACTCTTTGGGAAGAAGAATGGGGAAAACCAGAGAAGTTCCTCATTTTATTGTGACACTATGACATACAAATATAATTGGTTAGGCCTTTTTGAAAGTCGTCATGTAATAAATTGAAAACATTCTGATAGAGACAAACCATCGTTGCTGTGGAGAACATTGTGCTTCTCTAATGTACCAGTGGTCCTGAAGTGTCACATTTACATCAGACTTGGATTTGATAGTGTTAAAATAACCTCAGCAGAGTTCATTGCAGTAAGCCAGGTAGTAGACCCCACAAAGATGGGAATCAGGTAAGAGTTAGACGTTAATGTGTGCTACTGGTAACATGAAGCACCAGGTGGGGGGAGAGGAGGGGGTATAAACCTGCATGTTTCCCTGCTCCTTACAGCTTGTTTTCTGAACCTCTGGCTGAAGGAGCTTATACTAACCTGCCACCCTGGATGTGCAAGTTGGGGAAACACTCCTTGAGTCTGGCACAGCACAGTCTGAATAGATCTACCTAGCTCCATCATCAGTGTGGGTCGATTGCCTTTCTGATACTGCCCTGCTCATCCCACAGCGCTGATGGGCAACACTAGTGAGGAGGTGAATAGACTCTCTGGACACGCAGTTCAACTTAATTCTTGTTTTGGTCATGTTTTTCCTGTTCTTTCTCTGAACTGGGACCAGCTGAAGAGGCAGGTGTAGGAGCCACTCCCAACCTGGAGGACCATGCTGCAGGAGATGCCACTCAAGGTTAGTAAATAATTTGTTGCTGAGGTCCAGTTATTGCTGCTCATGTGTGTGTCTGGTTGCTAGTGGCTTGGGAATTTTCTTCTGCAACACAGATGCTCTGCACTGTATGAGCAGTTGTGCAGTTCTCCCCGTTCCTGTCAGAGGAGGGTCATACGTGCTTTGAATGTTCCAGCGTACTCATTTCAGGGAACTGCAGCTTTTCATGCACTCAGTTTCTCTTTCATATGGCTGAAGCCTTGGTGCGTGTTTGTCCTGGCATCCTCTAGGCCAGAAAAGGTAATAACCATAGCTGGGATGGTGCAGTTAGCCAGGAGCAATTGCTCAGCGTTGACTAGAGTCAGAGTCGTGGAGGTCACACAGGAAATAAGTGAATTGTTCAATTAGTATGTCTCTCTCTAATGTAAACTATGTCTCAGACCTACTTGCTGATGCCCTGACTTTAACACTGAGTGTGTTTTTTTCTCATCTGAGTCTTAGAGTGAGTCTTTGACTGACAAAGCCAGGCATGGTGGGCAATGAGTGTTTTTAGAACATTAATTGTGCATCTGCTTAGATGAGCCAAGATATTACCCAGGGACCTCTTGGCTATCTGGAAAGCCTCTCTTGACTCAGTTCAGACTTGATGGAAAACTTCAGGATGGGATTTTCCCAAAGCATCCAGCGCTATCTTAATTCCATTCCCAATTAGGGCAGACTTATGGGTCTTGCTGGCACTAGTACACCGTAGAGCTAATTTAGTGCACTGCTTAAAATCTTAGTTAAACCCCATTTTGTAAGGTCGTTTTCTGCATAGTACATTAAAAATTACTCCGGTTGCTTGGGCAGCATCTTCCCCCCTCATGGCTGTATTAGTGCATTTACAGACATCCTTATCTTTTAAAGAAGTAAATAGGTCTTTGCCTTTTCAGCTCGGGGCAGAATTCAGGTCGTCTTTGCTTTCCACACACAGATGAGGACAATTACGGGCAGCCTGCACCCTGCAATTAAAATAAAACCTTTGCTTGCTGGTCCAGTGGTTTTTGGACTGGCAACTCTTCTGTACTTAAAATAGTAGTGCCACTGCCATACAGAATTCAAGATTGTTAGAAGGAGGGAGTTGAGCTTCTGTCTGCCCTCTTCAGTCTGGTTCTAACTGCTGTTTCTCTATAATTTTTTAGTATTGTCCAGAGGTCTTTCAGCTGTCAGATATGGGGGAACACAGAGCTCTACTCTGATGGTACCTTCTCATGGTTTAAGCCCAGCTGGCAACAAAGACCCGTGCAGCTGCTTGCTCCCTTCTCCTGCCCCTATGTGGGCAGGGGAATAGAATCAGGAGAAAAAGGTAAAAAACCTCATGAGTCGAGATAAGGACAGTTTAGTAGGCCAGCACAAGGGGATAAGAAACAGCTGTGACAGCATTAAAGGAGTGTACAAGGTGAGTGATACCTGGAGCCCAGAGCCTGACGCAACAGCCGCGGTTCCCGTGCCCCGCAGCGGCGCCGTGGGAAAATGAACACTATCCCAGCCAACCCAGGACAAACCTACAGATGACATTTCTGGGTTCTTCTGTGAAATGCAACTTCCCTGAAAGTGATCTTGTAGCAGTGTACTGCTTGTTTCTAATGGTTCTCTTTGATTCGTAGGAAAAGGTGGTTGTTGATGCACACAGAGGGTCTTGGTTGACTTGTTACCAGCTGTCTGCATTTGGAAAAAAGTGATCTTTGCAAGGGGAAGTTGGAATGTGTTTTGGAGCCTCAGGTGGAGAAGCATCTTCTGATTCACAGTTTGTGTCGTGCTGGTGGTCTGCCAGCTCTTGAGCTTGTTCTGCACGTTTTGCCTCAGAACCCCCAACAAGTCCCAGAGTTTGGAAGCCCTTGACCCGACTGTCCACAGCTCTGTGCTCATGCTGTTCATTTGCAGAAGAAGTGAGCCAGGGTGATCTGCTGGCTACTGCAGAAACACCTTTCAAATCCCTGTGGTTATAAGAGGTGTTTCTTGATGCCACATTTCAAATATTACCTACCTCTAGGTGCCAATTTAAGATTTCTCTTAAACCACAGTTTCAGAGGTCTTTGTGTGGGAGTATCCCTTAGCCATTATATTCTCTTAAAATTAGGAGAACACTGATAAAAGACCGAACCAGCCTTGATTTCTTTCTTATTTTGATCTTGTTTGTTAATCTAACAAAGCCACAGTTGAAATCTCAGTACCAAAGTGATCTGATCTACATTCTTTACACTTCAGTGTTCAATACTCAAAAAGACCTGGGAGTATTTGAAGCTGGACAGATTCATAGTATAATATGCACATTCTTACTAGACAGTTGCCTTTAAAGTGATTTACCTGTGTTCAGGGTGAATTCTGCATTGTTCAGTTCATCTTTCCTTCAGTTGAATCAATTCAGCTCCAGCTCAACCAGAACATATGGCTTAGTGCAGCAACAGTTGGGTGAAATTGTAGAGGTCTGTGTCATGCATGAGATCAGCAATAGAACAGAATTCTCTCTTATACCTGCCCCGCCTCCCTTCCCCCCAAAAAAAGAGACATCCGTGTCTCTGTGACCTTAAGGGTTTAAATGTCACAGTTGCTACTCTGCTAAAATGGTGGCAGCAGCACTGGACCTCTAGTTGGAACGTGGCCACAGCCACATTTTTGCTTGTAGTCCGTTCCACCAAGACTGTCTGCTCCACTGGCTGTTGAAATGCACAACAGTAAGAACAGAGACATAGGAGTTCTCTTCCCCAAGCTCATTAGCAATAAAAATGATCAGAATTTGAACTCTGACAGGAGGTAACTGGTGCCATGTCTGCATGAACATCTGCAGGGAAGGAGAAAACAGTAGGGGTTTTGTAAGCCCATGAAGGAGAGGAGTGTGTTCAGGCCCTTGAAGCAACAAGAGGTGGTCACTGGCCAGCAAACCGATGTTCCAGTGGTTCTATTAGGTTAAAAAATGGGTGTGTTTTGGCTTCTGAAAACCTCCATAGCTAAAGCTGCTGATAGAGCATGGTCACAGCAGATTCGGTGGCTGGACACCCCAGCCGTCTCTGGGACTGGGTCCAGGAGGGTATCTGGTCTCCCACAAGCTGTGATTGTCACTATTCCTGATTCCCACAGGAATCAGAGTTTCTTTAAAGGTAAAAGCCACTGTAGAAGTGAGTTTTCCATTCAGTGGGGCAGTGTGGGACTTGCTTTTATCCTCCAGACTGATGGTAGAAATCCTTAGTGCCTTCAGCACTACATGACTGAGTACCTATTTGACATGCCTGTGCTAATTGTTTGCCCATGCTTCGTACCCTGGATCTTACACCGCAGGGGAGCCGAGCTCTCCAAAGCCACAGGCAACTGGGCTTCTTCAGCAGCCTCTTCTGTCGCATGAAACAAAGGCTACAACAGCAGCTCCCACCAGAATCGAGGTCACTATCCCAATCCCCCTAGATATGTACCAAGACTCCAGACCATCTGAGGACAGGAATGAGCTGTGGGATCATCGACGCAGAGAAGGCAATGGTGTGGACCCAGTGCTGGGAACAAAGGTGTGTCATGATGTGCACACAGAGGGGTTGGCAGGAGCAGGTGTCACAGATGACACCCGTACGAAAGGTGGACCATCTCCTTTATGTGTCAGAGCTCCGTTAAAAGAAGATGCCAGTGAAAAGGAAAGAGATGAGGACCGTGATATCGACGAAACTTCTGAACAGGGTTTGCTTTCCCTGGTGGAACAGCATGTTTCACCAGGACCTGAAGTGGGCTTGTGCCCAGTGATAGCTAAGGAAGCTCTTGAGAGAAACGCCTTCAAAGAAAGTAAGGCCAAAGATGCCCTCGGAGACATCCCTAGAGAGACATTTCATGTTGATGAATCACGTAAAACAGGAAAGGATCAAGAGGAGAGGAGACAGCCACTGAGTGGGGAAGAAGACACAGATGTCACCCCATCAGAGCCTTCTGAAATTGTCTCCCCAAAAGAAGCAGAGCCCGGGGGCAGAGAAGATTCTGGACCATTGCTAGAAACAGCCAAGCTGCCTGTTGAGTTAAAAGATGATGTAGAAGACAAAGGTGCTCCTTTGGAGGAGACTGTGCCAGATACAGGAGAGCGCCGGACACCCACGAAGAAAGCTTCTGCCCGCGTTGCAGATAAAGCTGTCAGTCGTGTCCCTCTCCTGAAAGGTGTGTGCACCCTTTGCCTGCCCTGAGCTCACATTGCCGGTGGCTTGCTCATGACAAGGCTGCCTGAACCAGTTACTTCAGCTTGCTGCCACCTCTCGAATCCTGCTGCTTGGGAAATGGCCTGGACCTTTGCTGTGAACTGATCTACAAGGTGCCACTGCTTCTCCCTCCCTCCTTCCCTCTCCTTCCCTCTTTAGTTCAATCCTGGATGTTCTGGCAGACTTGTCAGACCCTTCCCCTTCGGTTTCACGTCCCTTGCATGGTGCTGGCCTGTCCCCAATCATGCTTCGTTCGCCTGGTTTTTGTTTTGATTTCCTTGGATCTGTGGGGTGGGGACCTTAACTCACTTCCCAGAGAAGATGGATGGATGCTGTTCTGGTATGTTGGAGTGGAGCTAACCCAGTGCACACTGCGGCTTGTTCCAGCAAGACACGTGCTTTCTGGTTTTGCATGTGTCCACTGTTTGGTGCAGTAACTCCTTGTATTGGCTTTCTTAAAGAGGAGGGAGGAGGAAAAAGGCAAATGAGATGGCAGGTCTAACCATGGAAAAGGCCAAGCATTGGCCCAGTTTCTTTTAAATATCCACTAGTGGCTGCTGTTGAAAGCAAGGTCTGCAGGCAGCTGGACCTTTGCCTCCTGCAGGGCATGTTTGATGATCTTACAAAGCATCCAGTTCAGGATGATGTCTCCCTGATGTTCTGTGGGAGGAGCCTGTGTGTGTAGAGGCCTGGCTCTTGGGTGCATCTAACAATGTGTGTGTCTCTAGGCTGGGCTGGGCTGGGAGGGCAGCCAGAGCCTGGAGCTCCTGTATTCACACAGCATTCTCAGTCTTAGCTGTCTTGCGTGAAGGTCTGGGTTCACAACCAAATGCACAGGCATCCCTGCCAACAGAGCAGCTCTTAGACCTTTCCTTTCTCCAAGGCTATTTCCCACCTTTCCTCCAGAGAGTAAGATGGATGTTACTAGGGCCCTGCTCAGTAGTCAGCTGCAGGTTTTGTAGAGAGTTGTGTTAATAAGCTGAGGCAGTAGGACACAAGTTAAAACCCAGTGGTGTCTCACCGTGCTGTATCTCAGCTCTGCCTGCCTAGGGCCCAGCCTGGGGGAAGCTCTGCCTTTCATCACCCCAGCACTACATCCCCAGAACTGGCTTGGCCTCTTCCATTAGCCTGGAAATGCTGCTTTGGTTTGTGGCAGAGAGTGCGTGCTCTTTGCTTCATGGAGTTCATGAAGGAATTGTTGATGCAGCTTTTTTTTCATTGGAATTAAAGCTCACAACATATTTCTCATCCTTCACTATGGATTAAGGCTGTGGGAAGCTGCTCACACATGCTGCAGGGCATTGGCATGGCTTGCTGTCACTCACCTCAGAGCCTGGAAATGACGGCGGATTGGGGAGATGCATTGCCCAAAGTCATCTCATTTCTGACTCAGTAGCAGGAATTTCTTTTTTTATTTAGTGGTCTTTTCCTTCAAAGACATAGATACCGTGTGGCTGTTCAGCTCCAGTCTGCAGTTTTGGTGAATTTGGAAAGAGTAGCGCATCCAGGGCCAGTGCTGGACTAATATGATGTGTGTCACTGGCGAAGGACTGACCTCTCATGACAAGTTTCCAATGCACTTGGAATAACATCAGCAGCTTTTCCTGCCAGATTAGGTTGGAATTAGCTGAAGATGGGGAAAAGTGTTTTTGTTATGAGTGCCTTGTAGAGCAAACATGATTTCCACCTTGTTCCTTATCTCCTAATTAGCCACACTGCAGTCTGCTGTGCTTCTAGAGTGTGATGAGACAAAACTCTGAAATATGGTCACTGTATGCTTGACATGGACACATAGGACAGCAGCTAAAACCCTGAGACCCTACAGGGTCAGACCCTGATGGAAGGCGCACTGGGGAGGCAGGAGCAGTGTGTTCCCACACACTGTGTGGGAATTAACAACTGCCAGGTATGAAAATGCCGTGCAAAGCCAACACACTGAACAACGACGTTCAATGAGATCATGGGCAACCCGGTGCTGCCAGGATTAGGGCATCCCTCAGTTTCAGTCTTTATGTGGTTGATAGAACCAAAGGGAGGCTCACATTTAGAGTTAAAGAAAACTGTTCTTTCCCATACTAGAACTCAGATACTGTTGGAACTCGGTACAAATCTGGGCAAAATGGTGTCATAAAGACCTTGTGATGTGCCTTTGATGCTCTAATTATTACTAGTGCACTGTTGACCGTGCACAGAACTGTTCCAGAAATAATGTGTTTATGACATGGAAGTAGTTCTGCAAGAAATAAGTGACTTAGTAACATTTCTAATAGTATTTAGTTTAAAGGAGAGCAGGAACACAAACACCCACCCAGCGTGCACATTGCTGTAGCATAGGCTACTCTGTCATCTCTCTGTAGTTTACTGACCAGTCTCAAGAAGTTTAACTGTGTGTGTTTCCATTTGTCAGGTCGCATTGACAGCAAAGATAAGGAAGGGACTGAAGCTGAGGACAAGAAACTGAAGGTAAGCTCAAAAACAAAACCAGAGGTGACATCAACCCAGAAAGTGCTGCGCATGTTCCTGACTCCCTTCTCCTGCTCTCCTGGACTGCAGTTGTGCCCCTTAGGAAACTTTGCCATTATCTCCCATTCTTCTGTCTGTCTTTCAGGAGTGTTTTGTTTTTCCTTCCCTCACTCAGGTTTGGGTGGTGCAATCCATGGTGATCTTTGAGGGTCAGGAAGCAAACCAGATCTAAGAGAGACATGTGGCTCAGGAGGTTGGGTGGGTGGTTAGAGAAATCATTTCCTCAGCCTGAGAGCAAAAAGCAGACAGCTGGCTTTGCTGGGGAAGGTGACTGCAAAAGCAGACTGAAAACTTCACTGGGCTGTACTAGGGACAAGCAGCAGTGAAAAGAGCAAGATATGTAATTAAAAAATTGAATAATCTAGGCCTTGCAGGTGCCATGAGGAAGAGAGTTTAGTAGTGGGTAAATTCTGTAAGTTTAGAGATGTCTGTCACACTGCTAGTTTGGAGGAGCTTTAGTTCAGCTTGCCATTAGCATGGCAATGGACAAGGTAAGGTAATGGACAAGCTGATGGACAATTAGGGGGTGAAGAATTAAAGGTGAGCAATATAATTGTTTTCAAACAATGTGAAATCATGTCTTTCTCTAGAGAGATTTGGCAGGGTTGTGTCAGGCAAAGTGTTTGACATGATGCCAAACAGTTGTCTAGATAAAAAACAGTGATCATAGACTCATAGAATCATAGAATGATGAGGGTTAGAAAGGAACTCCAGAGATCATCCAGTCCAACCACCTGCTAAAGCAGGTTCACCTTGATCGAGTCACACAGGAACACATCCAGGTGGGTTTGGAAACCTCCAGAGAAGGAGACTCCACGTGCTCCCTGGGCAGCCTGTGCCAGCGTCCCTCACCCTTACTATAAATGGGGTTGAGACCTGAGAGCAGTTACCTGCATCTCCCAGAAATGCTGGTGTTGATGGGGCTGTACTTGCAGCATCTTGGCCAGTGGAGCACAGAGGGAGTTCTGAAGTGACCAGAGCAGTTCAGATGGTAAAACCTGCCACTAGTGTGGAGGGCAGTGGCAATGCCAGCTTATCAGGGGGTGACTCTTTCACCAGAGAGGGGCTTGAGTGCTGCTGCACCTTGTAGGAGGAATAGAGCTGAAGTATCCCTTAGTTGTTAGTGCAGCCAAACGACCCCAACAGTGCCTTGGACCCTGCAGCTCTTGCCCAGCTGTGTGCTGCAGGGAGAAGGCAGTACCAGCCATCACCTGTCCCACACCCAGTCCTGTATTGCACCTTCTAATCCTGTTTCATGTCAGTGAACCCCTTTTGTTTCCCTCCCATACTGATTTTTGGTTTTTGTTCCGATTTTATTTTGTTTATGTTTAAGAAATGCTCACCTTCCACTGCCAAACCCCCAGGCTCCAGACCCTCCATCCCCCCCCACCGACACACCTCTGCTAGCACAACCCCTTCGAAAACACCCTCCAGTCCCGCTTCCACCTCTAAACGAGTCTCTTCTGTCACATCCCGACTGGCCAGTACAGAAACACAAGAATCGAAAGCCAAGGTAAGGAAATGGGATGTGAGAGAGGCAAAGCTGCCTTGGGGAACACCTTAAGGCATTCCTGTCAGGTCTGATTGATGGTGCTTGGCTGGGCAGTCTCTCTGTGTCTCATTCAGTGGAGAGGGGTTTGGATGTGCTTCTCTTTCCCCTTCCAGTGATCGTGGCCAGACTTTGCTCTAGTTTTGGTGTTGGAAGCAGCTGGATCATCTCACCAGCACACGGGCCCCTTACTCAGTGTTACAGAAAAAGTATCTCATTGCTTCAAGGTGTTACCTGGTATCCCTGAAGCATTTCCAGGTCCCTTTTACGCTCTTCCACACTCTTGTCTGTTTTGAAGTTTTATGCCGTGTTTCATAGCTGGGTTGGCTGTAAACAAATGTGTTTGAAATCTACCAGGTGCTGCACAGAAATGCACTCACAGCCGTGGCCTGTTCTGCAATGTGAAAAGTAGCCTGGGGTTCCCCTTTGTGGTGCTCCGTTGCAAACACACCCATGGTGAGGGAAGGAGCAGGTCACAGACAATGGGATGTGGTTTTACTGTGGTAGGAATTGCAGTGGCTCTGCTCTGGTTCCCTGCTGCCTTGGGATCAGTCAGCTTGTAAATTAGAATCATAGAATGGTGAGGGTTGGAAGGACCTCCAGAGCTCATCCAGCCCAACCCCATGCTGAAGCAGATTCCCTTCGAACAGGGGGCACACAAATGTGTCCAGATGGGTTTGGGAACCTCCAGAGAAGGAGCCCCTGCATCCTCCCTGGGCAGCCTGTGCCAGGGCTCCCTCACCTTAACAGCAAAGGAGTTTTTCCTTGTGTTTAAGTGGAACTTTTTGTGTTCCAGCTTATGTCCCTTACCCCTCGTCCTGCCACTGGACACTAGAGAGAAAAGTTGCCCCATCCTGCTGACATCCACCCTTTACACACTTGTAAGTGTTAGTGAGATTCCCCCTCAGTCTTCTCCAGACTAAACAGCTCCAGGTCCCACAGCCTTTCCTCATAAGGAAGATGCTTCAGTCCCTTGGTCATCTTGGTGGCCCTGTGCTGGCCTCTCCCCAGCAGTTCCATGTCCTTCTTGAGCTGGGGAGCCCAGAAATGGACACAGTTGTTACTTAGATGTTTTTCCTGAGCTTTTGTACACAGACCAGCATTAGAAAGGGATAGATTTGAGGGAGGCTTTTCTGCAGGGTCAGAAGACAATAAGTAGCATGTTGCTGTTGATGTGCCATTACAGATGATGTGTGGTTTACAGTAGTGTGTTACAGGTGGGGATAAAGGAGATGCTTCTCTGTGTTGGAGTCTGGCACTGTGCTCCTGAATAAAGCCTCTGGCCTAATCAACAGATTTATTCACCTTCTGTACAAAAATTTAACAGGACAGGGGAAACAAAATGGTGAAATTTAGAGGGCAGACAAAGGAGCTGAAGATACTTTTTAACCAGGTCTGGGCGTGTGGTGAAGCTGAAGCGTGTCACAGATGCCTGCATGTGGGGAAACCTGTGCGAGCTCCTGCAGGCTGGTGGGGTAGGAAGCAAGAGGGTCCGTGTGGCTTTGATTTGTAAGGGGTGGTAGCCCATCCCCAGGCAGATCACCCCTGCAACAGCCCTTCCCCCGTGTGTCCTAGGGCCCAGAGATGAGAGGGGGCACGAAGACGGGCACACCGCGGTCTGGAGCCGGGCAGGCGCAGAGGAACTCCACCAACGCCACGCGCATCCCAGCAAAGACGCCCACAACCCCCAAAACACCTCCCAGCTCCGGTAAGCGGCGGAGAGAGCATCCTGCTGCTGCCTTTCCCTGGGGCCTCTGACTCCAGAGGCACTGCTTTGGTGGTGCTCCCAGGCTCCCTGTGCCACTGTGTGGGGGTAGTGAACAAATTAGCCCCAGTGCAGCCTGGGGTGAGGCACAGCGCTAAGCGTGCACAAGGTCAGCAGGCTGAGGGCTGTGTGCTGATTCGGAGCTACTCAGCCTTGTCACGGGGCTGTGGGTGCACAGCTAGCAGTGATTCCTCTCAGGTGAGCCTTCCTGGGTGCTGCTTTATCTGCTCTGTTCACATAGTTGCCAGTATGGAGAGGGCAGCTGCCTTATCCCTTTGGGATTTCCTCCTGTTTGGAAGGTACAGGCAGCTCTTTGTTTTTCAATCCAGCTATTGCTTTTTTCCTAACAACATTTCACAAAGGCAAGGGGCAAGAGGATCAATTCTTCAACTGCAGGAATGGAGATTAGCCCATTATTCTTGGAGAAGAAAGCCCGGGAAAGCATCAGGCACTGTGAATTTCCATTAAAATGGTGCATTTCACTGACTGTAGATATTTTTCATACTTAACCAGAGCTGCATAAAACCTTAAATCAATTAGATTTCCAGCTTTGTTATGTTTAAGCGTCTTTCTTATTCATTAAACAGGCAGAAAGGAGCAGAAAAAACCACCTCCTGCAGCAGCAAAGTCTGAGAAAGGTAATGTTTAAGGGTTTTCTTTTCTTCTTTCATTTCTTTTCATACAAGGGGCAGTTCCAGGCTGCTCAGAGATCACCCTGGTTTAATTACATAATACAGTTTTGCAAAAAGCTTTCATATTTCTGTTGGAAAAGTGGTTTTGTTTGAATGTCTGTAGTTTGTATTTTGTAACACTTGCTGGCTAGGGTGGGGGGTCTTACCAATCATAGAGCTACAGAATCATTATGATTGGAAAAGACCTCTAAAGTCATTGAGTCCAACCACTCATTTCACACTGCCCGGCCCACCACTAACACACAGCTCTCAGCACCTCAGCTCCATGGCTTTGCAATAGCTCCAGGGATGGGGACTCCCCCGTCTCCCTGGGCAGCCTGGCACAGGGGCTGACAACCCTCTTAGGGAAAAAATTCTTCCCCAGCTCCAATCTCAACCTCCCCTGGGGCAACTTGAGCCCATTTCCTCTGGTCCTGTCATTCAGTACTGGAGAGAAGAGACTGACTCCCACCTCACTACAACCTCCTCTCAGGTAGTTGTAGAGAGGGATCATGTCTCCTCTCAGTGATCCAGACAATGAAGACTATCCTTCTTCTGAGATGCTGGGAAATTGCCTTTAATCACAGTTTTCACATCAAAATGAAGTAGATGGAGCTGTGTACCCCTGGCTGGTGGTCTCCACTAGGAATAGCGGGTGGGCTCTGGGACTACAGATCAGCCCCATAAAGGCAGGCAGTGAGTGGGCAAGGGCTTGTGAACCGAGATTGCTTATCTTGTGCTCACCTCCCTCTGCCTGCAAACTTCAGGTGAGCAGCCAAAGTCTGGAGACAGAAGCGGTTACAGCAGTCCCGGCTCCCCCGGGACTCCCGGCAGCCGTTCCCGCACTCCCTCTCTGCCCACCCCACCAGCCAGGGAGCCCAAGAAGGTGGCAGTCGTCCGCACACCACCGAAATCCCCCGCCTCTGCCAAGAGCCGCATCCAGCCCTCAGCTGCACCCATGCCCGATCTGAAAAACGTCAAGTCCAAAATCGGCTCCACTGAAAACCTGAAGCACCAGCCCGGAGGTGGCAAGGTAAGCGTTGAGTGCTGCTTTCCAGGGGGCTGTCTGCAGGGATGGAGGGCACTTGTTGCTGCATCTGGGACGGGAGAGTCCTCCCTGGAGCAGAAGCAGCCCAGCTGGGGCTAGAGATGCATCAGCAGGCAGCTGTGCTTCAGCTCATCTCCAGCCTCATTCCGATTTTGGAGTTGTTTGGGTTGGGTGCTTGCCCTGAAATTGCTTGCCTGGCTTAGTGCAGTACAGGTGGCCCACAGGTGGAGAGCTTGTGATGTGGCTTTCATGGGGTGACACATCAACGTACAGACTGGCTGCTGGGGGAATGACATTCCCTCGTGGTGACCAGTTAGGGAGAGCAAATTGTGATCAGCGTTGTGTTTCTGAATCACTGCGTGATGTGGAGCAGTCCCTCCAATGCTGCCTCCATTTCTTCATCAGTGAGCAGGCAGGACAGTCTCTTCCCTGCGAGGGTTCCAGGCTCGGCATGCTTAGCAGAACGTTGTGGTTTTGGAGCCAACTCTTTTGGCAAGGTTTTGGGTTGTGTTCTGTGGTCAGGTGCCGTCTTGCCACACGGTGTGGCACAACAAGAACTGGTAGCACTGTTATTCTTTCACCCACTGGGACTTTTCTCTCCCAGAGAGACTGTTTCATGAGCTGCAAAGTGATCTCTCTGCTCCAAGTGCTAGGGGAGGAGGGTCTCATGCTATTTGCAGACCCAGCAGAGCAGAGTTTGAATGAAGGAGTGGTGTGAGCTGATTCATCCATCCAGCCCCAGGAGCAGCGGTGTGGTTACGCTCAGTGTCCGTGTCGTGGTTTAGGCCCATCAGAGAACAAAGGCCACGATTAGCCTCGAGTACCGAAGAGGCTGAGGATTGCTGAGGGCAGGGAGGGCTTAATTGCCGCTTAAGGTTCAGGACAAAACAGACCAGACCAGGCCACTCGGTTTGGGGAAGAAAACAGAAAATAATTTAATGCAACATCAACTAAAACATACCCCTAAAAACCCAAAACATAACCAAAATGAAACAACCCAGAGTAATACATCAATGAAGAGTCCAACCAGCCTTTTTAAGAACACCTTCTTGCCACACCTCCCCTCTTCCCGGGTTCAGAGCCCTGATCCCAGTGTTTTTACCTTGCCCCCCCCTGAACGGTTCGGGGGGGCAGGCAGTGGGGGTTTCAGTCAGTCTGTTCCCGATAGCTTCTGCCGTTTGTCCCTCCTCAGGACGGGTGAACTCCACACCAGTCCTCCCTGCAAGTCCGTGGGGTAACTCACACACACAGCAGCCCTGCACGGGCTGCTCCGACGTGCACCCATTCCAAAGGCTACAGCTCCTCTCTGCCTCTCGTGTGGGGCTGCTCTGCGGCGTGCAGGCTCTCCAGCACGGCCTGGGCCATGGCCGTCTCCCCACACAGTCCCTCGCCCGTCCGGGCTCACTCACACGGAGCTGCTGGTGGCTCTCAGTCCTGCCACGGATCTCCATAGGTTTCAGGGGCACAGCTTGTATTCTCACCAGAGCTTGCAGAAGGGTCTCCAGTCTACTGCTTCTCCTTCCTTCCTCCTTCTCTGGCTGAAAGGTCTGCGTGGTCGCCTCCATCTTGTATCACTCTTACACCTCCTGCCTCACATTCCAAATTCCCGTCCCCTAAATAGTGCTGGCAGAGGCGCCAGATTGGCCCAGCCGGGCCGGAGGTGGATCTGAACCCAGGAGCTGGGGGAGAGTACGCAAACACTTTACCGGGTCTTCACTGCAACCCGCTCCCCCTGTTACTAAGCCAAAAGCTGCTCCTTGCTAAACCAGAACAGTCCGTCCCAACCTCTCGGCACTGCTCTGCTGCACTGTGGGACCCTGTCCCGTGGCTGCTGTAAAATCCTCCTTGCTGTGTGGCTGGAGACATGAGAGCACCCGATTGCTTTGACTGGTGAAGGCCCAGGGCTTCCCACACACGTGTTAAATGATGGGTCTGCACGTCCAGGCAGCGTGGTCAGGAGTTCCCCTGCGCTTGTGGTGGCCGCTGCCAGGGGGAAGGTTCCCTGCAGACCTGACTCTGTGGCTGCTGATGCAACAGAGCTCTCACAGATCTGCCCCAGAGTGCAGTGGGTGCCATTTGGTGTGCCTAGTTAACTCTGTGGCTCTCAACATTCAACTTTGGCACGGAGGGAGGCTTTGAGATGGCTTCTCTCCATCGTCTTAAATAGCAACACGCTTTTGCGTTTCCTCTTGTTGCCATGGCTGGTGATTTACTGGACAATGCACATTTTGCTTTGTACTACAGTCCAGGGGGACTCTGGAGCCTGGGCAGGGCTGCTCTGGCCGTTGGTCATGAGCAGAGCAGCACGTGTCCTTCCAGCTGCATCTCAGCTTTCCTGCCTGCTCTGCCCAAGACATAAGTTTTTCCTGCTGCCCCCACAAAACACTGTCCTTCAGGGGTTTTAGAAGGAGCCCTTCCACTTGCTGTAGATTGGTTAAATTATTTTCTTGATCCTTTAAATCTAGCTTGGACAGGTTTTGTTGGGTTTTTTTCTCTGTCAGCTTCTCTTCCAGGGAACATGTTTACAGTCACTGAAAGAGCAAGAATGGCTAAATTTGGGATCATCCATTGCTCTTTTTGGAGAAGAGAATGGCTGGATTCTTGGTTGGGGATTTTGTAGGAGACGAGTCTAGACTTAGCAGAATAATTGCAGCTGAGGTAGAAGGAGCTGGTTCAATGAGTTTGATTTTAGGGTGACCAGAAGGTGGGGCTGGAACCTGCTCTCAATGCAGATTTCTGACCCCCCCAGCCTACAGAAGCAAAGGTACATGGGGCACGTGTGCCAGGAGTCAGCTGTGCCAGATCTCTTCCAGTATTTCTGCATTGTCTGAGCGCTTTTGTGGTTGCTGGATCACTGAGGACTGCTCTGACAAAGCTTAGTCTAGCAGAACTGGATCCTGGTTTGCAGGATTAGCTGATACGAGCTTGGAAATCGATGCTGGAGGCATGTGTCAGCCTCGGTGCTTCTCGTGCCAAAGAACCAGGGTATAGCCAGGAGCTCTCCTTGCAGCTGCAGCCGAAGGACGTGCTGAAAGGGAGGGTGAGGTTGTCTGCTCAGTCAGTTTTGTGGACCTTGTCATCCAGGCATTGCATGTACAGTGTGATGTGACACTGCTCTCTTACAGGATGCTTTGTCTCTTTCCCTCTCATGGCGGCTGTGCTTCAGACAGTCTTCCTTCTGAGGCAGCACAGGCCTGTGTGCCTTATGCTTTTTACCTGCATTCTCCCCTGGTTTATATTTGTGTAGGTGTTAAAGCCAATCCAGTCCATGAAGGGGAAGAAGCAGGGACTGCCTTCATCTTTGTCTTGCTCCTGTGCGTGGGCTCACTCCAGTATAGCTGCCCTTATAAAACCCAGATAGGGAAACAAAACCAGAAGAAACCTGTGGGAAGGGGGTGGTGGAAGGGAAAGGGCAGCCAGACTTTGGGACTGGAGGCTGAAGTTCACATGGTGTGTGGTTCCTCTGTGGCACCAAGCCATTTCCAGCCTCTCTCCCACTTGAGATGGCATTAGGAATATGCAGTAGAAAAGCTACCTTTGGGATTGGTCTGTGCTGAGCCATCTCGTATCTCATCTCATATCTCACCTCATCTTCCCTTCCCTTCCCTTCCCTTCCCTTCCCTTCCCTTCCCTTCCCTTCCCTTCCCTTCCCTTCCCTTCCCTTCCCTTCCCTTCCCTTCCCTTCCCCTCGACAGTGTTTGCTTTTTGTCTCTGGGGCTGTAGAGGGAGTTGGAGCCCTTCACAGCACAGAGCTCAGGTTCTCTGTCAGACTGTGCTGGACACAGAGGAGCTCCAGCCCTCCAGCCTGGTGCCCCCATCAACTCCACACATTTGCCCGGTTTACTCAAGCTGCTGAAACCTAGGGCCGCATGTACCTGTCCCAGAGAGGAAGCAATGGGAGATGGGGCTGCCTGAGATGGGGCTGAGCAGGCGTTTTTCTCTCAGCTCCATCCTTCTTCCTTCCACTGGCTCTGCAGAAGCTGAGTCTCAGAGCACTGCTGCCTTCCAGTGTGTTTGCTGCCCAAGGCAAAGTTCCCTGCTTTGTTCAGTGGAAGAAAATGGAATGAACTGGCTGGGTTTTTTTGCCAGTGTTTCTGACCTTGCTAGCCCAACTCTAGTATCCAGTCTCTAGCTATAATCTGCCCACCTCCATCTTCAGTTTCCAGCCCACCAAGTAGACAAACCTATACAGCAAGCTAGAGGTTCTCCTGTGGTCTTGGCAGGCAGGTTCCTGGTTTTAGGGATGTAACGCATGGTCAAGCTGCAGATGGTCATGTTGTTTCTCACGCTCTTTTCTGGCTACCAAAGGTGCAGATTATTAATAAGAAGCTGGACTTTAGCAGCGTTCAATCCAAGTGTGGCTCAAAGGATAATATCAAACACATCCCGGGAGGAGGCAGTGTGAGTACCTTCACACTTTGAATGCACTGTAATGGTTCTTATGATAAGTGGCATGTTGTATACACTAAACTGCCAATGCTATCTGCAGCGACCCTGCCGTCAGATAGCTATTGGTGACGTGCAATGACTCTTTTCTGGCTACCAAAGGTGCAGATTGTTAATAAGAAGTTGGACTTTAGCAGCGTTCAATCCAGGTGTGGCTCAAAGGATAATATCAAACACATCCCTGGAGGAGGCAGTGTGAGTACTTTCACACTTTGAATGCACTGTAATAATCCTGGTTGTCAGTGGCATGTTGTGTTACACTAAACTGCCAATGCTATCTGCAGCCACCCAGCCCTCAGATAGCGATTGGGGACGTGCTGTCGTTTAACCCCGTTAACCCAAAAGACATGGTTAGATGAAGCCTAACCAGTCCTGTACATGCCTGACATGGACAGAACTAACTGACCTGTGTAGCAGCCACGTCTGTAACAAAACATCCTGTTAACTTGAAGGTTTTATGCTACCTGGAAGGCCTGATGCCTCATTGTTTGCAGGATGGGTGGCCTCTGGCAGACAATGACGCAGTTGCTGATGCAGTAGGTGGATAGATCTGTGTGCAAACGCAGCCCTTGGTGCTTGATGTATTGCTGAATTGCACACAGCTCTGCACAACATGTGAAAGTGCAGGTTCCTGCCCATTCCCACCAAATATTAAGCTGGTCTTCCTCAGCAGTGTATCCGGTGGTGCCCCTGGAGGTTGAGGCTAATGCAACGTTGAGTTAATTGATTTGAATGCTGGTGTTTCCAGCCATTCACAGATAAACAGCCAGACTCAGCCTTCAGTTACTGTGCCAGAAACCTGGAGGAACTCCACAGACGTTGGCAAATTTACACCAGTCTCTCTGGAGACAGTTTGGGTCCAGGAAAGACGACAGACCAAGGCAGGCACATCACTGAGACCACAAACAGCGTGGCCTGGGGTCTGTGGCTGCCTGGTCTGTGGCCATCTGAGGAAGCTGCCTGGTCGCTCTCAGATGTGCCATAGACTTGATTTGTGCCTTTTTTTTAATCTCTGTGGACACCTTCCCTGAGAAACTGATCGTTGCAGAGGGCTTGGCACGTAAGCATTGGGGCACAACTGGGTTTGCAACCTCTGTCTTAAATTTGATGTCATTCTGCATTTATTTAATGGGCCAGAAGAGCTGCTTTGCAGAGGTCAGACCTTTGTGAAGCGGGTTCTGTGCTTGTTCTGCTCTTTCTTACCCCAGGGTCCTGCACTGGCTGGACTGCCTGTTTTGTGTGGTGGACCAGTTGTTAAGCCAGGAGCTAGTGTTTGTCACCAATCGTCTGTGCTGTGGCTGAGTAGTTAGCTTCAGCACAGGGTGGTGAGCTCATCCTTTTCTCCACTGAGAGCTCATGCCATGGGCAAGTGTTTGCAGCTGCAATGAGTTAAGAATTACCCGGATTTTTGGCTGGAGGTTGCCATCCCTCCCCAGGCTCTGCCAGCAGTGAAAATGGTGCAGTGGTGGCTGTATGGCTGCGTTGACACAGCAGGCAGCAGCTCCGCTCTGGGTGCAAGCAGTCAGAGCAAAGCCACGTGCTGCCATGGTCAGAGCCGCACAGGCTCTGCCCTGGGGCTTCTCCAGGAGAGGAGCAACCAGAGAACACTGGGGTTTGGTGGCCATCATGTCACCAGGGTCTGATGGCCTCCACAATGCTATCAGCAGTGACTACCTGCTCAGCCACTGCTGCTTCAAGAGGAATTCACTGTTCCTGCAGTAACCTGGATGCTCTGACAAGGTGATACGTTAGGCAAAATAAGACCAAAGTTGACCTAAGCATTGCTGATGCTGAGAGGTAGGATCCACAGGTCTCTGGCACTGGTTTCCTAGGCAAGCAGCTCTGTGCTCCTTTGGCTTTCTCGCTGAACTGGGGAGGACCCTTCTCTGCTTCCCAGCAGGATGGTAAGGGTTCGCGGAGTCCTGTCTGTAAAAAACAGGGGACTGGAATGGGAGCAGAAAGTGTTTCAGTTGCAATTGCTTGCTCTGGAAACGGGAGGTTTTTCAGTCCCAGGTCCCAGTGGTGCCCATATTGCTCAGAGAAGGGCACCAGCTGTTCTTCTGGGCTCTGTTTCCTGCCTTCTGATGAATGAAGCTCTCCTCTTGTCCAGTGCATCGAGTGTGTGATGTTTCCCCAATGCTGTCTCCATGTCCCTGTCTGCGATGTGCTCCCAGCCCCTAGGGTTGTTTTTTTCTCTCTCTCTCTGCCTTCATTCTCTGTCAAATGTGCTCTTTGGTATATGTGAGCATTCGAGACAAGGCAGGCGTGTGTGCCCGGTGCTCTGGCTTCGTGCTGGTGGGGTGGTGGCACCGAGCCTCTGTTCCCTGCCCCTTTTCCTGGCTGTCTGATGGAGGGGAGAATGTTTCTTAGTGGTGTGCACATCCACAGTCCAGCAGCACCTTGCTCTGAGGATGACAGGGTGAGTGGATATGGAGCACTGAAGGATGCACCTTCACCTCAGGGCCTTTGAGTCAGTGCAGGGTGCTCAAGTGTGATGGAGGGCAGCGGATACGGCAATTCCTGTGTGCTGGTTTTCAGACACGTTGGTCCAGAGGCTGCCTGGCTGCTTGGAGGAGTCAGCTCCTCTGCAAAGGTCCCTTTGGTTGCTGGCACATCCATTGCTTGGCAAAAACACAGAGAGAAAAACACAGTGAAACCCAGACCACTGCTGCGAGACAGGCACTTGCCAGGGAGCAGGAACCAACCTGGAGGTCCTGACCATCCCATTCCTCCTGCACGGCCTCACAGACTACTGCAGTAGCTGATTCACACACAGGTGTGAGTCCAAAACCCAAGGTCCAAGGTAACTTCTGGGGGTAGGGGGATGTTTTCTCAGCCCCTTGTCTCCTGCTCCTGCCGTGGCTGCTGTGGTTATGCTGTGCTTCACCCTCCCTGACTCACCTGATTGTCCCAGGCCTCTCCAGCCCTCGGTGTTTCCCAGTGTGATGTTTAACCACTAACATACCCACTAAACAGCCGTCCCTCGTGTGTGTGTGTGTCCACGTCAGGTGGCTATGGGGTGCAGGAGGCCCCAGTGCCTCCCAGTGGGGCAGTTGTTGCAGTCCATGTTCACAGACAAGGGTGGGTGAAGCAGGTAACAGCCCAGAGCGCAAGATGCTGAAGTGCTGTTGTGGTTTGGTGTGTTATGACTGCCCTTATGTTAATTTGTATGATGTGAACACCTGCCAGATGTTTAGACTTTGCTTTGCTCTTTGGGGTTGGTTTTTTTTAACCCTTTATTTCCATTGCAGCGTTTTTCAGAAATGCATATTGTGGTCACTCTTTTGAAAGTTCTGTGCACATTGATCATTTCTGTTCTTTCAGTTTTTGTGGACATAAGCTTTATGTTTTACACCAGAAAAGGTATTTATTTTTTGTTTTTACGTTTCCTCTCTGGTATATCTCCTCCTTTTTGGATGATGTGTATGCAAATCTTAATTAATTACCACTCCACTTTCTCTTCTCACTTTGAGCACTTTCAAAATTGCCTCTGCTTCCCACCTCTGGGGAGAGGTGATCTCGTGCATGCTGACCTGTTAAGAGAGGCTACTGCACACAGCCATTAGTGATCTCCCATTTCTGATGACAGTTTCTTACGTATTGTTAATCTTCCTGGGGTTTAAGCTGTCCTTTCCCTCGAATCCAGATCAGGTGCCAGTGTGTGTTGTGCCTCCCCCTCCCCAGGCTGCCCGTGGTGGCAATAAGCTCATTGCCTTTTCCTTTCTCGTACGGACAGGTTCAAATCGTTTACAAGCCAGTGGACCTGAGCCACGTGACATCCAAATGTGGTTCCCTGGGCAACATCCATCACAAACCAGGTACTCTGCAGCACCAGCAGCACCAGGTGCTGCTCTCTGGGAGCTCACAGGCTGCATCTGAGACATGGAGAGGGCTGGGAGCAGTGAGGGAAGGGATGTAGGACACTGACTGGGGGTTCAGCGCTCCCTCTGCAGCCCACCCTGGCTGGCACAGGAGCTGACCCCGCTCACAGAGTCACAGAATCTTAAGAGCTGGAAGGGATGTTGAAAGATCATCCAGTCCAACCCCCCTGCCAGAGCAGGACCACCTAGAGTAGGTCACACGGGAACTCGCCCAGGTGGGTTTTGAGTGTCCCCAGAGAAGGAGACTCCACAACCCATCTGGGCAGCCTGTTCCAGTGCTCCCTCACCTCATCAGGGAAGAAGATTTTCCTCGTGTTTCTTTGGAACCTCTTATGTTTCAGCTTCTACCTGTCTTCTCTTCCAGGTGGTGGCCAGGTGGAGGTGAAATCTGAGAAACTGGACTTCAAAGATAAGGTGCAATCGAAAATTGGGTCCTTAGATAACATCAGCCACGTCCCTGGAGGAGGAAATAAAAAGGTAAAGGGGCACTGGGTAGAGAGCAGGCGTGCTGTGTGTCTATGGGCCCTGGGAGCTGTAATGTGAGCAAAGAAAGGTCAAAATCTGGGCTGGGAGAAGGTCCTGCTCACCCAGCTCAGCGTCAGGTTGTCCTCTCTGCTGACCAGGCAGCACTTCTTCCCCAGCACTGGACACAATTGGCTGCCCATGTTGTGGCACGGGGAGCTGTGTGCACACTGTTCCTTGGGAGGACAGGCAGGGCCAGCTTAGGATGTTGCACAGTATTGGTTCCCCAGGGAAAGTGGAGCATTTAGGAAAGGTGACCTTGCAGGAGGCTGTCACTTCAGAAGAAAGGTGGTCTCTTACTTCGAGCCTTAGTCTCTCAGCTGAGACTGACTGAGGACTCTGTAGGGAGTGGTGTGTGTTTGGGGGGTGATTTAAATTGTAAGAGCCAGTCAGGTCAGGTGTAATACCTTGGGCTGAGCCGTTCCTGCCAGAGGCTTCGGTGGTGACTTTCCAGTAAGTCTTAGCCTAAAGACGCCTGTACCACCTCACTTCAAGGACAGCCAAGTCCCTTGCAGGCAGGGGCACAGGTTGATCAGGTAAGCACAGAGCTGAGACTGCATCCTGGGGACGTGCACGGTTGCATTTCTCCAGGGAAGAGTGTTTTTTCTCTATCTTGTCAGGTTTTCAAACACTTCTTTTTTTCTCAATGGGAGGGGAGAGTTCTGTTTCTACTCCTGTATTTCGGCACTTTGCTCTTGGCCGTGTTTTGTCTGTGTGCCTCCCAGCTCTCCATCTCCCAGCAGTGTGCTGGCCTCTGACTGAAGGACTGCTTGACTTCCTTACCCTTCTCTCGCTGCTGCTACGCATCAGACCACCCTGTGCTTCACTAGGCTCATTTCCATCATTTTTTTATGCCTACGGTGGTGATTCTTCCATACCCTGGCACATTCACTGGGCCACAGTTTGAAGAACTTGCCCTTGGGAGGGGGGGAACTTATTTTCCAGAGCATGGCCCAGCAGTTGGCGTTGCCTGCCTCAGCCTTCCCTGTGGCAGTTGCCTTACTCCACACCTGGAGGAGGCTGTTGCTGTGACCTGAGTTCAGGTGCTGCCCCAGCTTGCTTCCCTTGTCCAGCCCATTCCCACCTTGGCACCAGGGACTGTCCTCAGGCCATGCTGCTCTGAGGTGGGACACTCTATTCACAGGGAGGGGACAGGATGCAGTTGAGCCTCATTGACCCTCCACAGTGTGCTACCCCTTCCCCAGCCCTTCCCATGGCCCCAGTCCCCTCTTTGCTCTGTGACACAGAGGATCCAAATTTGGACACACAGTCCTCAGCTCTCCAGGCTGAGTGCTGCTTCATGTGCCACTCTCACACTGTAGGGAGCCAGAGCGCTCTGTGCTCTGCCACGGTGCCTGTGCTGGCAGCATCTGCTCTCCTTTGCTGCACGTGGAAAGCTTTCCTCCCATCTCCCAAGGGCAGCTGCTGTTCTTCCTGTGGGTCAGTGAATGGCCCTGTTTTTCAGATCTTCTTCCCCACCTCGCCCCTCTCTATTTGTTTCCTTTATTTTTGACTTTTTCCTTCTGGTTGGCATTTATTGGATCTTGGTTTTTGTTGCTGATGCGCTTTTTGCCCCCCACCGCCCTGGGCGGGTTTCTTCATCTGTAGAGAGAGAAAGGCAAGGAAGACAAGACCTGCCCTCAGGCTGCTCGGACCCCAAGCCCAGACCCCGCTGGGCTCCAGGCCCTGGTGCTGGAGCCACCCACCCCCCCGGAGAGCCAGCTTCCAGCTTTGCACTTGGCTGGGGAGGGCACCAGTAAGTAGCAAACCCGTTCCACTTCACCTCCCCTGCCGGGCCTTCAGGTTTGCCAGGAGAGAGAGGTTTGGCTCGTGGGAGCAGTGTGTTGTGCCCAGCTGGGCCGTGGGTTAAGGGGCAGCCTTTTGTGCCCTGTGGGGATGCCATCCTTGCTGTAACTCTCTGCCAGGGCAGCGGGAGCAGCCCAGGCCGTGCCATCTTGTCTCCTGTGCCTGGCACCCACCGCCACGCCGGGCCTGGGCGCTTGGCAAGGATTTGGCGGCATCCCTAGGTGCTCCAGCCCCGCCATCCCCTGTTGTCTTTGTGGGACACTGGCAGGGACGTGCCTGAGGGCTGGGAGCACCGGGGGGGAAGCGGGCCACGGAACGGAGCTTCCCTCCCAGCCCGGGTGCCCGCGGCCTGTCCCAGTGGGTCCCTCGCCCCCCTCACCGCCCTCCCCTCCCGTCCCCTTGCAGATTGAGACCCACAAGCTGACCTTCCGCGAGAACGCCAAAGCCAAGACCGACCACGGCGCCGAGATCGTCTACAAGTCCCCCACCATCTCCGGAGACGCCTCCCCACGCCGCCTCAGCAACGTCTCCTCCAGCGGCAGCATCAACATGGTGGACTCCCCGCAGCTCGCCACGCTAGCCGACGAGGTGTCCGCCTCGCTGGCCAAGCAGGGCTTGTGATCTGGCACGGCCGGCCCGGGTGGGAGACGACGAGGGGAAAGGAAAACAAAAGAAAGAGAAAAGAAACAAAAATAATAATAATCTGGCCTTCTTCCTCTGTTCCTTTTACAGCTGCTTCCCCGTCCCCTAACTGGTTAATGATTTAACCTGCTTTTACTGTTCATTCAGCTCTAGCTCCAGGACTTCAACATCGGTGACACTATGAGGTACAAAACCTCCTCTCCCCCTGCTCCTCGCAGCGCACAGCCCATCCCGTCCCACACCCGCTCCCGCGTTCCTGGCTGGGTCCTGGCTGTCCCGGGGCTGCCCACCCTGGCAGGGACTCCCCGCGACCCCCGGGGAAGGGGATAGAGGGGGCAGCAGCAGCACGGCAGTGACCCGAGCACCCCACACTGCAGGACGAGGTCCTCGGAGGAGGGGGCTACGCTCCTCGGGGGAGGGCTGAGCTCCTCAGGGGAGGGCTGAGCCCCTCTCAGGGCTGAGCCCTTCCCTGCTACCTGGGCTGGTGACAGCACAGGTGGCGGTGCAGGGGGCAGGGGGGCTGCAGCCAGGGACTGCAGGGAGGTGCCTTCCCTTCCCACATTAAATTTACCTGCTGATTCGGAAGAAACCTTTTGTTTTTGCCTCCGAAAGCCGAGATGTGTATGAAGATAGCTGCCAGGTGCCCCCCAAAGCCGCTCCCAGCTCCAGCAGCTGGAGGCTGGCGCCGCCGGGGTGTCCCGCGGCAGGAGGGGTCCCGGGTGCCCCCTCCTCCCCCCGCAGTGCCCCGTGGCCGTGCTGGAACCGCTGAGTGGATGAGTAGAGGCTTTTCCCCATCCCTTTGGCAGCCCCTCGTGTTGTAGAGTAGATTTGTCTGTATATGCTTGGGCCGTGCCAGGGTGATTGTTTTCATAACGAGCATGTGTTTTAACAAAGGAGAATGCTTTTGGTAGTTTTTGGGGTGCCCAGCGCCGGCTCTGCCGTGCCCCAGCCCCGGGCACCGCGCGTCTGCGGGGCCGGGGGCTGCCAGGGGGCTACGCCGGGGCTTCCCCAGGGCTGTGTGGCTCCTGCGGCCCTGGGGCGCTGCAGGAGGGACACTCACAGCTCCAGGGCTGGGATGGCCCCTGGGTTTGGGTGCAGCTTGTTAACGTTTTTGGGTTGTTCTTCTTTTGTTGTTGTTTCCCCCCCTGCAAGGTCAGTTCAGAGGTCTCGAAAGTGGCAGCTCCGTGGCTCTGCTGTTCTCATGCCATTGGCAGCGGCAGGAGACAACCAGGAGGATGTGAGGGGAAGGCATGAGGGAGGCTTTAGCTGGTGTGTGGTGGCAGCTCCCCCAGGTTCTGCTCTGGGGGGCTGGAGGCAGCTCCCTGGCACTGAATTTCCTACACCCCCCCCGCCCCGGGTTTTTCTGGTTTGAGTTGGCAGCATGTTACCCCTTCATGGTGTCACCTTCCTGCAGCACTCACCACCACCCCAGCACCACACAAGGGAAAAAGAACTGATGTGTTCCTTCGTTTTGCTGCTTTCATTCCTGAGGCAACCTTGGGAGTGTGAGGGGTTGCCCGGGGCTGTGCTGCACCCGTGGCTGTCCCTGCACGCCCCTTCTACAACCAAAGAGCCTGAGATGCCATCAGTGCAGCTCAGTGTGCGTCCTCCCTCCCTGTCTCCCCACAAGAGGCACCAGCAGTGGTGGTGCAGGTGGAAGGGTGCCCAGGGGCACAGGCCGTGTCCCCCAGGGCCATGTTGCAGGGAAGGCTGCGCTTTCCCAGTGAGGGGCTGAAACCCTGGGCTGGCAGGCACTGGGCAGGGAGTCTCGCTGGAGCACGGAGCACAGGTCGTTCTTGGGATGGCAGCTGGGTGCCACCGAGGCTGTTTCCGCAGGTTCATGCCCAGGACAGGCAACCCTCCCAGCCTCTGCAGGTGCTGCCGAACCTGCTGCAGCTGCCACGAGCCCTGTGCCAGTGCTGCTGGGCTGCTCTGAGCCGTGCTGGGCTGCTCTGAGCCGTGCTGGGCTGCTCTGAGCAGTGCTGGGCTGCTCTGAGCCGTGCTGGGCTGTTCTGAGCCGTGCTGGGCTGTTCTGAGCAGTGCTGGGCTGCTCTGAGCCGTGCTGGGCTGTTCTGAGCCGTGCTGGGCTGTTCTGAGCAGTGCTGGGCTGCTCTGAGCCGTGTTGGGCTGCTCTGAGCCGTGTTGGGCTGTTCTGAGCCGTGCTGGGCTGTTCTGAGCCGTGCTGGGCTGCTCTGAGCCGTGCTGGGCTGTTCTGAGCCGTGCTGGGCTGTTCTGAGCAGTGCTGGGCTGTTCTGAGCAGTGCTGGGCTGTTCTGAGCAGTGCTGGGCTGCTCTGAGCCGTGTTGGGCTGCTCTGAGCCGTGCTGGGCTGCTCTGAGCAGTGCTGGGCTGCTCTGAGCCGTGTTGGGCTGCTCTGAGCCGTGTTGGGCTGCTCTGAGCCGTGCTGGGCTGCTCTGAGCCGTGCTGGGCTGCTCTGAGCCGTGTTGGGCTGCTCTGAGCCGTGCTGGGCTGCTCTGAGCCGTGTTGGGCTGTTCTGAGCAGTGCTGGGCTGTTCTGAGCAGTGCTGGGCTGCTCTGAGCCGTGCTGGGCTGCTCTGAGCCGTGCTGGGCTGCTCTGAGCAGTGCTGGGCTGCTCTGAGCAGTGCTGGGATGTTCTGAGCAGTGCTGGGATGTTCTGAGCAGTGCTGGGATGTTCTGAGCAATGCTGGGATGCTGCCCATCGTGTCTGCAGCAGCACAAGGGCCGGGAGGGGTGGAAGTGTCCAGCCTTTGTCTCTGCAGCTCTAGGAGCTGTTTTACTGCTGGGGAGGGCCTGGTACAGCCACAACACAAACAGGTCAAGTGAAAGCCAAGATCCAGCTTGTCACTCACCCTGTTGTAGTTGACTCTGATGGTAGGACACTGTACTCCAGTCTGTGACTCTGCACCAGTCCAGGATGGAGGAGCTGGTGCAGTGTTTTTATCCTCTGTAAAAGGAGCAAGTGGGAGGCCCAGAACACCTGTCACCCCTTGTAACCCTTTTTGGCTGCAGGATGGTGTGTAGCCGAGTCCCTCCCGGCCCTGCGCCCTGCCCTGTGCCACCCACACACCCATCTGAGCAGCTCCAGAAGGCCAGGGGCACCCTTGGTGTGCAACGAGCTGCAGTGAGTGAGAGCATCCCCAGCTGAGCACCCCTCCCTCCCTCCGTCCTGCCCCACAGGGGACAGCCCTGTCCCCCACTGTCCCCTTCCAGCAGCCCAAGCCACATCCCTGACCCCACCTGACCCAGGCCTGAGGGTTACCACGAGCAGCTGGACAGACTGACCCATGGCTTTTTCTTTACTCCACACACATCTTGGTCTGAAAAGGGTTGAAAACCGGCTCTGATTTAAAACAAAACAACAGAAAACCCAAACCCCGTGTTTCTGCACTCAGAAGTTGTTTGTTAGGACTTCCAGCGCCAGCCTGGCGTGGTGCTGGCAGCCCGGACCCCTGCGGGCGCTGGGGCGGGAGGGGAAGGTTGGATCTCAGTGTATCATTCTAGCTTAGCTTCTGTCTGTGAGTGTCCATAGTGTATCGTGCGTTTTAACAACTGGTTTACACTGTTGCCGTAAAAGTGGATTTGGAAATAAAGTCATTACTACGACCCACGCGGCTTCCTTTGCAGGGGCGGGGGGGAGCCGGGGGGCACCGGGCCCACAGGGGCTTCTGCGGCTCAGGCTGGGGTTTGGGTCTGTCCCTCGCCTCAGCAGCCGCCCAGCGCCGCGGGGCCACGGCACCAGGCACTGGGACAGAGGGACAGAGGGACAGGACCGTTTCCTTCTTTCCTTTGCAAGTAGCAGCCATCACGGCAGCCCAGGCTGCGGCTTCACCAGCAGCTGCTGCCCAAAACAACCCCAGGCTGCGGCAAGGGAGGCCCTGCCGGGCGGGTAGAGGCCCTGTGCTTGGGAGGGGAGGCTGTGCAGGAGAGGCTGTGCGGGAGGGAGGCTGTGCGGGATGGAGGCTGTGTGGGAGGGAGGCTGTGTGGGATGGAGGCTGTGTGGGATGGAGGCTGTGTGGGATGGAGGCTGGGTGAAAGAGAGGCTGTGTGGGATGGAGGCTGTGTGGGATGGAGGCTGTGTGGGATGGAGGCTGTGCGGGAGGGAGGCTGTGTGGGATGGAGGCTGTGTGGGATGGAGGCTGGGTGAAAGAGAGGCTGTGTGGGAGGGAGGCTGTGCGGGAGGGAGGCTGTGTGGGAGGGAGGCTGTGCGGGAGGGAGGCTGTGTGGGATGGAGGCTGGGTGAAAAAGAGGCTGTGTGGGAGGGAGGCTGTGCGGGAGGGAGGCTGTGTGGGATAGAGGCTGTGTGGGATGGAGGCTGTGTGGGATGGAGGCTGGGTGAAAGAGAGTCTGTGTGGGAGGGAGGCTGTGTGGGATGGAGGCTGGGTGAAAGAGGCTGTGTGGGAGGGAGGCTGTGCGGGAGGGAGGCTGTGCGGGAGGGAGGCTGTGTGGGATGGAGGCTGGGTGAAAGAGGCTGTGTGGGAGGGAGGCTGTGCGGGAGGGAGGCTGTGTGGGATGGAGGCTGGGTGAAAGAGGCTGTGTGGGAGGGAGGCTGTGCGGGAGGGAGGCTGTGTGGGAGGGAGGCTGTGTGGGATAGAGGCTGGGTGAAAAAGAGGCTGTGTGGGAGGGAGGCTGTGCGGGAGGGAGGCTGTGTGGGATAGAGGCTGTGTGGGATGGAGGCTGTGTGGGATGGAGGCTGGGTGAAAGAGGCTGTGTGGGAGGGAGGCTGTGCGGGAGGGAGGCTGTGTGGGATGGAGGCTGGGTGAAAGAGGCTGTGTGGGAGGGAGGCTGTGCGGGAGGGAGGCTGTGTGGGATGGAGGCTGGGTGAAAGAGAGGCTGTGCGGGATGGAGGCTGTGCGGGAGGGAGGCTGTGTGGGATGGAGGCTGTGTGGGATGGAGGCTGGGTGAAAGAGAGGCTGTGTGGGAGGGAGGCTGTGCGGGATGGAGGCTGTGCGGGAGGGAGGCTGTGTGGGATGGAGGCTGTGTGGGATGGAGGCTGTGCGGGATGGAGGCTGTGCGGGAGGGAGGCTGTGTGGGATGGAGGCTGTGTGGGATGGAGGCTGGGTGAAAGAGAGGCTGTGTGGGAGGGAGGCTGTGTGGGATAGAGGCTGTGTGGGATGGAGGCTGGGTGAAAGAGAGGCTGTGTGGGATGGAGGCTGTGTGGGAGGGAGGCTGTGTGGGATGGAGGCTGTGTGGGATGGAGGCTGTGTGGGATGGAGGCTGGGTGAAAGAGAGGCTGTGTGGGATGGAGGCTGTGTGGGAGGGAGGCTGTGTGGGAGGGAGGCTGTGTGGGATGGAGGCTGGGTGAAAGAGGCTGTGTGGGAGGGAGGCTGTGTATGTGAGGCAGAGCCCCTGAAGCCAGGAAGCTGGGTTTATTTTTGGCCCCGTGTGACTGTGGCCAGGCTGTTCTCTCAGCTGCAGAGTGAGACTGGCAGCAGCTTGGCCCCCACAGCACTGGGGCTGCTCACCGGCTGTTGCACAACCGCTCTGCCTCTTGCCCCTGCCCCAGTGCCCATCCAGCCTTGCCCCAGCACCAGCCAGCCCTGCCTCCCGCCCTTGGCCCAGTGGCCATTCAGCAGCCCAAGGTCCCTGCTACCAGCACCCACAAACTGCACAAGCCCTTTTCCCCACACTTTCCCCAGGCCTGGGTTGCCTTGTCCAGCTTCTAGCTCAGCACCACCTTTTGCTTTTCATATTGGATTCTTCCTCCCCTGTTAACTCCTTACAACCAGCCCAGTGGTGCCCAGGTTGCTGCCTCCTACTCATCTGGCTAAGAATGACCAGGTGCCTCTTCATTTCCCACCCACTCAGGCAATGAGGAAGGAAGTGTAATTCCCATGTCTGGGCATTTGGGAGCACTGAAGGAACGAGCCTCCCATCACTTGCCTCTTGTCAACATTCATAGAAGCCACCACCAGGGCCAGCAACTGGCAAAACCAGCACCTGGGTGCAGAGCAGCAGCAACCAGCCAACCCCGGAGACGTGAAATGAAGCCCTGGCCCACCTGGGGGAGTGGGACTGGGCGAACGGAGCTCTGCAGCACTCGCTTTCCGTGGGCCCATGGCGATGCCACCGGCCTTGGCCCTGCTCCACCCCTCACCCCAGCGCAAAGCCCAGCTCCAGAGATCCCACGGAGCAATTCCTCTTTTCACTGTAACGTTACCGAGGGGAGAAAGGCCGGTGGCACATGGGGTGGGAGCAGCCCAGCCTGCCAGAAACACACCGTGCAGAGGAGGCTTCTGTTTTAATTTTTTTTTTTTTAATCTTTTCTTCTTTTTTTTTTTTTTTATAAGCACGTTCGTGCTTTGCCAACAGAATCAAGACATTAACAAAGATCAGCTTCTCGGAAGAAAAGCATTTCTATATAACAAGGACATGACACAGCTCAAAGCAGGAAAAGAAAATATTTACAAAATACAAGGTGGGGTGGGTGTGGTGTGTTTTTTTTTTCTTTTGTGTTTTTTTTTTTTGTTGTGGGAGGTGTTTTTTTTGTGTTTTTCTTTTTTTAATAATGCTAAAAGGGTTATTCAGAATTTTCAACCTTATAAATAGAAAAGCACTTATGCAGAGGGATATGGTAAGCACTGTTGTGGTTTGTTGCTTCTTCTAAAGAAATGATGACGAATCCTTTAAACTAGAACAGAACCAAAACCACTGGATAATGTTGAAAACTGTGAAAACCCCAACCATTAAGCAGTTTAGCTACTATTTATTTACGATTACAAAATGGGGGGGAAAAGAAAGAAAGAAAGAAAGAAAGAAATGTCCTTTGTGGTTTTTTTTCCTTTTTTTTTCCTTTTTTGGTGGTGTGATTATACTTAAGACAGGCACGATGCTAGCAATGGGGCAGGGACCACTGGCCACACCGTGGGGATGGACGAGCGCTTCGGGTCGGAACGGTGCACGGGGGCCCGGGAGCCACTGCGGGGGCAGAGGGGTCAGGCAAGGGCAGGAACAACAGCAAACTCGGTTCCAAAACCAGCATCCCCATCAGGAGGTGGAACATCAGACCAACGACTGGGAAATGAAATACAACTGGCCCCTGTCCTCGGGCCGTGTGTGGGAGTGGCGCGAAGCAGTGGCACTGGCCTCTGCCCTCCCTTAGCTCCTCTTCTCTGAGATCAACCCCGGTGCCTCAGCTGCCAGCCACCACTGCCTCTGCTGCTCCTTCCTGCTGTGGCCCAGAGCTGCCCTCACCACAACTTCCCAACCCAACGGGGACACACATGACGTGGACAGGGGACGAAGGACACGGACGTGGGGCTGGTGACACACGTGAGGGCAGAGCTGAAGCGCAGGCCATGGGCCCGTGTTCCCAGCTGAAAGCTGCTGCTGAGCTCGGCCACGGCACAAAGGGCGTCCCTGAAGACTTCTGCTCCTGCATCAAGCGGCTGCGCCCGGCTGGGGACTCTCCCCACCTCCCACCCAGGGGAAACACTCAGGCTGCTGCCGAAACCTCCCACACATGCACAGCTGTGCCTGAAGCAGCTGTAAAGGTCCTTCCTTTTCCCCGTGACAGGGCAGTCAGACCTTCAGCACAGCAAATGGCTGCTCCCAAAGTAGAGGAGAAAGAAGGAGGAGGTGGCGGGTGGCCCCGGGGGCAGAGGGGAGATCGGGGCTGGGGGACAGAGTCACCTGGAACTATAACCCAGGGGAGGAAAATGCTGTAGGGTGGAAGTGCAGGGTGGGCACTCTGCACGTGAGGACAGACAGACAGCTAGTGCAGGTTGCAATCCCAAGACATCACTTTTCACCACTAATTTCACTCCACTAAAACCTTTCAGGGAGGGAGGGGTAGCAGGCTAAGAGAAAAAGACACCCTTTTGCTTGAGAAAAACTATCCCCAAAGTCTGCTAGTCAGCTAAATCCTGTGCTCTAGTTTTATACACCTAAGAGGGGAGTGGAGGAAAGAGGGAAGGGGGTCTTGCGGGCTGCTCCCCTCCCAAGGCTTCACTCTGCTGGGAGGAATCTGGGGGCTCTCATTCGTGTGACAAGGAAACATGGAGAAGAAAGAAAGAGAGAAAGAAAAGAAAAACCAAAAACCAACCAAAACCAAACAAACAGGGAGAAAAAAATAAACCCCAAAAAAACCAACAGTTTCTAAACTCCTTAAATTCACTAAAAACTGTGAAAATTCCCGGCAGGATGTTTGAATATCAAACGCAGATTTTTGGAAGCTTTAATGCCAAGAGTTAGTTCTGTGTGTTGGTTTTGCTCATGTCTTCCCACACGTCTCTATCTGTGCGCTGGCCGCTGAACTGCTGCGGGGGCAGGGAGGGAGGGGGGCGTCCCCAGCGGGGGTCGGCTCTTGAGGCTGGCCAGGGTGGGCAAAGCAGAAGTGCCATCGGTCTCCCGAGAGGATTTACTGCCCGACGTGCGCCGGGTGCAGCGCGACAACCGGTCTTGGGGGTCGGATTGGTCCTCGCACTCTGTCCTGGGGTCGTACGGGAGAGGGAAGGTGCGTCGCTCCCAGGGCTGCACGGCCTAAAGGGAAGAGACACCAGGCTGTGGAAACTCCTCTGGAAAAAGCCCTTCTGCTCCCCTCTCCCTGTGCGACTGCGGCTGAAGCGGCCGCTGGCGGAGCATCCTGCTGCCTCTGCCAAGGACACGGGCTCTGCGCCACAGCTGGCACAGCACTACGGTGGAACTGCCCACTGGTAGGTTACCAGCCTGCCTCCCCACGGCAAGGGGGAGGAGACAGACAAGTCAGATTTACCTCTACAAATACTGTGTTCAGTTGTGGGCCCCTCACTACAAGAAGGACACTGAGGAGCGTGCCCAGAGCTAGGCACCGGAGCTGGGGAAGGGGCTGGAGCACAAAGGTGCTGGGGAGCAGCTGAGGGAATGGGGGTGTTGAGCCTGGAGAGAGCTGAGAGGACACATGAGCACTCTCTACAGCTCCATGACAGGAGGCTGTGTAGTGAGGTGGGGGGTCAATCTCTTCTCCTAAGTAACAAGTGATGATAGGACAAGAGGAAACGGCCTCAAGTGACAACAGGGGAGGGTGAGATTGGAGCTGAGGCAGAGCTTTTTACCTGAGAGGGCTGTCAGCCCCTGTGCCAGGCTGCCCAGGGAGCTGGGGGAGTCCCCAGCCCTGGAGCTGCTGCAAAGCCATGGAGCTGAGGTGCTGAGGGCCATGGGTTAGTGGTGGGCTGGGTGCTGTGAGGGCAGGGAGTGGACTCCATGACCTTAAAGGTCTTTTCCAACCGAAATGACTCTATGATTCGATGCATCTGCTGCAGTCGCTGCAGCAACAGGCAGCGCCTGGATTTTCCCACCGGTCGAGCCCACGGCCAGAGCCAGAGGCAGCACTCACCTGCTCATCAGGGCCGGCCTCAGGCGTGGAGCAACGCGTGTCCTCGCTGGACAGGAGCCGCATGGAGTCCCGGGAGAGGGGCGTGAGGGGCGCAGACAGCAGCTCCGGGCTGATGGGGCTGCGTGGCGAGTGGCTGTGGGACAGCTCCGAATGCGAGTGGCAGTTGCCCACCTCGGGGGACGCTGGCTGGGGAGTTGAGGGGTTCCCCAGCTGGGGGGTCGTCCGTCCGTCCGTCGATCTGTAAGACCTGATGTAGGAACACATTACAGAGCCAGGTTTCAGTCCCAGCTGCACTCCCACCAACGCACGGGCCCAGGATGCTGCCTCCTGATGCCACCCTACGACCCCTCCCAGTGCCCCCTCCTTGGTAGCAGCTGTGGGGACTTGGCATACACAGCAGGGAGTGCTGCAGCCCAGAGGTTGAACCCATCCAGGCTCATCTCTACCCCAGCTCCACTGCCTCGATGCAGCTTTGCATCACTGACGCTGCTCTCCTTGGGTTACATATCCCACACATCTCCTGTGGTGCAGGAACACCACGAAAAGCCACCCTATGAAACCAGATACTTCACAATACTTTAATACTTCAGTGGCTGGACTTGATGATCTTAAAGCTCTTTTGCAACCATAATGATTCTACAAAAATTGGCCTCTCTGAGTGTTTCCACCATCCACAGCCCCTGTGACACCAGGCAGCTCCAGAACCACAAGCAGTGAACCAGTAACGCTGAAAACACAGCAAGTTCAACAGCTGGGTGTAGGAGGAGCACTGTAAAACCCCTAGATTTCAGATTTAAATGAAGAATTAAGAAAGTTTGAGCATATAAAAAGATTCCCAGATAGAACACCCACAGGCTGCAAACAGAGCTTAACTGGAGTCTCCACCCCTGTGTGCAACTCTACAAGATGAACTGCACCACCAAGAGGCAAGCAAGGACCGTCAAGGATCAGATTCCAAAATCTACCTTGGCCAAAACAATCATCATGACCTACAAACGTAGCCCCAGTTAGACTAACAGAACAGCTACACCTGCAGCAAGATAGAGTCAATGTGGTGAATCAAGATGCAATTAAAAAGCTGCTGCAGGAAAAAAAACCCAGTCTGTTACCTACATGAGGAGGGAGCACAACACACTCAGCAGAACTGCTGAAGCAGGGCCTAAGTGAGTAACATTTAAGAGAAACTAAGTCAGTTTACCCCACTGTTTACTGGTATTACCTGGCCCAGATATTCCACACGCAAGAAGCAAGGTACTGTCTGAATCACAGCAACAAGAAGTTACCAGGCCCTGAGGGGCTCCAACAAGTCCTGAAGAAAGACTAAAACAGCCAGAGAGTAAAACCCTGGGATGGGAACTGAAGGGCTGAGCAAAGATCCTGCTGAGGAGGAGCTTGGGACATGGTGAACACCAAGCTGAACCTGGTCAAGTCACCCTCAGCACAAATGCAGCAAACCACATCCCTGGTTGTGCTGAGGAACGTAGCGAATGCAGCAGGGACACTTACATCCCCAACTCTCCCTGCTGGGGAGCTGCACTGGGAACACTGGCCTCAGCTCTGGGGGAATCTCCATCCTTGGAAGCGCTCACACCATGGCCAGACAAAGCCATAGCCAAGCTGGTCTCCTGCTGGCAGCAGTCCTGCAGGAGGTTGGACCAGAGACCTCCAGAAGCCCTTTCCCAGCGGCATTTCCAAACCTATGAGACAAACCTCAACAACTAAACCAGGACCTCAACTTAACCAGGACCTCAACTTAACCTACCCTTACCAGATGGTCTTTAAAAGAAACAAAGTTACAGTGAAGTGCTATCAGATGTGAGAAACTGACTGAAGTTTGCAAAGACACCAGAAGGTCCCACACTCCACTGTCAGCAGGAAGGGCGTCTGCAGATGAAACCAGGCAGCAGCAGCAGTGCAAATGGAGGTTGACAAAGGCCACCTTTGCATTTGCAGCTCTTGCAGAAATAACCTTGTACAATGGCACACACCTGACAGGGATAAACTGAAACCACAACCAGATTGGGAGGACTGGGTGCATGTCTGCAGCTGTAGTTCAGCAAGTGTTTCTGCTCAAGGATGGAGCAGTCTGATACCAAGCAAAGCACTGGAAAGCAAATAGAGGAGAGCACATATCTCCTTCTGCAGATTTATGATGACATCAACAGCTGGAAGCTGTGTATGGTTTTAGATCCCCACCCACAAAAAGAAACCGCAGGAAGGGAATCAAATGTCCCGTGATGAGAGAAAAGACAGGTATGTAAATGGAGCAGAGAATGGGCACTGCTGAAGCCGTCAAGCAGAGACACGACCAGCAGCGTAACGCTGGGACCAACCGCTGCTCTGGGGTCCTGCAGGAAGGGTACTCAGCTCAGCCCTTTAGCTTTCTCTGGCCTCCTGAGCTGGCACACCAGCCTACACACTTCCAGAGCACCGAAAGAGCTTGAGAAAGCAGAATCCAAACAGACGATGCAGAAGTTGGTTGTCCGCAACTTAACTGGTGTGTAACTTCACCCTCACCTACGCAAGGCAACACCCACTCCTACAGGGGCTCCTCGAGCTGTTCTGTCAGATGGTGATCAAACACTCTGATACCAGCTCTTAACCACTTTTACAGACCAGCCAATTGAATGATGCCTCCACAACCTGCTCTCAAGAACGTCCCACTCTGGCAGGCCTAGAGAACCCCGCTGCACCCTCGTGCTGCTCTGGGGCAGCCCGTCCCAGCCGCGAGGCGGTGCTGGGGCAGCGTGCAGGCAGGCCCTGTGCCCTGTACCTGCTGCCCCGCCGCTGTGGGGGCATGCTCGTGCTCCAAAGCCACCGGGCCCGCTCCATCTCTTCACATTTGCCGTGCCGAGCAGCAAAGGCCGAATCAGACAAGTCCTCGATCTGGAAAGGGAAGACGTACAGGCTTTGGTCAGAGCTTTCTTGAATGGAACACTCACCTATGTAGAGTTTTTCCAGCATTAGCTACAGCATGAATTTAGAGAAGTGTTTATGTCTAGAGGGAGGCAGCTCCTGTCAACAGTGGCTGAACATGAGCCAGCAGCGTGTGGCCGGGAAGGCCAATGGCATCCCGGCCTCTATCAGAAACAGTGTGACCAGCAGGACCAAGGAGGTGATTGTCCCCTCGTACTGGGCACTGGCGAGGCCACACTTTGAGTACTGCATGCAGTTCTGGGACCCTCACTACACGAAGGACATTGAGGTGCTGAAGTGTGTCCAGAGACGAGCAATGAAGCTGGTGAAGGGTCTGTGGCTGAGGAAGCTAGGGGTGTTCAGCCTGGAGGAGGCTGAGGGGAGACATGAGCATTCTCTACAACTCCCTGGAGTTATCTATTTTCTCCAGTGATGAATGATAGGACACAAGGAAACCACCTCAAGTTGCACTAGGGCAGGTTTAGATTGGACATTAGGGAGAAGTTTTTCACCTAGAGGGTTGTTAAGCATTGGAATGGGCTGCCCAGAGGGTTGGTGGAGTCACCATCCCTGGAGATATTTAAAAACCACATAGCTGAGGTGCTGAGGGACATGGGCTCATTTAGTGATGGGCTTGGCAGTGTGAGGGCAGTGGTTGGACCTGATGACCTTGAAGGTCTCTTCCAACTGTAACGATGCTATGATTCTATTTGTGAGTGCAAGAACACCTTGTTACACTCAGTCTGCACTATTTAGGAAGAGACTAAGAATTGAAAATCTAAGGAAAGCCACTTACCCCAGAAGGAAAGCACTCACCCCGAGGTTTAAGGAAATACCATCACTGTCAGTTTAGCTAAAATAATAACTGTAGCAGCACGACTGGTCACGATCTCTTGATTAGACTATTCCATAAAAAGACTGTTGCCCAGAGAGGTCTCTTGACAGCAATCAAGAGCTCAGACACAGCTGTTCCCAGCCAGCTAATCCAACTTCTGCCTTATCATGCCTTTCCTGAAAGCAACCAACACCAGGCTGGCTTTGGCGAGGCCAATGGTGCCATTTTGTTGCAAAACCAGAAGAGACTCTGCACATCCCTGCTGTGGTCGCTGCACCCATTCCCTTCCAGTGTCCTCCGTGGACACTGCTCAGCTGCTGCTAACTGCATCCCACACCAACTGAGAAACAAAACTCTCTTACCTCCTCATTGTCTTCATCCGGGTTTGCTTTCAGAGCACTGATATCCACTTCACGCCAGCTGCAACACACAACATCAGAGGGTAGTCAATCACAGGCACAGACAAGCACCACAGAACACGCCCTGCATGCACCAGCATTGTGCTCTGGGAAGGAAAAAATACAAGCCTGCCACAATGAGCAACACACTTTGGCTCAGGTTTTAGCCAAGCAGCCACATTTGTCTACCAAATACCTCCTTTGGTATCAGACAAGGATTCTTCCCTTGTCCTGTCAGCCTGCTCTATCTTGACCACATCTTTTTGCAGTGGTGTCACACTCAGGCCGAGACATCCTTCCACATTAGGAGGGTGTGGGATAGAGAGGGAGGCTACCAGCCACCTCTTGCTGCAACCAGCCACCTGCTGCTGCAACCAGCTACCTGCTGCTGCAACCAGCTACCTGCTGCTGCAGCTGTTCCCCTTTGCCTCCCTGCCCAGCTCCTGGCACTGCTCTGGCAGCATGGCTGAAGTCTGCCAAGGGCAGGGGTAGTAGTGCAGATGCTGGAGCATTTCCTCCTGTTCTAGCTCAGCAACAGGCTTCCCCCCTGTTCCCCTCTGAAAGGGGCTTGGGAATATCTTCTAGGACCAGGAGGTAGAAAGAGACTTGGAAAACCGGGAGGGAAAAGAAGGACTGGGAACTGGGCAGTGTGGATGAAGAAGCTGCACCAGTGCTGCAGCATGTCAGCATACTGAGGTGTGAAAACCAGGAACTGATTTCATCCATGGTGCTAACCTGAACAAGGACTGACAGTTCATACCTCCTTGCACACAGTTTGGGCAGAAGAGACTTCCAATTCTTCCTACTGCCCAGGCATGGAAGTGCTTCTCCTGGCTGGTGTGACCCAACACAATTGCCAGACTGCACTGCAGCGTTAGCCCAGCCCAGGCACCCACCACCTGTCCCAGACATGTGACAAGAGCAGAGCTGGGAAACCACATGGACCAACATACTCAGCAGCTTTGCAGCAGCACAGAGGACAACCAACATGACTTTAGATTGTACAAACAGACCCGATCAGGACAGCTGGCTTTCATGCATGAGAGACACTGAGATAACATACTCCCTAACTTGGCGAGTCTCCATCAAAAGTATGATCAGAAGTTTTCCAAACCTTCCCTTATTTCCAAGGAAGAAGAAAGCCCCTTTCCTCACTAGTATCATCAGCCCTTGGAAGCAAAGCCCTAGGCCAGAGCTGAACCTCTGATGACACAGTTGCCCAGCAAAAGCCTGGCACCTAGGAATCCCTCAGGCGTGTACCTGGGTGTGAGGATCTCTTTGTACTGCAGTTTCTCCACACGAGTCGTTGCAGCAACAGACATTGGGATGACAATGTTGTTAATATCAAATGAACTTTCACCTCTCCTCCTCCTTGGCTGCTGTAACATAAAGACAAGAACCACGTGAAGAAGGGTTACAGGTTTTGTCATGTCAGGTCACTGATGGAAAAAGGCCTCATTACAAAATGACCTTGTATGACCTATGGAGACTCCTGAACCAAAAAGTAATTCCCATTAGAATGGAGTTCACCTATTGCTTGGTGGAAAGTCCTTTTCTCAAACAAAAACCCTTAGTCTGGAGGGTACAAACAAGGGCAAGGGCTGTGGTGGCTCCACAGGCACTGAAGCAAGATGAGCAAGGGCTGCTGGGCTTCATCCACCACCTCTACACTAGCACCAGCTGCTGCACAGCCAGGTGGATCAGGAAATTGATCCCGTTGAGAAACTGATCCAGTGAGAAGAAAAGTCTCACATGTAATTGAATTCCCTGCTGCCAAGGGAAAGAAGGTGACGAGACCACCAGGAAAGAGGGAAGAACCACGCTGTTTGGAAACAGCCTCTCTGCTCATGTCCCTGCAGGGGTTTTCACACACCACAGGTGACACTGTGACAGAGGAGGGATGTGAAGCAGTCAGACAGGAGTTCATCTTGGGTTTTGACAGCTATACTAAAAGCCTGAGAGCTTCCTTCCATCTGTATGGTGCTTCTGACTGGAATAGATTTTCTAAGACAGAAATAAATTCCACACTTAGCTATTTAAACCTGGTTGGATGCTGGGTGCTCTCTTACCATCTGTCTACCCAAAAGCCTCCCCCAAGCCTGTGACAGCAGCATCGTCGGTACAGTGACATGAATCCTCATGGATTGGCTTCATATGCAAACAGCCCAACTTCCTAACACCTGCAATTTGTCACGTTCTCCATCTCCTTTGATCCTTGTTGTTTTTAGTGTAAACACATGTGGGAACCCAACTGCCAGGGACCTGCCACGGCCAAAACCCAGGACTTGTGTGAAGCTGGATGAGGATGGAGCAGGTGGGGAACTATTGCCACAGAAGCAAGGAAATCCCAACATGTCACTGTCAACAGTGAGGCCTGACCCACTAGTTGGGAAGTACATACAAATCTGTGCCAGACAGGGATGCTTGAGTCCAGGAGCTGGACCCTGGAGCCCAAAGACTGGACTCCAGCACCATACCATGGTAAGAGAAATACTAAGCATTCTCAAGCTTAAGATGCCCGAACTGCTGCCTAGCTGAGACCTCATGATGGAGCTGAGCTCAGAAACCTCTCCAGAAAGGCATTAGATACTTACAGCTGCGCTGGAGGTGCCCTGTGAACTCGTGCTAGCAGGAGCAGAGCCTTCCGAGGAGGTTGACAGTTGCCGCGCTATAGGGCTGTGAGGTGTTGGGGTCGCAGCTGCTGACAAGTAGCTCGGGCCACTGACGTCTGTGTGATGCTTCAACACTACACAAGGAGGGTGGGAGAAAATGAAGATGACATCAGCAAAAAAGCCACTCCCAAACAAAAGGAGACAGTAGTGGATAGGAAAGGACTGTGTGCACCAGAAACTGCCAGTACTGAGGAGCACTTTGCATGAAAGAGAAGCACCTTCTGATGGCATCTGTCAGCTTGAGAGGCCCTGGGGGAAGAAGCAGTTAGAGCACCCGAGGTATTTCTGCAGTGGCAACACAGCCCAGAAGCAGTGAGTTCCCCCTGCTCTGAAGCTGAAGGGGGAGAGAGGCTGGATATGCAGCAAAGCCCAAGCTCCCCCCGAGAGACCTGGCTGTGGGAGCCTACCTTCACTCCTCTCAGATGAGCAGTCTCGCAATCGCTTTTTGTCATAGGCAGGAGGCTGGACAAGCGAGCGCTCTGGCGCTCTCTCGGCCTTGGACACGGCCGTAAAATCGTCTAAAGGCGGCCTGTGTGCCTTGTCTGGGTGGATTTTTTGATGTGAGCGCTCTGAAGAGGGGAACAGAGAAAGAGCTATGAAACGTCTGTTTTCACCTCTCTTTCTGTTGGCACAGGAGACTCAGGCAGAGTTTACCAGCTCCACAAATCCAGACAGGTTGGGCTGAACCACACCATCAGGGTGCTGGAGAGATGTGCTCAGGGCAGAATGAACTGCAGGACTGCCCATGCTCACGTGAGCATGGTCTGACTGAACAGGAAGAGGTTGCTATGAACTGCAAGCAGCCTGAACTTCACAACCTGCATACCCTTCACCTTCAGCCCTGGTCTGCAGTATCATGGTCTCATCCCTGAGAGATGAATTTGAAGGGTATTCTCCTTTTCTCTCCTCCCAGAATACGTGGCTTTTGGGTACAAAACTAGACAGTATTTCTGCACGTGGCAGAGGCAGAGAGAGGGGACACTTACTGGCTGCAGTGAAGAATGAATTCACCAGCTTATGGCGGTCCTTGCGAGCAGGGTCAGACAGGCTGCTGGTAGGCATGGGGGCTCTGTGCTTGAGAGACAGCTTTTTGGGAGGTTTAATCTTCTCATAGGGTTTATTCTGCCACTGAGATTTCAACATACTCTGGAAGTGCAGGCTCGTGGGCACATCTGCAGAGGGATACGAAACATAGCATTCAAATTACCTGAATTATGCACCAGAAGGCTGCAGTACCATAATCCTCTCCCAGTGCCCCTGGAAGAACAGCCCTCGACACACAGACAGGCATGGACTGTAAAACCCAGGCCTGCCTGTGCCTTCCTCACTTTCAGGGAGGATGTACAATGTTAGGACAGAATTACAGAATGGTAGGGGTTGGAAGGGATCTATAAAGATCATCTGGTCCAAACCCCTGCTAAAGCAGGTCCACCTAGTTCAGATCACACAGGAATGCATTCAGGCGGGTTGTGAAAACCTCCAGAGAAGGAGCCTCCACACTGTCCCTGGGCAGCCTGTGCCAGGGCTCCCTCATCTCAATGGTAAAGTAGTTTTGTAAAGTTTAAGAGGAATTTTTTGTGTTCCAGCTTAAGTCCATTACCCCCTGTCCTTCACTGGACACTACAGAAAATATTGTTGCCCCATCCTCTTGATGTCCACCTTTCAAACACTTGTATTAATGAGGTCCCCCCTTCAGCTTTCTCTTCTCCAGGCTGAACAGTCCCAGATCCTGCAGTCTTTCCTCCTCAGAGAGATGCTCCAGTCCCCTGATCATCTTGGTGGCCTTGTGCTGGCCTCTCTACAGCAGTTCCCTGTCCAGACTCCAGATGTGGCCTCACCAGGGCAGAGTAGAATCATAGAATCATAGAATGGTAGGGGTTGGAAGGGACCTTTAGAGATCATCTAGTCCAACCCCCCTGCAGAAGCAGGTTCACCTAGATCAGGTTGCACAGGAACATGTCCAGGTGGGTCTTGAAGCCCTCCAAGGAAGGAGCCTCCACAACCCCTCTGGGCAGCCTGTGCCAGGGCTCCCTCACCTCAACAGTGAAATAGGTTTTTCTTATATTTAAGTGGAACTTTTTGTGTTCGAGCTTCATCCCATCACCCCTTGTCCTGTTACTATCTGCTATAGAAAAAAGGGATGTCCCAACCTCCCGATACTCACTCTTTAGATATTTATAAATGTTAATAAGATCATCCCTCAGTCTCCTCTTCTCCAGACTAAACAGCCCCAGTTCCCACAGACTTTCCTGATAAGGAAGATGTTCCAGTCCCCTGATCATCTTGGTGGCCCTGCACTGGACTCTCTCCAGCACTTTCCTGTCCCTCTTGAGCTGAGGAGCCCAGAACTGGACACAGGACTCCAGATGAGGCCTCACCAGGGCAGAGTAGAGGTGGAGCAGAACCTCCCTCAACCTGTTGGACACACTCTTCTGGATGTTCCCCAGAATGCCACTGGCCTCCTTGGCCCCAAGGGCACATTGCTGGCTCATGATTAGAACCCAACATTTCTGGTCTGAAGCAATTTGAGAGAAGGACATTCCTACAAGATTCACAGCCTAAGTATATCCCGCCAGAAGAATGAAGCCTTTGTCAGAAAACCCATGTGTCACTGAAGGCATCACATGTACTGCCACACTCAACTCTGCAATCTCAGATCTGACTTCCAAGAATCTGAGATATCTCAGCACATCAAATCTATAGAGGTATGGGCTGAAAGAGAGAAATTCAGCTTAAATCCTCAACTTCAGGTCAAGACAAAAGCTAACCAAGTATTTTATGACATTGATCTGCCTGATCTGGCACTTCAATCATCTAACAAAAGTTGTGTGAGCACACTTCAGAGGCTCAAAAAGCAGAAGTACTGCTGCTGGCTGGGAGCTGCACATGCTGGGGCTGGGTCAGGCAGGGTAATTATCTACGTAACTGATGCACTTCAAGCCTGAAATTTCTGTGCATTCCACAGATCACAGTAACTCAAAGTACCTGTCCCCATTTAATCCTACCATCTCACAACGAGCGCAAGTATGCCATGCTGCTGTGAAATTCAGCAGACACTAGTGTTGCTCACATTCCTCAAGCTTCATTTATCCCAGATCCCAGACAGACGTGCACTCCCGACCTCAGCCAAAAGACAGAGCACTAATGAGATTATTCAGTGTATTTCTTGTGCAGATAGGCTAAGGTAGACTATTAAAACCATTCACTGGAGTAGTAAACTTCTCCAGCCTCAGGAGTCCCACAAATAGGCCTTCCTTTCATACTCTTGGCTTCAGACTTTGGATTTGATCACCACTCACTGCTGCCTAAGTCTTCTCCAAGACCTGTCTCTCTTTTATATGCCCGAGGGACAAAATCCTAGTTTGGAAAACCATTAAAATCCTTAAACAGGAGCACTAATGAGATGAATTTATCTTTTCTAACTACACCCCTGAGACCATCGTACAGCAGTATGTGTGGTTTGATACGTCACCCATCTGCTCTCCTCCTCCAGTACCAGACCAGCAGATCTCCACCAGCAGGACACACAGCCCAATGCAAACTCCTGCTGCCTCAAGTAGGAATTAAAAGCACTAAGATGAGCATAAGTAGTACCAACATCCCTCCCCCACATCTCTCAAGCTCACATGACTTTTTCACAGGGACTTTGAAGCAACCCTGAACAGAGATGAACCCTCCTAGGCCCTGCACAAGGAACAATGTGCCTGCAGAGGGGATGTGGAGGCAATTAGGAGATGCCATAGGATCTGCATCTAGACAATCTCAGAGGGCAAGTGGCAGGGATTTAAGACCTGTTGGTCTTAAAAAAGTCCCAGCAGATCCAGGTAGGCAAACAGGATGGAGAGAGTCAGCACAGTATGGGCTGGAGTCAGCTGTCACTAACAGGGAGAACTTGACTCTCAGGAAAATCCCAGGACAGCTGCATTTTCAAGTACCTTGACAGTTGCTAAGGAAGGGTTACCATAGCGTGGTGGCAGCTCTTTGGCCACTATAACTGGTTTGTGGAGACACAGCCCAAGGAACAGAGAGGGGCCAAGCCAGTCCTTAAAGGATGTTGCCAGAAAGGCTGCAGCATCACCTTGCTGAAGCCGTCTGACTTGGGGAAAATGGCCTAACCTTTTGCTCCCTCCTCAGAATTCAACGTATCCCAGTGCTGGAGGGGAGGGGGAGAGCAGAGTTCAGAAGGAGGAAAATGCAAAAGACAAAATGCACAGACAACAACAACAACAGAAAGAGTTATTTGCTGTCTTGCTACTGCCCTGCTGTCAGCACTGGCTGCACCAGAGTCAGTGCAGCAAGGGACATCGGGACTCCTCCTCCTCCCCATCAGCGGCTGAGCGGTGCAGGCGTCCCAGGGACCAGCAGATGGCAACCGAGTCGAGCACCCGGCTCATCCTCCCGCCAAGGTTATTACATCATCTGAAAATTCCCTGCGAGAAACCCGATGAACCAGAAAAAAACAGCCTGAAAGGAGAGGGACAAAGCGCTTGCGAAGTGCAAGTGCAACGGGTTAAAAGCCACGATGCCTGCGCCCTGCTTGCCAGAAGAATAAACGATCCCGTGGAGCCTGGCTGTCTTGCCCTTGGCAAACCGTACCGGAGATACCCGCTGCTGGCACCGGAGGAGCCCTGGAGAGACAGGCTCAAACACAGCACATGCTCACAGCTACAAGGCCAAGCTCCATCTAACAGCCTCATGAGCTCTTCCAGAAAGGCTTAACTGAGCCTCTGCCCATCGACCCAGACAGTTTGCTTTCAAGGTGAAGCCCCAAAGTAATCATGGAGGAGAAGCAGAAGCAACCTGGATTGATACTCACAGGCAGGGAGACATCTCAATGCAAACTAACCACGTCAGGCAGAGCAATTTCCCTACCTGAACATGCTACCTGGCTTTACATTTGGATAGAAGAGTGTCCTCACTCCAAAAAGCAACTCTATAAAAACCAAGCATTAGAGAACAATAAAAAAGTTAATCTGAGGGAGAGGAGAGAGTGGTATTTCTGTGTAGCTGTTTTAAGATTTACATCACATAGTTTTAAAAGCAAGGTTTTCCATCTCATGCAGCCAGAGCTGATCTTTCACCATGAGTTGGCTGCAGCTGACCCTAGGAAAATACAATAGTGAATATGGGATGAAACAATTCTCCTGGTGGTCATTCTGCAATAGTACACAACTGCTCTTCTCACTGTTCCCAGGATATTATATTGAAAACTACAGACAGGAGATGACAAGTGATGTGAAATCAGGAACAAATATCTGCTTCAGGTTCAGTGCATGCAGTTCCTTTTGCATTTCGTAACAGAAACGTTTCCTTAGCAAAGGTGGGGGGGTTGTGGTTTTTTTTTTAAAAAGCATCAATTTACTATTTTAGCCTTTCCTTAAAATAGTGCCAGTGAAAGTTACCAAATCAACTGCTGCCAGCACTCCATGAGTTTCCTACTGCCACACATAGTTTGTGTGTGCAGGAACTTAAACCAAATCACACCCATCAGCCCAGGGTCTTAACCTGGTTGGCACATCCTCATAAGAAGCAATGACACACACCTTCCTCTCAGCACTACAGCGTCCTACACCTCAAGCAGCCAGGCACTCCAGCCAAGGAAAGGAACCACTATGATCTATTTACTGGCTGATAAAAGTACCAGTTCTTGTCACTTGTGGTCCTGTATTTTGTGATCAGAGGATAGAGATGACAGCTGGACACCAATCTCAAGGAACTCAGTAGTTTCTGGTCAAAGAACAAGTTTGTATTTCATTCAGCAGCCTGGGAAGCAAAAAACTTTGGAAATTACTTCTTTTCCCTTGGGAAAAGTCCCTACACACAAAATCTGTGAATACCCCACAGTCCAGGTTGGTTAGTTATTCCTCTTAACGATGACTAACCCTGATACTCTAACATGGGGAGTGTCTTAACGGGAAGAGTCCTTCTCAGTGTACCCTCTGAACCATGGAAGATCACTTACAATTCCTTACAAGCTAAAAAAAAAATTCCCATGACTTAAACCAAGAATAAACTCATGGAAGCAAGTATTTCTCAACTGGGTTATAGCAGCAGAAAGACCAGCCTAAGACCCAGGTCCCAGTACAGACACCCAGGCACTGCTTGGTTTGCTCACCACGAGCAGGGCTCCAGGTCAGTGTCTCACAAGATACATTCATAGCAGAGCAGACTTCAGGTGTAATGCTATCCCAGCAGCTTCTGCTCCAGTAAATTCTCTACTCTACATACTTGCAGATGAATAAGCTTGATTATACTCAAACACATCTGTACTTCCTCTGGAAGTCCAGAATGGAGGAGCAGGCTCTGGAGCACCTGCAAGCATCCCTTGTAACCCATCTCAGCACTCATTTTGACAATAGCCCTGGCATCATCATGGGTGCCATGCTTACCATCTGGGAATGATAAGACAGGATGAACACATGAGTCCAGTTGGGAGAGGCGCTCCAGCAAAGGGGCATCATACTGGATTTCCACAGTTGTCGAGCTTCGAGTGCCACACAGAGCACATGAAGGGTTCACGTCACAGCTACATCGCACCAGGCTATTACGATGGACCTGGAAAGGGGAGACAGAACAGTGTCAATGTTATCAGAGGTCAATGTGTCTAAGGGCTCTCTTCACACATTCCCCTTTGAGGGCTCATGAATAATGGCTGGTTTGTTTGTATGGGTTTCCTATACCTCGGATAAAACCTGCTCATTTACAGCTGAAAACTACTCCTCTCCAGCACAGACAGTTTAACAACTACTGAATTTGACTAAAAGCATTTATCTAGGTTAAAACTTCATTTATTAAAAAAACATGAGGCAACACAATTGAGTTGTCAGAGAAAGAAAAAAAAAGGGCCTTTTTGAGTTCAGATGTGTCAGAGTCATCACTGTATGTCAAGAGCTTACAAGGACAATTTTACCAAGTGAAAAAGGGTTTTTCAGCCTTGTTTCTTAAGCCAGGACAGATGTTCAATTTGGAGATTTACAGACTTTATGTTATTATACAGACTTTGTTCATATGAAACCACTGTAGGCAGAATCACAGAATCATAGAATGGTAGGGGCTGGAAGGGACCTCTAGCAATCATCTAGTCCAACCCCCTGCTAAAGCAGGTCCAGCTAGATGAATTTGCACAGGAACGTGTCCAGGTGGGTTTTGAAAACCTCCAGAGAAGGAGACTTGACAATTATCCCTTGTCCTGTCACTGGACACTATAGAAGAAAGTGATGCTCCATCCTCTTGACATCCATCTTTCAAATACTTGTAAGTGTTCATGAAGTCCTCCTTCAGTCTTCTCTTCTCCAGGCTGAACAGCACCAGATCCCACAGCCTTTCCTCATCAGAGAGATGCTCCAGTCCCCTGATCATCTTTGGTGGCCCTGTGCTGGACTCACAACTGGATGTAAATCCCATAGAGACAGCAAGCTATGATTCCCCATCAAAATGGAAGGATGCATCAAACTGGATCCTGCAGAAGTCTGTTCCAAGTCTAGTATCATTCAAATAATTTTCATTCATTACTTAAGTGGTGTAGGAAGGAAGGAGCTGGAAACCCACTCCTAGTTACAAATTACCTCAAATCAATCAAATATAATTCACTGAGGACAAATGGAACAAGCTGAAGCTTCAGTGCCCAGTGGAGAGAAGGAGGAGGTAACTGAGCAGCAGCTCTGTCCAGAGGACCTAGTGGTTGTTATGGATCAGAAAACGAGCATGAATCAGCAGTGCTCTCCATTACTGAGAATTAGCACTCCATGGAGCTTTATAAACAGGACAGCTGTGCAAGATGCATGAGGTAATCGTAACACTCTGCTCAGCTTTGCTAGCGTGCAAGCTGGAGGGCTGCACACAGTTTTGGGCACATATTTCAGGAGATATGTGCACCAAATGGAGAAGAAAACAACCAGAAAACTAGAAGATAAAAAAACCCCCATCCTATGTGCAAAACCAGAAAGACCCATGGCATTGTTAGCACAGAGGTGTCCCATATTAAGCATCCCTACATCAACTTCCATGCTTCAGGGAGAACTTCTGGCAGCCAAGGCAGCTTGTATTATAAAGTTCGGTTTGTTTGGTTTTGCTGTCTGAAAAACAGGGCTAGCTAAGCACTCAAATAACTTGCCTAAGGAGGTTTAGACAAACCATCTGGCACAGTACAAGGACAGGACAGTCTGCCCTGGGGCATGGGGATGCTGTGGATGACTGCAGTAGATTCCTTCCCATCCTGTTTTCCGAAGACCAATCCTGTGTTCAATCCAACGCAGGCTACAGACTCAACTCAACCTTTAAGCTGCTCTTCTTTCCTACATGACATCTCCTGACTTAAAATTCAGGTCATGTTGTATTCAGACTTTGTAAAACAGTAGGGACAATTACAGACTACCTGCATTTAAACAGTGAGCTCTCCTGGTTGCAGTTCCTGGTCACAGCAATCCACAATCACTTTGTGCCAGACAGGAAAGTGTGGGCAACTTGACATGGTATTTCTGGACCATGACCTAGCCATCACTCAGCTTCCTCTTGAATAACTGGAGGAATCCACAGAAATCCTCTGCTATCTGGCATATCTTCTATCCTTTGGAACTGCTCTTCCAAACCACCTCTCATTAACAAATGTATTTCAAGAATATGGTCAATAACTAACACAGAACGAACAGACACTTTTTCAAATGCTGAACATCACTGCAGTGATGCAGTGTTTACAAATACACAAAGGGTGGGTGTCAGGAGGATGGAGCCAGGCTCTTCTCAATGATGTCCAATGATAGGACGAGGGGCAGCAGGTACAAGCTGGAACATAAGGGGTTCCAAAGAAATACATGGAAGAATTTCTTCCCTGTGAGGGTGAGGGAGCACTGAACAGGCTGCCCAGATGGGTTGTGGAGTCTCCTTCTCTGGGGACACTCAAAACCCAACTGTATGAGTTCCTGTGTGACCTGCTCTAGATGGTCCTGCTCTGACAGGGGGGTTGGACTGGAGCATCTTTCAAGGTCCCTTCCAGCCCTTGAGATTCTGTGATTCTGTGATCTATGGGAGAGTTCATAAATGTCCACATCATTGAAGATCTTTCAAGTGGTCACTGCAAAGCTCTACCAGAAATACCCCAGACAAAACTGCAAACAAGTAATCAGTTAAAGGGAGAATCTGTTTTTCTCAAGACAATGCTGCTTTCCAGCTTATCTTTAAAACTTCAGCACCCACAGAGTGAAAACCCCCAAGCCCTTGTGGTAAAGTTTGTCTTGAAACACTTCGTCTCAAAGGTTTAGGTGGATTTTTGCCATCCATGCTTCTGCAATCGTGAGAGCTGCATGCACAAAAAAGGTCTTTATTTCCTCAATTTCTAAGGTTTTAAACCTCTAAGGAGGTTTAGTCAAACCATCTGGCACAGCATCTATCCTCCAACTGACAGTTTCTGGCATTCCTAAGAGAAACTAAAAAGAATGAAACACAGCCTTTCTTCACACAGGGAATAAACTATTTCCCCTGAAATGAATTCTGCATAAGGGTAAGGGAAGACTATGTGGAGAAGAGTACAAAATAAAAACAAGAAATGAAAAAAAAACCCAAGAACAGAGTCACAACATCCAGTGATTTACAAATTTCATCAGAGGAAGCAAACACGACCACCTCAGCAGGCCTTTTGCAAGACACCTCACATATGCCTGGCCAGATAACTGTAGTTTTGGTTTGAGCAAGCATCAGCAAGTTCCTGGGGTTGTGTTAATTCTTGTGCTCAGAGTTAAGGTTTCCTGATACTTGACTTTTGAAAGCTTCTTTTGACTGCTCAGACTGTGCCATTTTGAACTATCCGGCCTTGAAGATCATCTCAGCCTGGACGGTTTTAGAAAAGAAAACCCACAGGGGAGTTCAGCATCTCCCCCTAACAGTCACAGCTAGTAAAGTCTCCAACAAATTAAAAGCTTTCTCCTTTACCTCTCAACAGCCTTTGAAACCTCACTGTCCTCTTCTCCCTCCCCATTATTTTTCCCCTCTTAATAACCACAAACATTCCCCAAACAGGGAGATCTCTTCATGCCAAGAGCAAAAGCACACTGGACTAATGGATCAATACTTCATCTGGCTCTTTGATGTGGACTTTAGTTAAATATACTGCATCAAAAAGAAGATCAAACAGCACTAACCTTTTTGGAAAGGGGCATAATGCTGCTAGGTCGAACAAGCCGCCGCTTCTTACAGCTCAGTACCGGGCGAGTGCGAGCTGCTACACACGTTCCATCCCAAGCTGAAGAAACCATGTTCAGCCGTTGCTTTTTATGCAAGAGCTCCTCAGCTTCCTGGCTGTCTCCCTGAGCATGTTCTGCCAGGCCAGGCTGAAGACTGCCAAAGAAGAGAAGAGAATACAAAAGATACCGTGATTCACTCAACCATTCCATGGTACCCAGCAAGTACCAGCCAGGTTCACAGTTCAGACTTCAGTAAACTAAACTAAGTTTAGAGCACTGCAGCTTCACGGGGCAATAGCTTTTATTAGGGTGGCTCTAAGTTTTGCTTTTACTTTGGTCATTTTCCACATTCTCCCATTACTGAATCTTTGAGAAAATACCTTTGGAAGTTCTGAATGGAAAAGAGCATGCAAAGCCAGACACAGAGCAAGACCAAAAGCTACTCTACACATGAATAGCTTTAATCCTAGGATTCAGCTTCCCCCAGAACTACAGTTCAGGCCACCTTAAGACAACAGGTTCTCATGAGTCTAAATGTCAGACAGCACAAGATAGAGAACATATGATTTTCCAGGAAAAATATTTAGCATCACTTTGAACTTGCTTCTGATCAGTATTTGAGAACTATACCTATAACAACTCAGCAGTGACACCAGAAAGGTTGCAATGTAAACATTAACCTTTCTGTTCTATGTACCAAGGATTCTCCTGTCCACACACAGTAACCCCAGTCCACCACGGTAGCAATACAGCATGCCACCAACAAATACCAGCACAGCTCCTCATCTACAGAACGTTTTCATGTACATTTTATGTGTGTTTCTTTTTTTAAAATGCACAGCATTAAAGTCCTGTGGTCTAAGGCTCAGCAGTTCAAAGGCTACAGGCAAGTAAAAGGCTCTGTTATAGCCTGTAGTGTTTCGGCTTCAGCAACAAGTTAGCTAATCAGTGCTTTCTACATTTGCTCACACTGCACCAGTGCAGCATGTCCCTCCATCTCAAGGCACTAAGCAAGTGCAATGATGCTGGCAATGCTTCTCTAGTTACCATCAGAACTTCAAAGCACTATGTGTGCAAGGGTTTTACAAGTGGTTCAGTCTGAAATCCTCCTGCAGCATGAGTGTTTCCTTCACTTGTTTTTGATTATTGACTTAAAAGACTTTCTGAAAAAAACAGCCTGGATAAACAAAGAATTGAGAAAGTTTTACTCCTCAAATCAGTTAGGATTTGGGTTTCTCAGGGCCTCCAGAAAAATGGGCCACTAGTACCTTTGAATCATAAAATTTGCAAGTGTTTAAAAAATGCCCATAAAGAAAGCTTTGAACATGCTCACTGTATGGTTGCCTGCAGTGTGTCTTCACTTAAACACAGTCAGTTTAATACCATTTTCAGAAAAACAATGCAGTAGAAAACCTCAAGCAAGCAACCTCCTCCAGAACGTTTCCAAGCATGGCCCACTACCACACTTTTTTCAAGAAGAGATGATCTACATGGTTACCAACCCGCATATTACACGCTGGTTTCCAAAGGTACTTTGTCAAGATCATATAAATCAATCTCTTCCCCTAATATGCGAGCAACTTACCTGTTAATAACTCCATTGACGGGTCTTGGTGCTCCACAGGGCTTGGCGGGATGGGATTCAGGAGTATTTGCAGCAGAAATACCAAAGTTCTCTAGTGGCTGGGATCCAGAAACACTCTAAAAAAGGATGAGAAAAATAATAAAATAATTTTTAAAAGCTTCTTTAACAGTCACAAGTTTGTTATTCCCAGATTCTGCACTGTAGCCGTGCATTTCCACAGGACTTCAAAACAAAGGGTTCAGAAGTCTTAGGAGGCAGCTCTGGAAAGAGAATGGATACAGGACAGTATCCAAAGGACTTCAATTCCTCTCAGGCTGAAAGGCTGAGGCCTTTCAGGAGGTTTTAGCATTTTGTCTTGATACTGCAAACAAGTTCATAACCACCCATAAACCTCACAGGTGTCTTCTGAAGTTTGATGTTGTGCTCTAAGCTGCATGGGCAAAAGCTCTTGTCTAAGCACTTTGGGGGAAAATAAGAAGAGAAGGAGAGAACAGAATTTGCATTTTAAATGAATAAATACCTGTACAAACATGGTCCAAATAGCATTTTTAAAACTATCTTTTAAATGTACACAACCAGTAGGTTTTGGATTTAAGTAGGACAACTCTGTAAAGTTAAAACTGTCTGATAAACACAAAGCTAGAAACGTGGTTTGGCAAAGTAAAGGAAAACCTAAGCTAAAGACACAGAGCTGCTCAATCCTTCCTACTTTGGGTCTGAAATACAGACTGCTTGGCTCTACAGCGAGCAGCAGTTACTGGGTGGCTGCAGCACTGAACGTTGCCCATCTCCCACTGCACTGCAAATGGCATCAATGCGGGGCAGATTGTCACTGCAGCTTCCAAGGACATGATGGTGACATTCCAGCTCCCCACCCCAGCATGCTCCTCCTCCCTGGGGTTACACATTATTTCTTGCCTCATGCAGCACTTCCTACACTTGCTGCCAACGCCTCTCTAGCTGGGTTTCCCCCTTTGCATACACAATGGTGGTGGTGCAGTTCTAGTACTAGTGAAAAAAAACCACACAAGGTCTAATGTATCTACGGAGATGGGCTGTCTGGCCAGCCAGCCCCTCTGCATGTCACATGTACCGTCTCAAAAGTATCGCTATCACATTGATTAGAATCACTCCAACTCAACAAACTGTGAAAATCAGGCTACGGTGAGTGGTGGTGGACTAATGGTTCCAAAAATAGCATCACCAAGGGAAGGCAATTTCTAACAACACAGGCAACTTCTGCCTGTTGCCTGTTTGAGGAACTTTGCTGGGTCTTCTACACTGATAGTAAAAAAGATACTTCTCCCAGGGGAGAACAGAGACAGGATCAGACTGATAGGCACATCCCCAACACTCACTCTGAGCACACAGACATGGAGGAGAGATCATATTACCCCTGAAGCGTTAGGCAAGCATAACCCACATCCTGGCAAGGTGAAGTCAGCACAGGAGCTGAACGTTCTCCTGCTGGTTTCTAGCGGCTTGGCAATGCTGAGCCTTCACAGCACCTCTGCTGGAGGCAATCAAGGTTCGGGAAGGTGGGCACGTGTGACTCATAAGGTCTTTTGAAATAGGATATTCATTTTCTTCTCTAGAAAGAGTCTTAGAGGGGGAATCTGTTCTCCAAAAGTTGGCTCTGGCTTGGTTGTTTAGGACAGGAATATAAAGGCTGAACCCTGTTTCTTGCAGAGGAGGTGGAAAGTATCAATCTAAAAAGTCTATCAGAAAAAATCCCAGGCTCACCTTATCACACTGAAGATGGGTGTACCCCAAACAAAGCTCTAACACAAGTAACGAGGGAATGAGCAGGACTGCAAGAGTTTACATCTCCAGCATTCGGAGCAGAGGCAGAGCTCCTGCAACCAGCTCCTCCTGGATCCCTCTCCTGATGCTGTGCTTTCCTCTGGGGCTAGCTGGACAACCAGGCTGGTATTTATCATACCTAGATCACACCAGTGCTCCAGACAGAGCTCTTTTCTGTGTTTTGGGTCCATCTCGAGCCTAGAAGTACAGATTTTTAGGATCCCTAGGACTCCTGGAGAGGACATCAAAGACTCAGCTTCAGCATACCCTCTTTTTGCACACGAAACCAGAAGCCTGCAGACTACTGTGGCTCTCACGGCAGTAAAGAAGCTGTGTGCCGGCAGGCAGTCATGACCCAACACCAGGAACATTCCCCATATTTCCCATAAACCCAAACAGGTTCAGATCTTCACCTATTACTAGACACAAACTCCTAGAGCAGGGAAAACCCATACTGAGACACTCCATCAATATCTCTTCTCATTTGCTATTAAAAAATCTTAGGTACACCCCCTTGTCAGACCAGCGATACAAGCAATGAATCAATATCAACAGCTGAGTTATTTCTTCAGGGCTCTGTGTTATTCCCATCTTCAGGCAAACACGTTTATTCACACACTGAGCTTCCAGTTCCCAACAGACATTCCCAGGGCTTTTTTTGCAAATCCCTTCCCTCCACTAGTGACAAGATTAGCTCCTCCTAGGGATTATCAGTCACATCCCACACATCAACCAGATGCCCAAGGACATGTATCCTGCATCAAGGTGGCCAAGGGAGGTACCCAAGAGCAGCTGAGATTCAAAGAGGAGCTGGGATTGAGACAGAATGGATTCCTCCTTTTACTCCACTTTGCAGACCAGTTGTCTCCTCCTATTAGTCTGCTACTGAGTGGGTGGGGATGGGTGGAGGGTGGGGGGGGGGGGGGGAGCTACAAAAAACACCTACTTCTAAGCAGCCCAAAAGAGTGCTGAAATGATAAGCACCCCTCCAGGAGAGGCCCAAGAGATACTCTTCCAGGAAATGTCCTAATGCAACGGGAATGGCCTCTGGGCTAATCTCTGGCTGTAAGCAGATGAAGGCTCTGACTCAACACCCCACCCTTACGAGCACGTCTACTTAAGCACAAGCCCTCCAGCAGCAGGGTGTAGAAGCTAGGTGCCTGGAGGCAGTTGTTTCTGGTGGCTGACACCTCCAGCACAGCTGCAGAGAAATGGGCAGCATGGACTGATGTGTGTGTCTACAAGCAGTCACAAGTGGAAGGGGAGTAAAATATCCTTTTCAAGGAGGAGTTATCCTCCAAGACAGCAAGCACGGCTGGAGGAGTAGACACAAGGTGCCAAGTACAAACACACAGTCTACTTTACACTAAAAATGCTGTTCTTTGCTGCTCTCATTATCTACTGTTTGTTTCACCATGTTTCACCATTACCTCCAAGACCCACAAGAGAGACTGGATCTCCACTACATGAGCAGTGCAGTAATAAAAGCCTCTGTCTGAGGAGCTCACACCCCAGTGAAGGGGATGAGAAAAGGCACAACACAGGGAAATGAGTAAACACAGCAACAGTGAGATGGCAGTGAGCAGCAAAAGCAGACAGCACTGGACAAGCAAGCTTTGTTTTTTCCCCATACATCAGAACACGTCTACAGATATTTTCCATTCTGTATAGAGATGGTGTCTAAGACAATCTAAAAAAGGACAACGTGGTGATTTTTTAGGTATATGGAAAATGACTTAGATATGTGGGAACAAAGTCAGGTGGGACACAGTCCTTCCATCTGCAGATTCCCAGGTTGAAAATACACTCATGTCAGATAAACATCCTGATTTAAACAGATAAGGAAGAAAATATTCTTCCTATTGCTGTCAAATTTGATCATTTATCTCCGCTATCAGCCTGCCATTTACAGATTAGCTCCCAAACAACGGCCAATTCATCAGTGCAGAAGCATGCTATTTCTGAAGCGCTGTCACTACACTTGTTTATTATCCTCCAAGCACTTTTTGAGTTAAAGCATTAAGGGAGGGGAGGGGGGAACATGACAGACGGACATCACTGCTCAAAGCCAGACACTGCGTAATGCTGGTGATTCAATCATGATCTGCAGCAACCTCTCCTCATCCTGGCTTTCCAGCCTGCTGTCGCTCCTCCAGCGTGGCTCTTAGCGTCTGAGCCACCATCTACTATTTCAGACGTGAGCAAAACCTGTTTATTGTACCAAATTACACAGCAGAGATTTGGGCTCAGCTAATCTGCTAAGTAAAGACTTAAAATCCCAGCACAAATATGAAAGCTGGTGTCAAGTGAGGAGACGTTTTATTACAGTCACTTGTAATAACTCCTTTGCAGTCCAGTGTTGTCAAAGAATGTCACAGTATTTGGTATTAGCATTCAATATCAGAAAAATTCTGAAAAAGCCTAGGAAAAAACACTCCAGGTACAATTTTATTGATCACTTTAAGGTTTTTTTATCTGTATCAACTATATTCAATATTAGGTCTATGAAAACCCAAGCATTGCCATTGCAGTGAAGCTCTGTTTCTCCCCAAATGTGGCATTAGGTCAGCAAAGCAGGAGCACTGCAGCTTGGTAGCAGGAGTCACACAGGGACCACCCGTCTCCTAGTACTACACCACAACTTCAAAACCCTCCACTTTAATACATCAATGTGTCTCACCAAAAGTAATCACAGACAGGCTGAGCAGCATGATGAAGCCTTTAGTCTGTGGCCTACATTTTTGCATTAAATAATAAACACCTGGCACTCTGTGTAGTTTCCAGTGCATCTCACTGAAATCATTAGTTCCCTTTCCAAGAGGTAACACTCTGGCAGATATGAATGGCCACATCTTTAGAAACCTTTGCTAATTGTTCTGCTCTCAGTTTGAGGTACTTTTTTTGCTACCGGGGATGGATTAGTTAGGATTTTTAAGCTTCACAAAATGCTAATGCATATTGCAAAGGTACCCTGAGGAACTCTCTTCTAAAAGGTGTTTAAATCCTACAGTTTATTAACCCCAAAAGAAATCTAGGTGGCCGCGAGCTACAGAGGCCAACAACTCCCATGTGAGGTCTCACAGACAAGGTGCTTCTACAAGATGTCAGACCCACACCAGACACACAGTTCGAGCTTGAAGGATGAACCTTCCCTACCCAAAATTCATGAATGTCAAGTATCTGGACCCAGCAGCTTCTGCTGCTGGCACTTACCAGCCGGTCAGCCCCAGGCTCCAGTTTAACTTCAGTACTAACGAGACGGGATGCATCATCTACTGCAGGATCAGGGGGTGACGCTTCACCAAGAACTATCAGCCCCTGGAAGAGAGGGAAGGGAATCAGAATTAACTGCAGTTCCTTTGGTCTCGGCAGGGAAATTGCTCATCCACCATCTCCCAGAAACTGCAACTGCTGCACAGCAAGTCTTGCATTTCTACCACACATTTTAGACATTATGCCAAACTGAATCCCCTGCTGCCTGGATTTTCCTGACATCTAAGCTGAACTTGGAAAGGACAGTGGCTGAAGCCAGATTACATACTTTCAGTCCATTAATAGTAGACAGTTAGCTCCCTCTTGGACAAAACTGCTGAAACACTGCTGCTGTCCACTTCCCACTCTCCTTCCCCTCCTCCTGCACACGAGGAGGTTCAGTGAGCTGCATGCCAGCAAAACCAAAAGAGAACGTTTTGCTGTACCACAGAGCAGGAAATGACTGCTTTCATAGTACAAAGTGGAACTTGCCACCACAGCCAAGCAAAAAATTTTGAGTGAGTGCCAAAAATCTACAGTTAAACTCGTTACTCTGAGCAGATTTTTTCAGAGAAATGATATTCATAAAATTCAATAAGGAAAGAAAAACACTGATAAACAAGCCATTGCTATAACTGAGCAGGACAAAGCACAGTGGCACAGCACTGTTTTATCAGACTTAACATATGTTGTCTTGTTTATGTTTCACTCTAAGTGAAGCTTACTCTCAAGGCAGGACTGTTTTCTCTAAGAATAACACAAAAGAAAATAAAATCATTATAATCATGCATATTCTGAGATACATTATAACAAAGCAAGCTAAAATGTGCAGGGGCTTACAGAGTTGGTGGAACTTGCTGGCCATGAATATAGTCCAGGACAAAGACAAGCCAGAACAAGTTTGCATTTGGTCAAACAAGGAACTACGGTAGGAGCTGCTCAGATTAACAGACAGATCAGTCATGTGAAAGAATGCATAGTGTATCACAAGTAAGTGAGCCTGGAAGGGAACCTGGACATACTGTCTGGAGAGAGGAGAGAACTACAAGCCTTCCCTCAGAGTCTAAAAAGTCAAATCTTACATAACCAATGCCATGGCAGTCGCTCATGTTGATCTTATGCCTTGACACAATCTTCTACAGAACAGAATGGTAGCTTTCCAGGAAGACAGTGGTAGCCTACAGTTCAGGGATACTTTATTTTAAAACAGTTCATAAAGGAAATATAACTGTATGGGGCCTCTGGCCAGCAATAAGGAAGCAGACAATTTCTAGAATAAACATGGTGATGATTTTCTACAGTCTTCTGACATCCCGAGAGGATGATTAGTGGATCAGAGAGGCTGAAATGCTGAAGTCAAATACTGCTGTGCTTTTCCTCTACTCTTGAAAGATCTCTCTCTGAAAGAAATCCATCACATTTCACCACTGCTTCCAGAAACATCCTCAGGCATGCTTCAGTAAAGAGGTCAGTCATCTCTCAATGTCGGGTGTAGGAGAGGGTGGACAGGAAAAAACTAGAAGCATGAGACTGAATGCAAAGTTGGAACCGAGGAAACTGCTTCCTTTTTACACTCCAGAAAGCATTTGGGCTTCTCATTTGCTTAGCAAGAGAATGAGACAGGGAAGCACAGGCATCAGGAATGGAAACAGCCACCAAGAACTTCTGCCTTCAGTTTAAAGGGAGAGGACGAAGGCAGCTGCTCTACGCCTCAGGAAGCAGCAGTAACAAATTTTATTTCCTGTGGGTATCTGTATACAAGTATATCCCTCTACTGGTGACTCTGAAGCAGAGGGAATGCTTTAATACAGCCTGCCCTGTGACAGTCACAGCTTTAGCCCTCATGTCCTCGAACAGAAGCCATGTCACTGTCCAATATGTTGTCCTCTCCCAGCTCCTAGCCCATGAGACAGGCTCTATGGACCTACAATGCTGCACGCTGGATGGCATCTTCCTACTGAGGGTTTATACTCAGTGCTTTGCTTCTAAGAGCTTGATAACTCTATTATTTATACACTTCCAAATAATAGAGGTGAATTAGAAGGGCAACATCAAATTTCCAACTCCCTTTCAAGACAGGGAAAGGAACAGTGCATATGAATTACTCCAAGGTCACACAACTTCTGCTTTTCACCATCAGGCTGTAAAACAAAAGGAAGCCCCCTCCAATATTTATGCACAAGGTTGCTGCTTCGTTACTCCCATTTTTATCACTAATGATGGTATTAAAGAGAGTCCATCTTACAAGTCTCAAAGACAGAGACAGATCTCAGATGTCAAAGTCAGCAGCTTCTGCCAAGGGACTGATGGGCAAGGAATTAGACTCGCTAAGACACATTAGGAAGAGATTGAATTGTACAGCCTTACAGAGGGACAATGGTATCTCTTATTGTGCTCGAAGCCCAACAAACTACTGCAGACACAGGAAACTCATGGAAGAGCTGCAAATTATTCCAGCAAGAGGATCCTCCTAATTCCTTTCCCACCCTTCCCATCACGTGCTTCTCTTGACTGAGCAACTTCAACCAGAGCACAGCCCTCCCCAGAGGACAGGCTGCACAAGCAAAAAGCTTGAAGGGGACACAGCAAGCCTCTCTTGAATGGTCTAGCAACAAGTTAAACTGGGAGCTGCAGAGACGATGTGCAAAACAATCCCTTTAAGGAGTCTTTAAGGAGTTTCAGTCACTATTTCAACCAAGTCTGACACTGCACAAAATTTTTTCAGAAGCCCTTAATTTACCTCTTATTCATTTAAGAGTGAAACTCATACCAAACATGAGGTATATGAGGTATATGCCACCCACATTTGCAGAAAGGTGGCAAAAACTCTGCAGGAGGCGGGGGACATGACCAGAAGCATGCCAGACCCCAAAAGGGCCAACAAACCACATTTATAAAAAGAAGCAAAACCAACTTACTTCCTTCATGGACATCCAGTCCCTTAAATTAACTGCACACGCTCCTCAAAACCAACATAAAATCAAAGGGCACAACTGCCTGATAGCTTTAAGCTTCAGAAAACACAGTAATCCTTTGCAAATAACTCTGAACACATGGTTACTGACTTGTTCCTTTCCTCTGCATCATATCAGGCTCTGATTGGTACTACCCAAATGTGCTCAAAACCACAATTACTGCTGAGGCATGCAGGCAGCAGTGTATCTTCAAAACAGAATGTTGGTTTTGACTTGCTGGTCCTTCTATTGCTTTGATTTGACAAAGGTACACTGGGACGTAAATCTGAACATATAAAGGTAATTAACCTAAAACTCCACAATAAAATGGAATAGCAACTGTGCCTGCAACAGCTACTTTTTAACTTCCTTATGGCCAAATAAGAGTTAAATCATGTTGACAGAATAGTCCTTGTACAATCTGGAGCCAAATCCACTCCAACAAGACTTTTGTATCACTGAAACCTGTTTGTTTCTCTAGTGTTCTGTACTTGTCCCGAGCTGCTTCTATGAATCTCACTCAAGCTTTTCACTGATGAAAACAGAACAGGTTTTACAAGCCATCCTTGAGCTCAATGTCACCATGACCACAAGAGCTTGGTACAAACAGTGATCTCCTTGAAGTCCTATCAGACAGATGGAGTATTTGATACTCAGTGTCTCGTTGAAGCAGAGAAGTTCCTAACAAATCACCACTATCTGAACTCTTCTGCCACTGTAAGTGGCATGCTTTATCTTAAATTCATGCACCAGTTTATTGCAGTTGGGGAGGTTTTGTTAGACCAAATCGAAAAAGATAACATCCTGTTTTCTGAAACCTCAGATGTACTTTTCAACTTTAACACAATACCATGATGTTTTCCTTTCAGACCCAGAGGCTGCGACCTTAAATAAAAACATAGGGGATGCTTGTTGCCATGATCAGGCCATTTCACGTGTCTGTCAAGTTGTCATCATCTGGTGAAAGCCCTGATTCCTCCATTCATTAGATGAGTTTTCTCATTTCTTTCATGATGTAACTTTTAGCATATAAATATTTAGCTATGTTGTATTTTGTACTTAGGAACCATCTTGCATTATCAGCTTTCTTAAGACAGAAGGAAGACGACTCTTTCTGAAACTGGTTCATTAATTTGACATACAATCTACTGCCTAGAAGTTTTTTGCTCTAAACTTGGTAATGTATTCTGTTCAGCAAGTCATGCTCTCCCATCTAGTCATTTATTGCCCTCACTCACTCAATTAGCCTGTTTTTCTACATAGCTGCATAAAACTCAAGTCTTCCTCCCCTACCTGTGCTTTCTACCTGCCTGGAAGTGTCTCTCCCTGGCAACCCCAGAGCACCACACATCTTGCAAAAAGCCCTTCCTGGACTCTGAACTCCTGAGCATCTGTAAGTTGATGCAATCCCATGTGCCTTCTTGCCACAAACTGCAGACATTCCTCCCTCCTGAGGCCTGACATTTAGACGTGCATGCCTGAACAAGTCTCAGCAGCGATTCCTTCCTCGTCCCTTCTTTGCCTTCACCCATTCTCCCATCATCTGAGAGAGCAAGTCTAACAAAAAGAAATTCCTTCCGCAGACAAAGGTCAGTACCAAGAAACAGTCTTTTTTTAATGATACAGACTCAATTTCAAGCCTGTGCTACATGACAGCATCTGAAGCTAACTTCCTCCACAGTCCCGTCTCTTCCCCAGTAAGTCTTTTGTGACCTTGTTTCTTAGTCCCATCTTCAGTGACTCTCCAAAAGATGGTATGGAAAGGTTGTCTTGTTTTGGTTTTAAATCAAATAAAAAAAGAGATCAGCTTGAATAATGGGGAACAGTAATACACAGGCAAAAGCAACAGTTTTGTTTAGTATTCTAAGACTGACTTTATTTACAGCAAGCTATTGTTCTCTTCATGCTACCTTATTGAACCAAGGAAAATAATTAAAAACAGCCTACACAGTTAGTCACAATTGTGCAATATGCTTCTTGAGAGATACAGGGTGGGGGAAAAGCATCAGACTTTGCATATGCACTCTCCACTGCATCAGAAGAGAGAGTCATTAGCAGGCAGGCAAGGCAAGATTTCATTTATCCCAACACACTCCTGGTCCTCACCTTATTGGCTCTAATCTGCTTGTAAATGTCCGTTTGCTGCCGGATTCGGTATTCCAGGTCCGAGACGTGGGCTTGGAGCCAATTCCAGCGACTGACGATGGCTGCACGGTCTGCTGCCCATCTCCACTCTGCCCTTCGCCTTCTGGAAAAACACAGAGGGGAATGGGGGATTATTTTGAGTGTGATTTTAATTATGCAGTTCTCAAAAACCCTAGCAAAACTGACAAATAGATCAAAAGCTACATACTGAACAGCATGACTGATACCATCTAGCCACTGCTAAGAATTACCAGCCAACCTACAGACATGCTATAAAAGCCATGCCTCTGCACAGCAATGTTAAAACAACTTTTGGTACCCAGTGATTGAAGTCCTGTCTATGCAAGCATTAAGATTTTATTCCACACTTGTCTGAGCCAGCAAATCGAGTCCTACCTTGCCACATCTGCCAGATCCACTTTTCCAAGTCACAGTGAAAAGCAAAACTCATCTGCTCTCCCTTCCTCAGCACAGCCTCTTCAAAAGAAGACTTCTATCATCAGTCACAAAAGATGCCTCAATATCAGCATGTACCATGTGGTCACAATTAAAATTGAGCGGCAAGTTTCACAACACACCATTGTTCAGTTTTAAAAGTAACCACTATTTGTAGACGAGTAACAGAGCTAACAGTATGTTGCACAATCTGCTCTCCTGCAACAAGGTGTTGCAGAGGAAAGTAGGCAACAGTAAACTTGATTTCTGCATCTGATGGCTTGATCAAGTAAATGAAAAAGCCAGGAAAAACCACCAGAAACTTACCAGACGAACAACTCCTCAGGGCTCAGAGGCACAATGTGAGAAAAGGCAAGCACGTGTGGGTGTATGCAGTGAACCCCCACACTTTGCAACTCTTGACTTCCTGCCTTCCTTGCCTCTGCTATGAACCTGACAGGACAGGGAAGGCTATGGAGCAGATCAGATGAGTGCCATCATGAGACACATACAGGACAACCAAGGGTTCAGCATGGCTTCAAGAAAGGCTAGTCCTACTTGACTAACCTGATCTCCTTCTACGACAAGGTGACCCGCTTAGTGGATGAGAGGAAGGCTGTGGATCTGGTTTACCTGGACTTCAGTAAAGCCTGGGTCCTGCACCTGGCTCACACCATCCCCAGGCAGAGCCACAGGCTGGGGGCAGCGGGGCTAGGAAGATGCCCAGAGGGAAAGGACCCAGGGGTGTCAATCAACAATGGCTGAACATGAGCCAGCAGTGTGCTCAGGTGGCCAAGAAGGCCAATGGCATCCTGCCTATCAGAAATAGTGTGACCAGCGGGACCAGGACAGTGATTATCCCCCTGGACTACTGGGGACTGGTGAGGCTGCAGCTCGAATACTGTGTACAGTTATGGGTCTCTCACTACAAGAACAATGAGAGGCTGAAGAGTGTCCAGAGATGGACAACAAAGCTGAAGGGTCTAGAGAAGTCTGATGACAAGTGTCTGAGAGAGCTGGATTTGTTTAGCTTAGAGAAAACAAGGCTCAAAGGAAACGTTATCCCTCTCTGTAACTACCTGAAAACAAGTTCTAGCGAGGTGAGGGTCAGTCTCCTCTCCCAGGTTACAGGACAATAGGAAACCGCCTCAAGTTGCACCAGGAGAAGTTTAGATTGGAGACTAGGACAAACTTCACCGGGTTGTTACAGCTTCTTCATAAGGGCTGTTAGACACTGGAACAAGTTGCTCAGAGAGGTGGTGGAGATATTTAAAAGACATGTAGATCAGGTGCTTAGGGACACGTTTTAATGGTGAGCTTATCTGTGTGAGGTTAGTGGTTGGACTCCATGATCTTGAAAGCCTTTTCCAATGATTCTGTGATTCTGTGAACATGAAGTATGGTTCTGCAGGATCATAAACATGCTTTCACTTGTGTATGGATTATGCCACTGCATTTCATGGTCAACTGATACAAAATCTCATTCCAGGGCAGAAAGGAACACAAAGACAGTAAGGCACATATAAATCCGAGGCTCCACTCTCCCACATTAAAAGTTATAATATTTTGTGGATATACCTTAAGCATCCTGATTCCAGTGGGTAAGTATTAAGGCTACCCAAGAAGATAGAAAACCACAATGTGACGCAGAAACAAAGCATCAGCAGAAAGTACAGTCAAAAACCCAGCACTGCTGCACAAAGCCTTTGCCAGATCTGGATGTTTGGTAATTAAGGAATTAATCACAAAATAATTCCCTTTGCCCTTCCCCCCCACCCCGTAGCATTTTTAACCCATTTTTAAGTCTTCTGCTGAGATTAACCTGTTTCAGAGCTGAAACCAGCCATCATAGCAAAAGCAACATGTGGTAAATGAGATTTACTGCTGACATGCCCTCAGCTGCAGAGATGGTATGCAACAGCAATAACCAAGTTCTTAGAAAAACCTACACCTCCTATGCATCTGCCTTTATTTAGGTGTACTGCTACCAAATGCGCCTGGCTTTAAAAGAACCCACAAGCACCAGAGATTACGAGTTTCAAATCAGCTACTAGAAATACTCTGAAAAGTAGGAGTTGTTTCCTTCAAACTGTAAGAAAATCCCTCAAATTTAGAACAAGACATGTTCTCCATGTTCTTCCTGGACCTCCTGACTGCGCAGGCAATGTCACTTCTGTACTAATTCAGATGAGACCAGATTTCCACCAGATGAGACCAGATTTCCACCAGTACAAGCAATTGTATCTGCTCCCTACAGTCCTCCCAGCCCTCTTCAAGACCATTTTCAAACAATCACTTTTAGGAGGTTATGTTCATCTCTCTGGAATATTGCCCAGTGTAAAGTGCCTGCTCTATTTTGATCAACATTGACCTTTTGTTTGGTGGAAATTTTATTATTTATTGCAGATTGATGCCACAGCAAGACTAGATGTTAATCCTCCATCAGTTACACCAAGGATAAAGTCAGCAGAGCCTGAGATAAAACGCAGGCAAGACAGCTGAGCACCAGGGCTGGGTAAAGGTCTGACAGACCTGACCAGCAAAGCAGAATGACCACACAGTTAATCTGGTTTACAGTGGGCTGAGCACTTTCTACCACAAACACAGCACTACCCCATCACACAGCTCTAATCCAGATCACTGGCCCAGTCATGCTTTACTCTGCTCCAAGAAGGACAACATCTTGCAAGCTTTACGTTCCCTCCTCCCCACATGGGATTTCCAGTCTGAGCCTAAACAGCATGAGATCCACTCCATGACACTGGAGGGTAGCAAAGCAGTGTTTTGGCAGCAGATCACCCTTAGCTCATAGATGTGGGAATAAAGAACTGGTAATTGGCAAAAAAGGTAAACTGACCTTCAGGGTATGAGACTGATTGCTGGTAAATGAGATAATGTTACAGAATGCCAGGTTGTGAGAAGCAGCAACATGAGAGTGGAAAACAGGCAAAGCCTGAAGGTCAGCAGGATGTAAAAGCAAAAACAGATTATTATGTAACTTTGACAATAAATTGGGGGCCTGTATACAGCAGAGCAGCACTTGCTCATGGCTGTGCTCCCCCTTCAGTAATCCTGAGTGGGTTTAGTGTTTTTCAGCGCATCGCCCTGACTCTGGTTGGACCGAGATACAGAGATATTTCTCTGAGCATCGCTGGAAAAGCAGCGCTGCTCTGACTCTATCACCTGCAAGACTGAAAGCATTTTCATGTCATAGTTTCCCCCAAGACTATACAGAAGACATTACTTCTCTGCCAGGTAAATTTCAGTGAAATTCTACCATACTCTCAATTCAGAAGCCAAGAACAATTTTGCTGGAGAAAAGTGCATCTTTTTTTTTTTTTTTTTTACAGTTTAAAACCAGGAAATGTCTTTATAATACAATCTTCTGCATCCGTGGATGCAATAGACTACCCAGACCCCCGGAAACTTTAGGGCTCTAACCAGATCTCACCAAGCTTCAGTTTGCTCTCTGGGGATCCATGTAGCAGTGGGAATTGCTTTCAGAAATATCAAAAGCTGCTGAGAGCACCTCCAAACTGCCAGTTTCCTCACTTGCCTCTGCAACATTAATAAATGCTCATGTCTGCTGGAACAATACTGGTCTGCTCTGTTAAATACATCTCAATCCTTAGCTTGGATTACACAGACATTGAGATTAAGCATAAAAAAGACTTTATGCCCATTTAGATTCCTAAGTGATGTGGTAGCATAGGTAGCTGCAGACCTGCTCTTCACCTTAAAATGAAGACACATCCTATCCCACTGCATTTAAACAAAAACTAAAGCAAGAAAACAAAACAAGAGTAATAAGTAATTAATCTTCTGACACTTTGTGACACAGGTGGTGGAGGGAAAGACACATAATGATGGCTCAGCCACACTTTCCAAAACAGTCCTGGCCATAGTGTGGTCCTCTATATTTAGAATTAAGCTTTTTTTTGGAGCCTGTTCAATTACAGTCTTTGCTGCAACATGCTGTCAGCAACATGTATGTGTTTTCTTCATGTAGATCAGCTTTTGCAGAGCAAGCTAGGTAGAGGTTCTTTAGCTTTAATCTCTATACAAGTATTTTGCAAGAACAATTATTTTCTTGCATAGCACTGGAAAGTAGCAACTATGTGCAAAATGCAGCATTTGAAGTCCTTACAGTCACCTTAAACCTCAACTGGACACTGTCCTGGGGGGACAGAAACCCACTTCCTTTCTTTCTAAACTTTAACATGACGATTAACAAAGGAGTTTATGCACTACCCCAAAACAGGTTTTGGATTAAGCTGAACAACATGACTGAAGAGACAGCCAGATGGCTACCAAGAGTGGTGTCACTGTGAGAGGGCTGCATGGCTTTTCTTGAGAGTGGTCTTGTGCTGTGAGAGGCAAAGCTGGTACAGAGAGTAATGCAAGCAGCAGCAAAGGAGTTAAACACTGCACCCTCCAAGGGAAACCATTCATCATGCTGCTGCCCAGGTGTGCTTTGTTCCAAGCACTTGTATAAAACATGCTACAGAGGATGGCCTGGAAGAGAGAGCCCCTCCAGATGGGGCAGTAGGGTAAGCTCATGAAACAGCAGAGAAAATTAATTACTTAAGAGCCTGATCCTTTACAAAAACAATTTTCCAGGTAGACTCACTGTGCTTCTGCAGGCACCAGTGTGTGCGGGAGAGCTGCCTCAGCAGAACACACAAGGCAAGCACCAGCCATCCCCTGCCTGCCTGCACCCAGCTGGCATGGCACTCGGCTCGACCAACAAGGACAGCAACCTGCAAACTTCAGCAGATGGTGCTTATCGTAAATAGCATGCGTGCGCAGAATTAGTAGCCTTACAGAGAGAACCCACATGTGCCCAGAAGGTGCCCCAGAGGGCTGGGAAGCTAGGATGGAAGCAGAACATGCAGGGAGATGAGCCAAAGTCAGCCTGCAGAGTTATAAATACTGTAGGAGGCTGTGGGGCTTTATGGGAAGGCAGCAAGCGAAGAACAAGACCCTTCTCTCCATCCATGTCAGAAGACTCTTCTATGAAGACATGCTGAGAGAGTTGGAGCGGTTCAGACCAGAGAAGAGAAGGCCGTGGGGACACCTTACAGCAGCCTTCCAGTACCTTAAAAAAAGCCTACAAGAAAGTAAGAGAGGGACATTTTGCACAGGCAAGCAGTGACAGGACACAGCGTAATGGCTTTAAACTGAATGTAGAGTTAAAATGGATATTAGGAAGAAGTTCTTCCTGTGAGAGTAGCATGCCTGGGGAACTTGATTTAGGTTAACCTCCTTTAGTAGGGGGATTGGGCTGGATGATGTCTAGATGTCTCTTCCAACCCCTACTCTTCTGTGAGGCACTTGGACAGGTTGTGGATGCCCCAACCTGAAGTGTTCAAGGCCAGGCAAGGTGGGGCTTGGAGTAACCTAGTCAAGTGGAAGGTGTCCCTGTCCAGGGCAGCGGGGCTGGAACGAGATGATCTTTAAGGTCTCTTCTAACCCAAACCAAACCATTCAACCATGATTCTATAAGGACCTCAAATTATGCCCTTTGTGGCTGCAGCCTAAAACTGGTGCCCAGCAAATCTTGTCCTGTGGTGCTGGGCTTTCAGATGTGCTATACCATGCCAACCTTTCCAGCTGAAACACCAGCCTTCAGGAAAATAAAGGAAGAAACTTGATTAACATGACAAATTCTCAGAGGTAAACACTTCTTCCTAAAAAAAACCAGTTAGTTTAATATGAGGAAGGCAGGAATGAATGTCACATTATATCAGTCCAGAGCCTTGGGATTGGCTCCAGGTCTTCCCTAAGTAAAAATCGGGGAATTGTGGGTTAAAATTAGTTATCCTAAAAATGGCAAAGAGAATTCCAGAAGGTAAAACTCACCAGATGAGTGCTCCAGCCAGGCTGCAGTGTCCCAGTTTCAGAGGCAGAAGAGCCAATAGGACAGAAAGGTACCTCACTGCCACCAGTCCAGCTAGCTGCTATGGGGCAGGGCAGGTACTGCTGTCCCAAGTGCAGGGCAGCCAGCTACACGTACCACAGAGCATGGCTTCAGCTATTTCAGAAAGGGGTGTGTGCTCTCATTTCACTTTGTTAGTTTATCTTTAATAAGCAATATAAATACAGCCCTGCCAATGATCACAGCAACAACTCGGTCAATGTACTTCCGTTCGTATGACCTGTGCTAGATCTAGTTCAGTCATCTCAGCAGTTGTGCTGCAGTAAAAGCTTCATATAGATAAGTCCTTCCTAACACAACCTCTACCTATGATACGTGCTTAAACCAAGCCTATCTATAAAAATCAAGTCAAAGTTGCCCACAAAGCACTTCTGGGCAGACGCACAAGGACCTTTCCACTTCCAAGGAACAGCATACTTATGCCCTCCTCCCACAAGCAGGCTTATACATATTGTCTTAGAGGAAATTCCATCCCACTGGAGTTCTCTGCTGCTGGCTGGTTTTGTACTAGGCAAGTCTTACAAAACACATGTTCATTTTGCTGCTCATGGATTTCAGAGAAGCTACCTTGTCTCCCTCCACCTTGTGATCAGTAGCGAGAAGCCCTTGCTGGACATCAATCTGTCTTGCTTTTTGCCAGGTCCATGCAGCTGAATGTCAACGGGCCAAACAGAAGTGGCACCAATAAACTGAGGGAATTAGAGATTAGCAGAACTATTTTTCAATGGGAGACTTCTCTACTAAAGGCTCAGCTGCAAAGTGAACAGGGTACATCCATCAGCTGCTGCTGACGCATCCTAATAATGCCACGGAGCAGCACAGAAAAATGAAGTTAAAAGATTTCAGGAAAGCTAAAAGATTTCAGATTGGAAAGTCACAGGTGAGAGAGGAACTATGCATCAGAACCACTTCTAGGAATCAGCAGTAATGAATGAGAAGCAGCTGCCAGGGTCTGGAGTGAGATTGTTTCTGCCACCCAGAGCACTTCAGCAAACTCAAATCATCTTGATATTAAATGAGGAATAACAAGTCACGCTGGAAGAAAAAGAGTTGATGCCAGAAAGAAAAGAGAAACGTGACACACAGAAACATTGACAAACTTCACTCAGCCAGGCAGTCTGCCTGGTGAAATAGCAATGGGAGAGATTCACTGTGTACCAGCAAATGCTTTCAGCAACAACAAAGCACAAGCCTGTGGTGAGCTGCACCGCAGCCGCCCGCCTGCCTGCACACCGGGCAGAGGAGCTGGCACTCCCTGCGGCACGTGGTGGGTCGCAAAGTCCTCGGCCATGACACTGCTAGACTCTCCCTTCCAGCACAGATACAGATTAATGCTGCAACACAAGGCAATAAGCTGCAGCTTTCCAGACACTTTCCATGTTTCCCCTCCTCCACTATTTCTGGCACACACCCAGGGGCTTTTCTGTCCCCTACCAATGCAGAGGCCACGCTGTATTTATTCTACCTCTTCCTATGCAGCTTTCGACAGAAGAAGTCACCAAAGATCACCAGATCTGGTTCAAAACCCCAAATTTCAAGACCTTCATCCAAAAGACACTCAAGCTCAGCCTCTCCCACCTGCCAGAGGCAAGCTGGAGAGTTGTTAGCTAATTTCACAAGGAGGCTCACCATGGCAATAGAACAGATCCCAAGAGGTACAGTACAGAACATTTCTTGAATAAGCCAATTAAGTTATCTGTCCACTAAATGAGGCTTCAGTACTGGAAATGAGGAGATGTTTGCCAGATGACCCACAACTAGGGCTCCACTTTGGCAATCCTGACTATGTCATGCTGTGAGGGCTAAGGATTTAGTCTCCTAATACCCAGCCAAGACACAGCTGGGCCAATGTTTCAGTGTCTGAGGGAGCAGTAAGGGAGTGAAGTGTAAAACAATATCCCATTGACCTTTCTCTGCAAGACTGTCCACACAGTCAGACAGACGGACAGTTCTCCATCCTGACCCTCTTTTGTACTATATGGTCAAATTCTCTTTCTTTTGGGTTGTCCAATCCCATCCCTTGCCATTGACTTACTAGAGTCTCATCCCAGCACACCACATCCTTTCACACCAAAGACGTCCCACATGGAAAACCTGGGATTGTTCCAGAGCAGCTGTCCGTGTTCAGCCCATGTGGGTCTACCAGGCTTTGCATCTGTGTGGATGTTTGTCAAAAAAGCAGACTGAGTGCTACTGGTTTGCCATGAACTGCTCCTAACACGTCAGCTGGTTGGCTCTGGATTGAGAACAACCTGCTATTGGCCTCGTATGGCCCTTCACACACTTGTCCTCTCCACAAGAAACCAGTTAAAAAAGCACATGAGATGTCATCATCAGTTACACACATCTTTCAGACTGCACCAGCTAAACTGCAACTGCAGAAACCAAAGTCCCATCCCAAATTTTGATTCAGCTCCAAAATCTCTACACAAGCTTCCTAGCTCTGTACTGAACTCTGCATCCTACCACTGTCAAAATGCTCACAAGTTGCATTTTGTGCCTTCCTGAGAGCTGCCTGAGTACCAGCACTTGATACAATTCACTGTTCTGAAGAGGGATCATGCGTCCACGTAGAGTGAACAAAAATGGGGCACATCAGAGCCCAAGTTCTCATTTCCACCTGAGATGTTCAGCAGGGACAAAACCTGCCGACAGACCAAAAAGCCATTTTAATTACGACAGTTTATGACATTCTGCTGTCAACTCTATTAAAGGGCAAATCATCCATATTCATTCTGCTTGCTTTCCTGGCATTACCTACGGCAAGGCAGCAGCCCCAGGGCAAAGTTTAGCTGTGCAAACACAATGTAATGGTTCATGTCCGTAAAGGTGCAATGACTACTCCTGAACAATAGTGAGATGCCAAGAGACATCTCATGATTAAATCAACTCCCTCTGATTCACCAGAAACACAAAATCATTACCATTAAAATCACGGTAAAAAAGTTTCTCATCCCTTTGTCTTTTGAAGGGCTCAGATGTCAGTACTGAAAATAAAGTAAAAAACCAGGACACGTGCTGTTAGAGTCTATGCTAGGGACAATGCTACCAATGCTGACATGCCCTGGAAACACTGGAAAGGCCCAAGTACAAAAAGACATGTGTCCTG